>NC_069389.1:70563546-70872498 GCF_027475565.1 Acinonyx jubatus | reverse complement strand
TTTTTTTTCATTTTGGGGCACCTGGGTAGCTCAGTCAGTTAAGCATCTGCTCTTGATCTCAGCTCAGGTCTTGATCTCAGGGTCATGAGTTCAAGCCCTGTGTTGGGCTCTGTACTGGGTGTGAAGCCTACTTTGTAAAGTAAATGATCTTTTTTTTCATTTTAATTAAGTTCAGGTTCAGGTATATAGGATGAATATATCAACAAGTTTAAATGAGAAATTGATATTATTGAACTCACTTTTTTTCCTGCAAAATATTTTACTTCCATAGAACACAGTACATAAATATATTTAGGTATTAATTTTGGAATGAATGCAGCAAATAGTGTATTTTTTCATAATTTCCAAAATTATGGACTGCATTTATAGATCACAAGCACAGAGTTAGTGTTTTAGTTCTTAGAGAATTCATATGGTGATGTGTCAGCTCATAGGAAAGAGAAATATAAAGATTCTTTTACACGAATAAAAATCTCTAAACAACGTTTTTATTTCACTTAACTCATGACATCAAAATAATAGGTTTTAATTTTTAATTTTTATTTGTTAAAGTTTTTAATTTATTTGTCTTAAGAGAGAATGCACAGGAGGGGCAGAAAAAGAGGGAAAGAGAGAATCCCAAGGAGGCTCTGCACTGTCAGCATGGAGGCCAATGTAGGGCTCAAACTCACAAACCATGAGATCATGACCTGAGCCCAAACCAAGAGTTTGACGCCTAACCAACTGAGCAATCCAGATGCCCAAAAGTAATACATTTTTTTTAAAACTTACCTTCAATTGTATGATATTGGCACCAAAACAGACACATAGACTAATGGAGTATAATAGAAAAGCCAGAATTGGACCAACAAATGTATGGCCAACTAATCTTTGACAAAGCAGGAAAGAGTATCCAGTAGAAAAAAAGACAGTCTCTTTAGCAAATGTTGCTGGGAGAACTGGACAGCAACATGCAGAAGAATAAAACCACCTTACACCCTACACAAAAATAAGCTCAAAATGGATGGGAGACCTAAATGTGAGACAGGAAACCATCAAAACCCTAGAATAGAAAACAGTCAGCAACCTCTTTGACCTCAGGCACAGAAATTTCTAGCTCTACACGTCTCCAAAAGCAAAGAAATTAAAAGCAAAAATGAACTATTGGGACCACATCAAGATGCAAACTTCTGCACTGCAAAGGAAACAATCAACACAGCCAAAAGGCAATCGACAGAATGGGAGAAGATATTTCCAAATGACATATTGGATAAAGGGTTAGTATCCAAAGTCTATAAAGAACTTACCAAACTCAACACCTGAAAAACAAATAAATATTCCAGTGAAGAAATTGGCAGAAGACATGAATAGACACTTTTCCAAAGAAGACATCCAGATGGCCAACAGACTCATTAAAAGATGTTCAACATCACTGATCATCATGGAAATACAAATCGAAACCACACTGAGATATCACCTCACAACAAAGTGGCTAAAATTACCAACACAGGAAACAGCAGATGCTGGAAAAGATGTGGAGAAATGGGAACACTTTTGCACTGTTGGTGAGAATGCAAACTGGTGCAGCCACTCTGGAAAACAGTTTGGAGGTTCTTCAAAAAATTAAAAATTGAAGTACCCTATGACCCAGAATTAGCACTACTAGGAGTTTATCCAAAAGATACAGGAGTACTGATTCATAGGGGCACATGTACTCCACTGTTTATAGCAGCACTTTCAACAATAGCCAAATTATGGAAAGAGCCTAAATGTCCATCAACTGATGAATGGATAAAGAAGATGTGGTTTATATGTACAATGGAATACTACTTGGCAATGAGAAAGAATGAAATCCTGTTATTTGCAGCAGTGTGGATGCTAAGTGAAATAAGTCAGTCAGGGAAAGGCAGATATCATATCTTTTCACTCATATGTGGACCTTGAGAAACTTACAGAAAACCGTGAGTGAAGGAAGGGGGAAAAATAGTTACAAACAGAGAGGGAGGGAGGCAAAACATAAGAAACTCTTAAATACAGAGAACAAACTGAGGGTTGATTGGGGGGCAGGGAAGAGGGGAAAATGGGTGATAGGCATTGAGGAGGGCACTTGTTGGGATGAGCACTGGATTTTGTATGTAAGCTATAAATGATGGGAATATATCCCCAAAACAATAGCACACTGTCTACACTGTATGTTAGCCAACTTGACAATAAATTATATACTTTTAAAAAGTTATCTTCAGGGGTGCCTGTGTGGCTCAGTTGGTTAGACGTCTGACTCTTGATTTCAGCTGAGGTCAGGATCTCAGTTTCATGAGTTTGAGGCCCAAGTCTGTCTCTGTGCTGACAGCGTGGAGCCTGCTTGGCATTCTTCTTTCTCTGCCCCTCTCCCACTCACGCTCTCTCTGTCTCTTTCAAAATAAATAAATCAACTTTAAAAAAGTTACCTTCAGTGGATGATAGTTTTTTTTAATCAATTACTTCAATAATCTATACTCAGCTGAAATTAAAGAAATAATATGATTATTCTACTTCATTTCTTGCAAATAGTTGGGTATATGAGGCTGTTAATTTAAAGAAGTATTTTGTAAAAGTAATTATACTGTTGTTTTGGACAAATCTGTACATGTTTAACTAAAATATTCCATTATTGTAATTATTCAAGGTTGGTCATCTTAATGACAAAGTTGCAGGATGTGATTTCCATGTACCTGTTCTTCATAACAGAGTCTTATATAAATGTGTGTCAGAAATAAGTCCTATCTACCTTATAAGCCTTATTGAATCCAAAGGTTAATGGATAGGCAAAGTATGAAGTTTATGCAATGTCTCTTTAGAATATTGGGTGAGAAGTTTGAGAAAACATTTTAAAATATACAATTGGGGAAATTTGATTTTTTCCATACAAATTGAGAATATTTGGTAGACATACAAAATCAGCCCAAGCTTTCACTAACATATGGCTAAATTTATTGCAGTTTGTGTACACAGTCCTCATTCTTTTATCTTTATCAATGTAAAATTACCAATCTATCTTGGCTTTCAATAATAGTTTCTAATGGTGCAGAGCCCAACACAGGGCTCAATCTCTTGAACTGTAAGATCATGACATGAGCCAAAATCAAGAGTAAGATGCTTAACCAACTGGGCCACCCAGGCTGCCTGAGCACCACTTATTTAAATTAACTTTATAACAAACATAATAAGTATAACATCCAGTACACACATAATATTTTTCCTCAAAAAACATGAGATAAGTGTATAAGTTTATATCCATACATAAATTTATATTTCCAAGAAGTGTTAACAGAACATGTCCTGGCATAGAGTGTTCTCTGAGGCCCCCCAGATATTATATTTAGTTTTATTAAGGAAGATTTTGGGATTTTTATTATTCCAAAATTATCTACCTCCTTACTGAGAGGCTCTGCTGATGTTTGGATGATTATACTTAAGTAAAGGATATTGAATTGAACTCTTTCCTATTCTATTTGGCATTGATGAGAAAAGTATAGAAAAGAGAAAGACAAATGTGTTTCCAAGCACATTTGCACCAAGTAGTATTATTTATTTAAGTATTGTTTTTAATAAAATATTCCAAAATGTAAGTCTCACATTTACTCTTAGCCTTTCCCCATCATCAACACCATATACTTTTCAATTTTTTTTTTTACTGAAGTACAGTTGACACACAGTGCTACATTAGTTTCAGGTATACAACATAGCAATTCAAGGAGTTTATATGTTGTGCTATGCTCACCACAAGAGTAGCTACCATCTGTCACTAAACAATGCTATTACAATACCATTGGCTGCATTCTTTATGTTGTATCTTGTAACCCAATGACTTATTCATGTCCTAACTAGAAGCCTGCATACCTTATAGCTCTTAAGCACTTTGCCCATTCCCCACTTCCCTCTCCTCTAGCAATCATCACTGTTTTATCTATATTTTTGGGTGTGTTTCTGTAGTTTGTTTGTTTGTTTTCTTGCTTTGGTTTTTAGATTTCACATGGAAATGAAATCATATGGTATTTGTCTTTCTATGTCTGACTCATTTCACTTAGCATAATACCCAAAGGTCCATCCACGTTTTTTTTTCATGTTTTGCTGTGTGTGTGTGTGTGTGTGTGTGTGTGTGTGTGTGTGTGTGTTGAGAGAGAGATCTAGAGAGTGAGCAAGCTGGAGAGAGGAACAGAGAGAGAGAGAGAGAGACAGAGAGACAGAGAGAGGGAGTATCAAGCAGACTCCATGCTCAGCATGGAGTCCAACACGGGGCTCAAACCCATGACCCTGGGATCATGACTTGAGCCAAAATCGAGTGAGATGCTCAACTGACTGAGCCAAACATATGCCTTATACCTTTTGTTTTCAATCTCAAGATCTTATTCTTTTTTATGGCTTAGTAACATTACATTTTATGTATATACACATATACCACATCTATATACATCCATCTATCAATAAACACTTGGGTTGCTTTCACTTCTTGGCTATTGTAAATAATGCTGCAATAAACATACAGGTGCACATATATTTTTGAATTAGAGTTTTCATTTTCTTTGGGTAAATATCCACTAGTGGAATTACTGGATCATATTGTATTTCTATTTTTTTAATATGAAATTTATTGACAAATTGGATTCCATACAACACCCAGTGCTCATCCCAACAGGTGCCCTCCTCAATACCCATCACCCACACTTCCCTACTTCCCACCCCCATCTACCCTAAATATGTTCTCAGTTTTTAAGAGTCTCTTATGCTTTGGCTCTCTCCCACTGTAACATATTTTTTTTCTTCCCTTCCCCCATAGACTTCTGTTAAGTTTCTCAGGATCCACGTAAGAGTAAAAGAATATGCTATCTGTCTTTCTCTGTATGACTTATTTCACTTAAAATAACACTCTCCACTTCCAAACACGTTGCTACAAAGGGCCATATTTGATTCTTTCTCATTGCCACGTAGTACTCCATTGTGTATATAAACCACAATTTCTTTATCCATTCATCAGTTGATGGACATTTAGGCTCTTTCCATAATTTGGCTATTGTTGACAGTGCTGCCATAAACATTGGGGTACAGGTGCCCCTATGCATCAGCACTCCTGTATCCCTTGGGTAAATTCCTAGCAGTGCTATTGCTGGGTCAAAGGGTAGGTCTCTTTTTAATTTTTTGAGGAACCTCCACACTGTTTTCCAGAGCGACTCCACCAGTTTGCATTCCCACCAACACTGCAAGAGGGTTCCCATTTCTCCACATCCTCTCCAGCATCCATAGTCTCCTGATTTGTTCATTTTAGCCACTATGACTGGCATGAGGTGATATCTAAGTGTGGTTTTGGTTTGTATTTCCCTGATGAGGAGGGACGTTTAGCATCTTTTCATGTGCCTGTTGGCCATCTGGATGTCTTCTTTAGAGAAGTCTATATTCATGTTTTCTGCCCATTTCTTCACTGGATTATTTGTTTTTCGGGTGTGGAGTTTGGTGAGCTCTTTATAGATTTTGGATACTAGCCCTTTGTCTGATATGTCATTTGCAAATATCTTTTCCAATTCCGTTGGTTGCTTTTTAGTCTTGTTGATTGTTTCCTTTGCTGTGCAGAAGCTTTTTATCTTCATGAGGTCCCAGTAGTTCATGTTTTGCTTTTAATTCCCTTGCGCTTGGGGATGTGTCAAGTAAGAAATTGCTGTGACTGAGGTTAGAGAGTTTTTTCCTGCTTTCTCCTCTAGGGTTTTGATGGCTTCCTGCCTCACATTCAGGTCCTTCATCCATTTTGAGTTTATTTTTATGAATGGTTTAAGAAAGTGGTCTAGTTTCATCCTTCTGCATGTTGCTGTCCAGTTCTCCCAGCACTATTTGTTAAAGAGACTGTCTTTTTTTCCACTTGCTATTCTTTCCTGCTTTATCAAAGATTAGTTGCCTTTACTTTTGTGTGTCTAATTCTGGGGTTTCTATTTCATTCCATTGGTCTATGTGTCTGTTTTTGTGCCAATACCATGCTGTCTTGATGATGACAGCTTTGTAGTAGAGGATAAAGTCTGGGATTGTGATCTCTCCTGCTTTGGTCTGTTTCTTCAAAATTACTGTGGTTATTCGGGGCCTTTTGTGGTTCCATACAATTTTTAAGATCACTTGTTCTAGCTTCGGGAAGAATGCTGGTGCAATTTTGATTGGGATTGCATTGAATGTGTAGATAGCTTTGGGTAGTATTGACATTTTAACAATATTTATTCCTCCAATCCATGAGAACGGAATGTTTTTCCATTGGAATATCTTCTTCAATGTAATGGAATATCTTCTTCAATTTCCTTCATAAGCTTTCTATAGTTTTCAGCATACAGATCTTTTACATCTTTGTTTAGGTTTATTCCTAGGTATTTTATGCTTCTCGGTACAATTGTGAATGGGATCAGTTTCTTTATTTGTCTTTCTGTTGCTTCATTATTAGTGCATAAGAATGCAACTGATTTCTGCACATTGATTTTGTATCCTGCAACTTTGCTAAATTCATGTATCAGTTCTAGCAGACTTTTGGTGGCATCTATTGGGTTTTACAGGTATAATATAATGTCATCTGCAAAAAGCGAAAGCTTGACTTCGTTTTTTCCAATTTTGATGCCTTGGATTTCCTTTTGTTGTCTGATTGCTGAGGCTAGCACTTCCAACACTATGTGAAACAACAGCAGTGAGAGTGGACATCCTTGTCGTGTTCCTGATCTCAGGGAGAAAGTTCTCAGTTTTTCCCCATTGAGGATGATGTTAGCTGTGGGCTTTTCATAAATGGATTTGATGATGTTTAAGTATGTTCCTTCTATCCCAACATTCTCGAGGACTTTTATTAAGAAAGGATGCTGAATTTTGTCAAATGCTTTTTCTGCATCGATTCACAGGATCATATGGTTCTTATCTTTTCTTTGATTAATGTGATGTGTCACGTTGATTGATTTGCAAATGTTGAACCAGCCCTGCAGCCCAGGAATGAATCCCACTTGGTCATGGTGAATAATTCTTTTTATATGCTATTGAATTCGATTTGCCAGTATCTTATTGATAATTTTTTCATCCATATTCATCAGGGATATTGGCCTGTAGTTCTATTTTTTTACTCGGTCTCTGTCTGGTTTAGGAATCAAAGTAATGCTGGCTTCATAGAATGAGTCTGGAAGTTTTCCTTCCTTTTCTATTTTTTGGAATAGCTTGAGAAGGATAGGTATTATCTCTGTTTTAAATGTCTGGTAGAAGTCCCCTGGGATTCCATCTGGTCCTGGACTCATTTTTGTTGGGAGATTTTTGATAAGTGAATCAATTTCGTCGCTGATTATGGGTCTGTTCAAGCTTTCTATGTCTTCCTGTTTGAGTTTTGGGAGTGTGTGGGTGTTTAGGAATTTGTCTATTTCTTCCAGATTGTCCAGTTTGTTGGCATATAATTTTTCATATTATTCCCTGATAATTGATTGTATTTCTGTGGGATTGGTTGTAATAATTCCATTTTCATTCACGATTTTATCTATTTGGGTCATCTCTCTTTTCTTTTTGAGAAGCCTGGCTACAGGTTTATCAATTTTGTTTATTAAAAAAAAAAAAAACAACTCTTGGATTCACTGATCTGCTCTACAGTTTTTTTTTTTTTAGATTCTATATTGTTTATTTCTGCTCTGATCTTTATTATTCCTCTTCTTCTGCTGAGTTTGCGGTGTCTTTGTTGTCCTGCTTCTATTTCTTTTAGGTGTGCTGTTAGATTTTGTATTTGCGATTTTTCTTATTTCTTCAGATAGGCCTGGATTGCAATGTATTTTCCTCTCAGGACTGCCTTCACTGCATCCCAAAGCATGTGGATTGTTGTATTTAAATTTTTGTTTGTTTCCATATATTTCTTAATTTCTTCTCTAATTGCCTGGTTGACCGATTCATTCTTTAGTGGGGTGTTCTTTAACCTCCTTGCTTTTGGAGGTTTTCCAGACTTTTTCCTGTGGTTGATTTCAAGCTTCATAGAATTGTGGTGTGAAAGTATGCATGGTATGATCTCAGTTCTTTTCTACTTAGGAAGGGCTGTTTTGTGACCTAGTATGTGATCTATCTTGGAGAATGTTCCATGTGAACTCGAGAAGAAAGTATATTCTGTTGCTTTGGGATGTAGAGTTCTAAATATATCTGCCAAGTCCATCTGATCCAATGTACCATTCAGGGCCCTTGTTTCTTTATTGATCCTGTGTCCAGATGATCTATCCATTGTTGTAAGTGGAGTATTAAAGTCCCTTGTAATCACCACATTCTTATCAATAAGGTTGGTTATGTTTGTGATTAATTGTTTTATATATTTGGGGGCTCCCATTTTCGATGCATAGATATTTATAATTGTTCGCTCTTCCTGATGGAGAGACCCTGTAATTATTATATAATGTCGTCTTCATCTCTTGTTACAGCCTTTATTCTAAAGTCTAGTTGGTCTGATATAAGTATGGCTTTTCCAGCTTTCTTTTGACTTTCAGTAGCATGATAGATAGTTCTCCATCCCCTCACGTTCAATCTGAAGGTGTCCTCAGGTTTAAAATGAGTCTCTTGTAGACAGCAAATAGATGGGTCTTGTTTTTTTTATCCATTCTGATACCTTATGTCTTTTGGATGGAGCATGTAGTCCATTTACATTCAGTGTTATTATAGAAAGATATGGGTTTAGAGTCATTGTGATGTCTGTAGGTTTCATGCTTGTTGTGATGTCTCTGGTACTTTGTCTCACAGGATCCCCCTTAAGATGTCTTATAGGGCTGGTTTAGTAGTGACGAATTCCTTCAGTTTTTGTTTGTTTGGGAAGACCTTTATCTCTCCTTCTATTCTAAATGACCGACTTGCTGGATAAAGGATTCTCATCTGCACATTTTTTTCTGTTCATCACATTGAAGATTTCCTGCCATTCCTTTCTGATGTGCCAAGATTCAGTAGATAAATCCATCACTAGTCTTATCGGTCTCCCTTCATATGTGAGAGCATGTTTATTCCTAGCTGCTTTCAGAATTTTCTCTTCATCCTCGTATTTTGCCACTTTGACTGTGATATATCATGCAGAAGATCGATTCAAGTTACGTCTGAAGGGAGTTCTCTGTGCCTCTTGGATTTCAATGCCTTTTTCCTTCCCCAGATCAGGGAAGTTCTCAGCTATGATTTGTTCAACTACACCTTCAACCCCTTTCTCTCTTCCTCTTCTGGAATTCCTATTAAACGGACATTGTTCCGTTTCATTGCCTCACTTAATTCTCTAATTCTCCCCTCATACTCTTGGATTTTTTTATCTCTCTTTTTCTCAGCTTCTTCTTTTTCCATAATTTTATCTTCTAATTCACCTGTTCTCTCCTCTGCCTCTTCAATCTGAGCTGTGTTCACCTCCATTTTATTTTAGGCTCATTTATAGCATTTTTTAGCTCCTCGTGTTTCTTAGTCATTGATTTCTGTAGTAATAGATTCTCTGCTGTCCTCTATACTTTTTTCAAGCCCTGCGATTAGTTTTATGACTATTATTTTAAATTAATTTTCTGTTACATTGCTTAAATTGTTTTTGATCAGTTCATTAGCTGTCGCTACCTCCTGGAGTTTCTTTTGAGAAGAATTCTTCCGTTTCATCATTTTGGGTAGTCCCTGGAGTGGCGCGGAACTGCAGAACTCTTCCTCTGTGATGTCTGGAGTTACTTGCGTTGGTGGGTGGGGCCACAGTCACACCTGATGTCTGCCTCCAGCCCACTTCTGGGACCACAGTCAGACTGGTGTGTACCTTATCTTCCTCTGTCCCAGGGGCGGGACTCACTGTGGAGTTGTGTGGCCTGTCTCAGCTACTCACACACTGCCAGGCTTGTGGTGCTGCTTCGATGGGATCTGGCTTATTAGTCTGGGTGGATCTGCAAGGTGCACAGGGGCGGGAGGGGCAGGCTCAGCTCACTTACCCTTCAGTGGTCCACTTCTGGAGGGGCACTGTGTCACCGGGAGGGAGGCAGACCCTTCGGAGGGATGGGTCCACAGAAGCACAGCGTTTGGTGTTTGCGCTGTGCAAGCAAGTTCGTGACGGAAACTGGTTCCATTTGGGATTTTGGCTGGGGGGTGGTCGAGGGAGATGGTGCTTCCCAGTGCCTTTGTTCCCCCACTAAGCTCAGCTCTGTCTTCCGGGGCTCAACAACTCTCCCTCCCATTGTCCTTTAGCCCTCCTGCTCTCCGCTCTCAGAGCAGAGCTGTTGACTTATAACATTCCAGATATTATGTCCTGCTGGCTGTGAGAACACACTCCGTCTGGCCCCTCCACTTTTGCAAGCCAAACTCGGGGGATCTGCCCTGTCGGGCGGGCTGCCCCTCCACTGACCTAGCTCCCTCCAGCCACTCCGTGTAGCGCGCACCGCCTCTCTGCCCTTCCTACCCTCTTCTGTGGGCCTCATCTATGCTTGGCTCTGGAGAGTCCATTCTGCTAGTCTTCTGGTGGTTTTCTGGTTTATTTAGGCAGATGTGGGTGGAATCTAACTGGTCAGCAGGACATGGTGAGCCCAGTGTCCTCCTACGCCACCATCTTCCTCCAAAATCCCTAGTATTTCTATTTTTAAATTTTTGACGAACCTCTATGGTGTTTTCTAAAGTAGTTGCACCAATTTGCATTGTCACTAATAAGCACGAAGTTTCCATTTTCTCCACATCCTCGACCACACTTGATATTTCTTGTCCTGTTGATCATAGCCTTATTGATATGTGTAAGGTGAAATCTAATTGTGGTTTTGGTTTGCATTTCCTTGACAGTTAGTGACAATTAGCGTCTTTTCATCTGTCTGTTTACCATGTATATGTCTTCTTTAGAAAATGTCTATTTAGACTCTCCACCAATTTAATCAGATTGTGTGTGTTTTTCTTGGTGTATAGTTATATAACTTCTTCATATATTTTGGATATTAACCCATTGCTGGATATGTCATTTAAAAATATCTTCTATTCAACAGGGTGACTTTTCATTTTCTTGATGGTTTCTTTCACTGTCCAAGAGTTTTTCATTTTGGTGTAGTCCCAATAGTTTAATTTTGCCTTGGTTTCCCTTGCCTGAGACATGTCTATACAAATGTTGCTAAGGTCAATGTCAAATATACTACTGCCTTTGTTTCCTTTTAGGCATTTTATGGTTTTGTCTCATATTTAGGTCTGTAATCCATTTTTTTTATTTTTGTGTATAATGTAAGAAAATGGTTCATGTTCATTTTTTTGCATGCAGCTGTCTAGGTTTCCTAACATCATTTGTTAAGAGTCTGTCTTTTCTCCATTGTATATTCTTGCCTCCTTTGTCATACAATAATAGACCATGTAAGTGTGGGGGTTTTTCCTAAGTTCTGTATCCAGTTCTATTAATGTATTGTCTATTTTTGTGCCAGTACCATAATATTTTGGTGATTACATCTTTGTAGTATATTTTTAAATCAGGGACTGTGATACCTTTAGCTTTGTTCTTCCTCAAGATTGCTTTGGCTATTTAAGATTGCTTTCACTATTCAGGGTCTTTTGTGGTTTTATGCAAAGTATTCATTCTAATGCTGTGAACAATGCTGATGCTATTTTGACAGAGATTGCACTGAATCTGTAGATTGCTTTGGGACATATGGATATTTAAAAAATATTAATTATTCCAAACTATGTGCATGGAACATGTTTCCACTTATTTGTGTCATCTTTAATTTCTTTCATTCATGCTTTATTGTTTTCTAAATACAGGCTTTCCACCTCCTTATTTTAAGTTAATTTGCCGGGTTTTTTTTTTTTTTTGATGCAATTGTAAATAAGGTCGTTTTCTTAATTTCTCTTTCTGCTACTCTATTATTAGAAGCCAAATGATTCTGTATATTAATTTTATATCCTGCAATTTCCTGAATTCATGTATTACTTATAATAGCTTTTGGAGGAGTATTTAGGATTTTCTATATAGAGTATTATGTCATTTGCAAACAGTGACAGTTTTACTTCTTCCTTAACTATTTGGCTGCATTTTATTTCTTTTCCCTGTCTGTTGTCACAAGGACTTTTAGTACTATGTTGAATAAAATTGGTGAGCATGGAAATCCTTGTCTTGTTCCTGACCTTAGTGAAGAAACTCTCATTATTTTTACCATTTAGTATGATATTAATTGTGGGCCTGTGGGCTTTTCATATATGGTCATTATTGTGTTGAACCCATTTTGTTGTATCAAGAACCAGTTTGTTCCTGGATGGTGTATTTGATAATCTGAAAAATCTCAATCCTTTGTGTGTGTGTGTGTTTGTGTATTTTAAAAGTCAATCTTAAAAAGTTTAAGTATTTAAGAACTGGAGCTTCTAAACAAATTTATCGTATTATAAGAATGATAATAATAATGACTGTGAAACCAAAGTAAAACTAGCAATTTTAGTAAGACATCTTAGGAAAAAATGAGTGCACATGTGGATAAATATAACAATGTCTTTTGGATATCAGCATATGAAATAACTATTGTCTTTCAATGATTTCCCTGATACCTATTATGCAGTATTTAGTGAAATCCATTCTCTATGTGTTCTCATTTATCTATTTGGCCTAGAAATATTAAGGTCATATTTCTTATGTTTACTACTTTGACACTAACTGCTTAAATGAGATATTGTTCTCACCATTGTAATTATGTTTAATCCCTTAATGCACTGTCTTCCTAATCACAAAGTTTATTTTAAGTATTCCATGATAAAGCATTTTTTACCTAAAATTTTCTGACATTATCAAATTGACATGTGCTCATTGTATATATGTACATGTGTACTCATTATTGAAGCTTCATCAAATTCTGAACAAATATTGAAATATTATAGTAGAGTTTCAAAGGGAAACTGTTTTATAAAAAAGAATACTAATATTATACCCTCTCATATTGTCTAGGAAATGATAACACAACTTAATTTGTAATTTTTTATGGGGAGGCAAATAAAATATTTGAAACCAACTTATTTCAGAGATTAAATTTTTAAAAACCTTTTTTATCTACCATTTGCCAATATACTATTTAAAAGTTGCCAACCCCATCCTGAGATACATGATTTACTTTGAAATAATTCTGTTATCTATTTATTTTGAGAGTGAGAGAGAGGCGGTGGGGCAAAGAGAGGGAGAGAAAGAATCCCGAATAGTCTCCATGCTGTTAGTACAGAGACCAATGTGGGGCTTGATCTCAAAAACTGTGAGATCATGACCTGAGCCAAAATTAAGGCACCCCCGAAATAATGCTATATTATTTTCTGATTTTTCTCAAGGAACATATTAACGTTCTGAAAATAAAGTAAATTTGTATTTCCTTTCACCTAAAATATAACACATATATTGTATAGCACTTCTTAGGTTGAGGTTTGGGCATATTGGGGAATTAAAGATAGAATATGATAATCCCCCAAATGTTGGAATCACTTATTAAATAGTAGATAATGGTTGATGATTCACCCTTCAGTAGTAAATATGGCATGGGGCTCTTGGGTGGCTCAGTCAGTTAAACCTTAGACTCAGCTCAGGTCATGATCTCACAGTTTGTGAGTTTGAGTCCTGCATTGGGCTCCTCACTGACAGTGTGGAGCCTGCTTGGGAGTCTCCCTCTCTCCCTCTCCCCCTCTCTCTCTGCTCTTCCCCCACTTTCTGTGTCTTTCAAAATAAATAAACTTTAAAAAAATAAATAAAAATGGCATTAACAAAAATAATTATTTGTCTATTGCAAGTATACAGAAAAATAAATCGTTCAGAGACTTGGTAGTGGGCCCCTGAACTGTTGTTCCTCTAGGTCACTGGACCTAATTAGGTTTGAGTTAGGAATAATTTAAGTTATTGCTATCAGATACCTATTGGTTACCCAATGTTAAATGAGCTGGTAATTTTATTTTACTATGCAAGTAACCAACATATAAAGCAAAATGAGGCATAAAAGCTTTATTTGGAAATATGCCCAAAGCAGACCAAGGAGTCAAAGGATGCCAAAACTGAAGTTCAATCTATCAAGCAGTCTGTCAGATGCTATGGATGGAGTAAAAGCTCAGGTGTTAAGAAACCATTTAAGACTTACACAAAGAAGGCAGAAAATAGGATAATACACCCAGGAAAATTGGCTATAGTAGGAAACACACCTTTCTATATAATCAAACAGAAAACATATAGGGAATAAGAGAGAGATAACAAAAACAGACTTAATATGTTCTTTTATTCTAGAGAAACCTTGTTGGCCCATTACCATTTTATGCTGTCTCCTAAGTATATGCAGTGTGGGTTGAACATATATTGAGTATCTCCAGATGCAGATCAGAGATCTGACAGATGATTATTTATTCATTCATCATTACAGACACAAACAAGTTCAGTGTTTTGACTGTGTTAAAGTCACAATGACATGCTCTGTAATTTTTTTTTGGTGGAGGTGGAACAAAAGTAAGAAGCCCTTCTGATGAAGAATATAGGACATTGTGGGGCAGCTGAGTGGCTCAGTTGTTTAAGCATCAGACTTCAGCTTAGGTAATGATCTCATAGCTTATGAGTTCAAGCCCCACGTTGAGCTCTGTACTGACAGCTCAGAGCCTGGAGCCTGCTTGAGAGTCTGTGTCTCCCTCTCTCTGCCCTTCCCCTGCTTTCTCTCTCTCTCTCTCTCTCTCTCTCTCTCTCTCTCTCTCTCCTGCTCTCTATCTCTCCACCCCCTCTCAAAAATAAACACACATTAAAAAAAGAATATGCGACATCAAATTCTAGAATAGGTTCTTAACCTGGAATCTGTGTACTTGTAGGTGCATGGATATATCATAAAGGTCTATAAATTTCCTGAATTTCTTCACTAGACTAAAAATGGTCATTTCCCAAAAATGTTTATAGACACACTTTTGTATTTAATTTTATTAATTTAACCAATATTTATTTTGTACTTAATCTTTCCCCATTACCCAGGTCAATGTTTTTTTACAATGATTCTCCTGGACCAGTAACATCAGCATCATCTGAAATCTGTTAGAAATGAAAATTATCTGGCCGCACTCCAGAGCTACTGAATCAGAAACTCTGGGAGTTAGGTCTAGCATTTTTTTTTTAATTAGCCCTCCAGGTGATTCTGATGTAAGCTCAAATTTGAGAGCTACTACTTTGGTAAGTTATATCTATTGCATAAATAAAGATTCCCTATCCCATGATTTGATTTTTTTAATCCAAATCTTTACTAATATGCACATATTTCAAACAAGCAAGTTGGAAATCTATACAAAAGTGGACAGGCTCAAGCTTCTTTTTTTCTTTACACCTAAGCCACGTGGATGACTTGTCTCTCTAGATCATTTGAGGTATCCAGATTTATACACCTGATGCTCAAAATGTAATTATTCTCCTTTTTTATAGCTATATGAATTATAACCAGATTAGTCCTTTATTTTCTGATCCAACAATACACTAATGAGTGAATTTTCGTAGACTTTCTTTGTTTCCATGCAAGTCTCCCCATCATTTCCCCAAGAACTATGTCTTGCTCTTAATTCCTTGTGTGGTTTCTGGTTAGTTGACATACTATCAAAGGCTTCAAAGTAGATAAAATAATCCTATTTTCTGTACCAACCTATTTTATCAAATTCTACATATTACATCCTTGCCTCTTGTCCAGAATCAATGAGTGTATCTTTTAAGTATTTCAGTCCATTTTAATACACTAGGAAATCAAATTTTTATGTGTGAACTATAATTATAAATGTTGACCAACAGGAAATTATATAATATATCAAACAAGATAATTTGAGAGGAAAGGTAATTCTTAACAAGCACTTTTTATCTGTGTTAGCACTTCTTAAATTGTGTCCCAAAGGCACTCATTAAATATTCTTGGTTGGGTTGTTTTCAATGGCTGAATACCTTAGGAAACACTGGGTTTAAAATTTGTAAACACTGAATTTAAAGGTTTCTTTATTGTAGCATTGTGGAAATACTAAATATGCAAATATTGCAATTTTTTTGTTTAAAAAAATTAAGTTTATTTATTATTTTGAGAGAGCAGTGGGGAAAAGCAGAGAGAGAACATGCAAGCTCCACACTGTCAGCCCAGAGCCTGACCTGTGAACTGTGAGATCATGACCTGAGCTGAAACCAAGAGTCAGATGCTTAACCGCTTAACCAACTGAGCCACACAAGTTCACAAAACATTGCAAATTTCTGGGAGGTATTATAATAAGCAGCATTTTCCAAATGTATTTCAACATAGACCCATTTTCCTCTGAAATTCTCACATTTTACAGAATATATTTGGGAAACTCCCATCTATATCATTCAAATGAGATAATTTTCAGACATTGTTTATTATTATCTAACCATTTCATATCTCTTATAGTTCTTGCTTCTCAGTTAAGATTGCAAGCTATTTTACAGGTAAATGAATAACATAAGCTTTTTTCATTAATGCACACTAAATTATTTTTCATTAATGCATAGTAAATTATTGTGGAGATTATGGCATTTAATATCTGGTAACTGAATGATTTTGCAAACTTTCTTTCAGTTTATTTTATGATCATGGTCACTGTGGTGGAGGAAAGAATCATGGTTGTTGAGAACAGTAAGAGACAGACCAACACATAGGTAAGTGCATGAGGAAAATAAATCCCCATAGCAATTGGCTTGAGAGTAAGAGGGATCAAATTTCATTGGTTATGGCAACTAGCAGGACTTAAATCTTAGAGTTCTAAAGGTCAGGAGGCATAGCTTGGATAGAACACGGAAGTCATTGTGCTGCTCCTGGAGAAAAAAAAAAAAACAGGCAAGAATTCCAGGGTAATGGTATGGAAACAGTGATTTAAAGAATACCTGGGTCACACACCAGGGAGATTATTCACACTTCTTGGAGCATGTCCCTGAGAAGTAGCCTTCAGGGAGATGCCTCTCTGGGGACAAAGGAGCTGGCTGGTGCCATTTCCTTCCCAGAACCCTCCACATAAACACAGAACCACATGCTGGAAGCAACACAGTGCCTACACTGGTTGCTGTCTTACTTACACCAAGCTCCACACCCCTGCACTCTGGTGGGACTGTCCTTCTTGGTCAAGGTTGCCTCAGTCACAGTGTAGCAGGCCCAGCACCTAGAAGACTAGCACAATCCCATACCCAAACCATGTCCCAAAAGCCAGGAGTTTTAAAAGTCAGAAAGTTTGGCTAGGAAAGAACACAGAGGGCACAGTACAAAAGGGTTCTCCTTTATCCACATCCTCACCAACACCGGTTGTTTCTTGTCTTGTTTAATTTAGACATTCTTAAAGGTGTGAGGTGATACCTCATTGTAGTTTTGACTTGTATTGCCCTGATTATGAGTGACGTTGAGCATCTCTTCATGTAACTGTTGGCTATCTGTATGCCTTTTTTGGAAAAATGTCTATTCATGTCATCTGTGTATTTTTTTTTTAATTACACATGGATGGAGCTTTACTTCCATTTCTATTTTTTGGAAGAGTTTGAGAAGGGTTGTTATTAACCCTTCTTTAAATGTCTGGTAGAACTCCCATGGGAAGCCATCTGGTCCTGGACTTTTGTTTGTTGGAAGATTTTTGATTACAGATTCCATTTGCTGATTATGGATCTATGCAAATCTTCTTTCTTCATGTTCAGTTTTGGTAGTTTGTATGTTTCTAGGAATTTATCCATTACTTTCAGATTGCCCAGTTTGTTAGCAAATAATTTTTTTGTTTATATTTCTGTGGTGCTGATTGTGATCTCTCCTCTTTTATTCGTGATTTTATTTAGTTGGGCTTTTTCTGTTTTGTTTTTGATAAGTCTGGTTAGGGGTTTATCAGTTTTATTGTTTCTTTCAAAAAACCAGCTCCTGGTTTCATTGATCTGCTCTACTGTTTTTTGTTTGTTTGTTTCTATATCATTTATTTATACTGTAATCATTATTATTTCACTCCTCTGCTGACTTTAGGCTTTAATTGCTGTTCCTTTTCTAACTCCTATACGTGAAAAGCTAGGTTGCATATTTGAGCCTTTTCTTAATCCTTGAGGTATGCCTGTTCTGCTTTATACTACCCTCTGGTGACTTTATTTGCTGCATCCCAGAAGTTTTGTACTGCATGTTTTAATTTTAATTTGCTTCTTTATTTTTAATTTCTTCTTTAATTTCCTAGTTAACCCATTTATTCTTTAGTAGGATGTTCTCTAACTTCCATGTATTTGTGGTCTTCCCAAATTTTTCTTGTGGTTGGCTTCAAGTTTCATAGCAATGTATTCTGAAAATATGCATGGTACAGTCTCCATCTTTTTGTACTTGTTGAGGCCTGATGTGTGTCCCAGTGTGTGACCTATTCTATAAAATGTTACACGTGCACTAGAAATAATATGTATTCTTCTGCTTTAGGATACAATATTCTGAATACATATATCCAGTCCATCTGGTCAAATGTATCACTCAAATTCATTGTTTTCTTGTTGCTTTTCTGCTTAGTTGATCTATCCATTGTTGTAAGCAGGGTGTCAATGTCCCCTAATATTATTGTATTGTTAACAGTGAATTTCATTACATTTGTTATTAATTGATTTATATATACAGGGGCTTCCAATTTTGAAGCATAAGTAATTGCAATTGTTAGATAATTTTTTATTGATAGTACCCTTAATTATGATATAGTGCCTTTCTTCATCTCTTGTTGCAGTGTTTGGCTTAAAATATAGTTTTACTGATATAAGTATGGATACTTGGCTTCCTTTTGATGTCCATTAGCATGATAGATAGATTTTTATTCATCCCCTTACTTTCAACATGAAGGTGTCTTCAGGTCTAAAATGTGTCTCTTGTAGGCAGCATATATATGGGTATTGTTTTTATTTTTTATCCATTCTGATACCTTATATGTTTTTTTTTTAATTTTTTAATATTTATTTATTTTTGAGAGAGAGAAAGAGAGAGATAAAGACAGAGACAGAGACATAGAGGGAGGCAAGGGGAGGGGGACAGAGGATCTCAAGCAGGCTCCACCCTAACAGCAGTGAGCCTAATGCAGGACTTGAATTCACAAACCATGAGACCATGACCTGAGCAATCGGATGTTCAACCAACTGAGCCACCTAGGTACCTCTGATACATTATACTTTTTGACTGGAGCATTTAATCAATTTACTTTCAGAGTGATTATTGGTAGATAAGAATTCAGTACCATTGTATTACCTGTAAAGTCCGAATTTTTGGAGATTTTCTGTTTTAGTGTTTGTTGCTTTTTGTCTTTCCCTTCCACTCCGAGTCCCCTTTAATATTTCTAGCATGGCTGGATTTCTGCTCACAAACTCCTTATTTATTTATTTATTTATTTGTTGTTGTTGTTGTTGTTTTGGCCTGGGAAACTCTTTATCTCTCCATGTATTCTGAATGACAGCTTTGCTGGATAAAGTATTCTGGGCTACATATTTTCCCCTTCAGTACATTGAATATATCATGCCACTCCCTTTTTGCCTGTATGGTTTGTGTGGAAAGATCTGCTGCTATCCTGATTTCTCTTCCCTTGTAGGTTAGAGATTTATGTTCCGTTGATGCTTGCAGGACTCTTTCCTTATCTTTGTATTTTGCAAATTTTACTATGACATATCTTGGTGTCGGGATGCTTTTTTAAAAAAATATGGGACTTCTCTGTGTCTCCTGGATTCGGATGTCTCTTTCTCCGGATTAGGGAAGTTTTCAACTATAATTTACTCAAATAACCTTCTGCCCCCCCCCCTTTTATTTTGGGATTCTTATGTTATGAATATTATTATGCCTTATGGAGTCACTGAATTCCTTAAGTCTTTTATGATCCATTATTTTTCTTTCCCTCTTCTTTTTAACTTCATTATTTTCCATAATTTTATCTTCTCTATCACTTATTTATTCCTCTGCTTCTTCCACCCTTGTGTTAATTACATCAGTCGGTTTTGCGTTTGGTTTTGGCATTTTTTTTTTTTTAATTTTGACCTGTCTAGTTTTCTTTTTTCTCTGTGATACAGGTCTTTCTGGTTTCTTCTATGTTTTCTCCAACCCAGCTAGTATTCATATAATTGTTGTTTTAACTCTGGTTCAAGCATATCACTTAAAACTATTTTGACTAGCTTCCTGGCCATGACTCTTATGGTTCTTTTGGGGTAAATTACTCCATGTTTACATTTTGTCTAGGTCTATGTCTCATGCATAGGAATGCCTGTGCCTGGTCTTATTTGCACTAGAGCTAAAGATTTGCAACACTCAGTGATCAGTAGACTTGGTGTGTGTGGATGGTTTGTGCTGGACTTCTGGGAGAGGGGCATGCTGCTGCTCTGACTCAATCACATTTTACCTATTAAGAAATGAGCCTGTATAGCTCAGGGGGCTGAGGCTTGGTGAAAGCAGCTCAAGCCTGCACTGTGTGTTGTGCCACTTGTGGGAAGGTAAAAAATGGCTTTGGCCTACTCTATTTCTGGAAGAGGGATGTTTACACCCACTGATGTTCAGGAAGTCTTCACTGAAGAGAAAACAGTCTCTCCTTTTGTATCCCAGGCTTCTTTCACATCCCTGCCTGCACCCTGACTGTGTATACCTCTGCTTGGAGGTACAGAGCTTCTATGTTTTATCTGAGGCAGGAAGCTGGGTTTCAAAACTCCAATTTTTTTTTAATTTTTATTTTTGAGACAGAGACAGACAGAACATGAGCAGAGAAGTTGCAGAGAGAGAGAGAGAGAGAGAGAGAATCTGAAGCAGGCTCCAGGCTCTGAGCTCTCAGCACAGTCTGACACAGGGCTCGAACCTATGAATCGTGAGATCATGACCTGAGCCGAAGTCAGATACTATCTGACTGAGCCATCCAGGCGTCCCTCTAAACTCCAAATTTTAAGGATCCAGTGTGGAGCAGACACATGCTGATCTTCTGAGTGAGTGTCTCACCACATTGTCACTGGTCCTGGTTAGTTCCAGAAAAACAGTTGCATGACAATACAGGGGCTTGTGTTTTATGGTAAAGCATAGCAAAAACCTGGCATCCAGTTAGCTGCCCTCAGCAGACATCTGTGCTCGTATGAATTGAATAGCTCAATGGCACCCACCAGATATTTTTCCCCCTAAGAGGCAGTGCTACCTCTTCCAAATGCCCTCCCAGAAGGGGAACTGTCTCTCCAGGTATGATCCAGGGGATCTTCAAAGCAAGCAGTCCATTCCTGGGCCTGTGCCCTCCTCCTCCCAGCGGCACCACCACACCCACCAGGCCTGGCACTGATGATGGTGTTGACTTCTAAAACTTCAGGCTTTCAGCTCTGTTGCCTGCAAAAACTTGAAATAATCATCCCTTCTAATTTTCCAGGCAATGGTTTTGGAGAAGTGTTTTTCTTGGGCAATTTCCTGCATGCTGCTTTCTCTAGCATATGTTCTCTCTGTCTCTGTCTCTGTCTCTCTTTCTTTCCCCTCTCCGTGATCAGGGCTCACTCCCCTCCCCAACACCTGAAATTCATTTGTCTCTCAAATCACATCATTGCATCCTCTACCTTCCTTGATGTGGCCTTTTTTCTCCCGTTAGTATTGCATTTTGTTCTCTGAGTCCTCGGACGGATTTCTTGGATGTTTGTAACGATTTCATAATTATAAAGCTGTGTTCTAGGGACAGGGAAAGCATAATGTCCTTCTACTGTTCTGCCATCTTAACTCCTATCCTCTAGATATGTCTCCTGAGGCAAGGGAAACAAAAGCAAAAGTGAATTATTGGGACTTCATCAAAATAAGAAACTTTTGCACAACAAAGGAAATAATCAACAAAACTAAAAAGCAACCTATGTATGAAATGGGAGAAGATACTTACAAATGACGTATCTGACAAAAGGTCAGTATCCAAAATATATACAGAAAATATAAAACTAAACACCCCAAAAATGAATAATCCAACTAAAAATGGGCAAAGACATGAATAGACATCTTTCCAAAGAAGACATCCAGATGGCCAGCAGATATATGAAAAGATGCTCAACATCACTCATCATCAGGGAAATACAACCAAAACAATGATGAGATATCACCTCATATCTGTCAAAATGACTAAAATCAACATAAGAAGCAACAGGTGTTGGCAAGGGTGTGGAGAAAGGGAAACCCTCTTGCACTGTTGGTGGGAGTAAAAATTTTTATAGCTGCTGTGGAAAATATTATATAGGTTCCTCAAGTTAAAAATATAACTATGCTATGATACAGCAATTGCACTATTAGGTATTTACACAAAGAGTACTAAAGTACTAATTCAAAGTGATGCATTCACTCTGATGTTTACAGCAGCATTATTTACAATAGCCAAAATATGAAAACAACCAAAGGGTCCATCACCTGATGAATGGATAAAGAAGTGGTACATATATATAATGGAATATTACTCAGCCACGAAAAAGAATGAAATCCTGCTATTTGCAATGGCATGGATGAAGCTAGAAAGAATAATTCTAACTGATTTCCTATGTAGAATTTATGAAACAGAACATATGACAAAAGGAGAAAAAGAAAAAAGATATAGACACAAAGAAAGAATCAGACTCTTAACTATAGAGAATAAACTGATAGTTACTGGATGGGAGGTGCATGGGGCATAGGTGAAGTATGTGATGAGGATTAAAGAGTAAACTTATCATTATGAGCACTGAGTATTATGTATAATTGTTGAAGCAGTAAATTGTGTACCTGAAAATGATATAACCCTGTAAACCATACTGGAATAAAAAAAAAAAACTAATGAAAATAGTTTTTATCTTTTTCTCATTCTTCTTAAATGTTTAATTGTTTATATATTTATGACTATATAAAAACAAATATACATATCTTGTGGGTACATGTTCAAAATATTTTACAGATTTGAATTAATCTAAATTGTTTTAAGACTATTCTTTGAATGCATAGTTCCTAATTCATAGGGACCATGTATATCTTTAAAAAGTCTGTGTGCATCAGAAAACAATTCTAGTTCCATAAAAATTTTAGACTTGTTTGTTCTAGCTCTGTGAAGAATGCTGGTTTTATTCTGATAGGGTTTGCATTGAATATGTAGATTGCTTTGAGCAGTATAGACATTTTAGCAATATTTGTCCTTCGAATCCATGAGAATGGAATGTTTTCCTATTTCTTTGTGTCTAAAATTTGTATGGAACCAGAAAAGATCCTGAATAAACAAAGTAATGTTGAGAAAGAAATGCAAAGCTGGAGGCACCACAGTTCTGGGTGTCAGACAGTATTACAAAGCTGTAATTATCAAGAAATGAATTCTATTCAACGATTTTATATAATGGCAAACAACTTTATAATTTTAGTTCTTTCTAGATGTTCTGCATTATGCAGAATTGTCACATAGGAAATTTGCTCCTTTCACTTATACTCATTGCTAAAACTTGTAATTCATTCCTAGAAAATAAACAATTTATAATATCAGTTGGAGATTATAAGGCAGTGTACATTTTCTCAGTGCAAGTCAATTCTAGACTACTTGAGGTCTGAACTGAAAAAAAATCCAGAATAATTCTTGTTATGCATGTCTGACCGAGAAGCTTGTTATAATTAGTTCACTGCCAGTGAGATAATGAAGTCTCATTTTCTCACTGCATAATTTATGATGTCTTAACCCACAACAAATAAATATAAATTAAACCACAAATACGGTTACATCTTCGTATGCCCTTAAAATGTTTCTTTCTTCCTTATTCGGTGACATAAAATTTGGACTCCAAAGGAAAGGAAGAAGAAATCTATGAATATTTTTCTCTACTAGAAGTAAATATCGTTGTGATCTTTGGTAGTCATAGACTTATTTCTGGCTAGTTATAACCAGTAATTGGAGTAACAATTTTGATATAAGTAAATTATAACTTTGGTGCTTTCCTTCACTTTGGCTGCTGGTGATAATTTCATATATGTTATCCCCCTCTCATTCTGAACTAGGTTACACAGATACTCTCAACCTAACTCTCCCCTCTCTTCCTATGTACTATACTCAGAGTCTGTTTTTACCTTAACTTCCCATATTAACCTTTCCTCAGCTAGCTGTTACTACTCCCAAGGTTATTTGCAAATAGAGAATGTTTAAAAAAATTAATTTCATAAACAAGGTTCTGGGCACCTGCATGGCTCAGTTGGTTAAGTGTCTGAGTTTGGATCAGGTCATGGTCTCACAGTTTGTGAGTTCAAGCCCCTCATCGAGCCCTATGCTGACAGCTCAGAGCCTGGAGCCTGCTTTGGATTCCATGTCTCCCTCTGTCTCTACCACTCCCCTGCTCACACTCTGTCTTTCTCTCCCTCTCTCAAAAATAAACATTAAAAAATTGCCCAAAACCACGAGGCTCATGTTGGAGGATGTGTATATGTGCTCATGTGCACATATGAAGAGGGCTTTCCAGGTATCACTAAAGTTTCCACACAAATAAATATTCCAACATGAAAGGCTGCTCTTGAATCTAATACACAGCAATTTAGAAGAAATTTGTCTTTACAGAACACTTCAGGATCCTTTAAAAAAACTCAGTCTGTCAAGATTTAGAATTTAGTAATAGTAACAGACAGCGATTTTTAACTTAAGCTCTCATGTTAGAATTCAGTTTAATTTATTTCTCTTCATCGCTCATTGGATATATGTCATGAATTCATCTTTCTTATATTGAAAAATCCTTTTTATATACTCCTCTAATCAACTAATCTAAAGGAAGTATCATATGGTTTCATAACAAAAACACATAAAAAAATAAATATAACTTAAATAATTTTATTTTCTTTAGAATAATAGTGTTACCATTGTTTGTAAAGTGAGAAAAACCATAGCATTCTGTCACTATATCTATTGCATCCCTAACCTGGACTACTGCATTAGTCTTTTAACTAATCTCCTCTTTCTAGTCCTCACTATTTCATTGCATCCTTCAACCTGGCATCAGATCTACCCTCTTAAAACACAGATTAAATCATGTCATTGTCTTTCTCCAAAAACAAATAATTTTCCATTACCTTTGTGATACAGTCCATACTTAGCATGAAATTCATGATATGCTTTTCAATGTCATTTTAATAGTTTTTTTTAATTTTATACTCTAATTGGGGATACAAGTCACATATACAAATCACTATGGTATAAGAGTAAAAATTTACGTATGTAACAATCAGTAAAATTGAATTTATTTCTCCAAACACATATTTAGGATCTGATCTTTGTCACCCCTGGGGATGTCATAATCCAGTTGCAAGTTAAACAAACAGTTGTACTCCAAGCTAGAATATAAGACAGAATGTGATATGTTCAAAATTTGTAAAATCTTTCAAAGAAAATAATTATTAATGAAAATAGAATAAAAATAATCATGGAAAACAGAGCATCTGAATATACTTAATAAATTAGAGGGCTGATGAAGATAGCAGAAAACAGATTAGGCATGGTAAGAAGTGACATACACCTGTACTAAGGTAGTAGCAGTATGGATATAAAGGGTGAAGACAAATGCATGACACATTTCTGAGGTAGCTTCATTAAGAGGTTTTTTTTTTCATATTTTGAGAGAGAGAGAGAGAGAAAGACTATGATCAGGGGAAGGACAGAGTGGTAAAGAGAGAAACCAAAGCAAAATCCATGGTTAGCATGGAGCATTATGTAGGGCTCAATTATACAGTCCTGGGATTATTATGTGAGCCATAATCAAGAGTCAGATACTTAGCCAACTGGGCAACCAGGCACCCTCTTCATTAAGACTTTTACTTCATATGAGAAATGAGGGAGGAGGAGATGCCAAACCTGACAGATAATTTTGTCCTGGCTGACTTACCGGTATTCATCAGCTGAGATAGGGTCACATGAAGAAGAGATTTGATGAAGAAATAAGTTGTTTAGGGTGTCTAAAGATATGTATAAGTGATGTCCCGTAGGCAGATGGAATTGTATGGTCTGTGGTAGAGCTAATATATTAAGGTACTCCATGTGGCCTTGATGCTGTATGAAGCTCTGAGGCTGAGGAAGGAGGAAATCAGAATATACTGCAAGAAGAGTAGAAATGACTCAAAGAGGAGGTTGGTTCCTGCACTAGGCTGCTTGTCCCAGTTCATGGCAGTGACTGAGTCCCGTCAAGAGTTTGATGGGTGTTTAATTGGAGTACCTTGTGTTGCTAAAAATATATTGAAAACCGGAAGATTGTAGCATAGGAGGGCACTGGGCTCACATCATCCGGCTGATCACTTAGATTCATCCACACCTGCCTAAATACACCAGAAAAGTGCCAGAAGACAAGCAGAATGGACTCTGCAGAGCCAAGCATAGACAAGAGGCCCATGGAAGAGGATCCACCCCAGCTAATACACCAGATCCCATCAAAACAACACCACAAGCCTGGCAGTATGCAAGTAGCCTGGACAGGGGCCACACCATTCCAAAATGAGTCCTGCCCCTGGGAGAGGGGAAGATAAGATACATACCAGTCTGACTGGGTCCCCAGCAGTAGGCTGGGGGCAGCCACCGGGTCTGACTGCGGTCCTGGCCACCCACACAAGTTACTTCAGACAGCACAGGGGAAGTGCCCTGCAGTTTGGCTCCACCCCAGGGACTACCCAAAATGATGAAGCAGAAGAAATCCTCTCAAAAGAAACTCTAGGAAGTAGTGACAGCTAACGAATTGATAAAAAACGATTTAACCAATATAACAGAACAAGAATTTAGAACAATAGTCATAAAATTAATCGCTGGGCTTGAAAAAAGTATAGAAGACAGCAGAGACTCTATTGCTAGCGAGATGAAGGGACTAAGAAATAGTCATGAGGAGCTAAAAAATGCAATAAATGAGGTGCCAAATAAAATGGAGGCTACCACAGCTCGGATTGAAGAGGCAGAGGAGACAATGGGTGAATTAGAAGATAAAAGTATGTAAAAAGAGGATGCTGAGAAAAAGTGAGATAAAAAAAATTCCAGGAGTATGAGGGGAGAATTAGAGAACAAAGTGATGCAATCAAACGGAACAATATCTGATTAAAGAATTCCAGAAGAGGAAGAGAGAGAGACAGAGCTAAAGGTGGACTTGAAGAAATCATAGCTCAGAACTTCCCTAATCTGGGGAAGGAAAAAGGCATTGAAATCCAAGAGGCACAGAGAACTGCCTTCAGACGTAACTTGAATTCATCTTCTGCACGACATATCATAATGAAACTGGCAAAATACAAGGATAAAGAGAAAATTCTGAAAGCAGCTATCGATAAACACGCACTAACTTATAAAAGGAGACCAATATGACTAGTGGCAGACCTATCTACTGAAACTTGGCAAGCCAAAAGGAATGGCAGAGAATCTTCAATGTGATAAACAGAAAAAAAATGCAGCCTAGAATCCATTATCCAGCAAGTCTGTCATTCAGAACAGAAGGAGAGATAAAGGTCTTCCCAAACCCTACAAGAGATACTAAACCAGCCCTACAAGAGATCCTAAGGGGTAATCTGTGAGTGAAATGTTGCAAGGACCACAAAGTAACAAAGACATCACTACAAGCATGAAACCTACAGTCATCACAATGACTCTAAACCCATATCTTTCTATGATAACACTGAATGGAAATGGATTAAATGTTCCATCCAAAAGACATAGGGTGTCAGAATGGATAAAAAAACAAGACCCATCTATTTGCTGTCTACAAAAGACTCATTTTAGACCTGAAAACACCTTCAGCTTGAACGTGAGTGGATGGAGAACTATCTATCATGCTACTGGAA
This sequence comes from Acinonyx jubatus, assembly GCF_027475565.1. Classification (NCBI taxonomy): domain Eukaryota; kingdom Metazoa; phylum Chordata; class Mammalia; order Carnivora; family Felidae; genus Acinonyx; species Acinonyx jubatus. The sequence continues at coordinate 70,844,830 of NC_069389.1, read as the reverse complement.
GTCAAAGGAAAGCTGGAGTAGCCATACTTATATCAGACAAACTAGACTTTAAATTAAAGGCTGTAACAAGAGATGAAGAAGGGAATTATATAAAAAATGGAGGGTCTCTCCATCAGGAAGAGCTAACAATTATAAATGTCTATGCGCTGAATATGGGAAACCCCAAATATATAAAACAATTCCTCACAAACGTAAGCAACCTTATTGATAAGAATGTGGTAATTGCAGGGGACTTTACTACTCCACTTACAACAATGGATAGAACATCTAGACACAGGATAAATAAAGAAACAAGGGCCCTGAATGATACATTGGATCAGATGGGCTTGGCAGATACATTTAGAACTCTGCATCCCAAAGCAACAGAATATACTTTCTTCTTCAGTGCACATGGAACATTCTCCAAGATAGATCACATACTGGGTCACAAAACAACCCTTCATAAATATAAAATAATTGAGATCATAATGCACACTTTCAGACCACAATGCTATGAAATTTGAAATCAATCACAGGAAGAAGACTGGAAAACCTCCAAAAGCATGGAAGTTAAAGAACACCCAACTAAAGAATGAATGGGACAACTAGGCAATTAAAGAAGAAATTAAAAAGTATATGGAAACAAATGAAAGTGAAAAGACAACAATCCAAATGCTTTGAGATACAGCGAAAGCAGTCCTGAGAGGAAAATACACTGTAATCCAGGCCTATCTCAAGAAACAAGAAAAATCCCAAATACAAAATCTAACAGCACGCCTAAAGAAAATAGAAGCAGAACAGCAAAGACACCCCAAACCCAGCAGAAGAAGGGAAATAATAAAGATCAGAGCAGAAATAAACAATATAGAATCTAAAAAAACCTGTAGAGCAGATCAATGAAACCAGGAGTTAGTTTTTTGAAAAAATAAACAAAATTGATAAACCTCTAACCAGGCTTCTCAAAAACAAAAGATAGATGACCCAAATAGATAAAATCATGAATGAAAATGAGATTATGACAACCAATCCCTCAAAAATACAAGGAATTGTCAGGGAATACTATGAAAAATTATATGCCAACAATCTGGACAACCTGGAAGAAATGGACAAATTCTTAACACCCACAGACTTCCAAAATTCAAGCATGAAGAAATAGAAAATTTGAACAAGCCCAAAACCAGCAAAGAAATTGAATCTGTTATCAAAAATCTCCCAACAAATACGAGTCTAGGACGAGATGGCTTCCCTGGGGAATTCTACCAGACATTTACAGCAGAGATAATACCTATCTTTCTCAAGCTATTCCAAAAAATAGAAAAGGAAGGAAAACTTCTGGACTCATTCTATGAAGCCACCATTACTTTGATTCCAAACCAGAAAGAGATCAAGCAAAAAAGAGAACTACAGGTCAATATCCCTGATGAATATGGATGCAAAAATTCTCAATAAGATACTAGCAAATCGAATTCAACAGCATATAAAAACAGTTATTCGCCATGATTAAGTGGATTCATTTGTGAGCTGCAGGGCTGGTTCAACATTCATCAATCAATCAATGTTGTACATCACATTAATAAAAAAAAAAGATAAGATCCGTATGATCCTGTCAATTGATGCAGAAAAACATTTGCCAAATTTCAGCACCATTACTTCATAAAAAAACCCTTGAGAAAGTCAGGATAGGAGAAACATACTTAAACATCACCAAAGCCATTTAGGAAAAGCCCACAGCTAATATCATCCTCAATGGGGAAAAACTGAGTGCCGCCCCCCTGATCAGGAACATGACAGGATGGCCACTCTCACCGGTGTTGTTTAACATAGTGTTGGAAGTGCCAGCATCAGCAATCAGACCACAAAAGGAAATCAAAGGCATCAAAATTGGCAAAGATAAAGTCAAGTTTTCACGTATTGCAGATGACATGATATTATACATGGAAAACCCGATAGACTCCACCAAAAGTCTGCTAGAACTGATACATGACTTCAGCAAAGTCGCAGGATACAAAATCAATGTACAGAAATCAGTTGCATTCTTATACACTAATAATGAAGCAACAGAATGACAAATAAAGAAACGATCCCATTAACAATTGCACCAAGAAGCACAAAATACCTAGGATCAAACCTAACCGAAGATGTAGAAGATATGTATGCTGAAAACTATAGATAGCTTATGAAGGAAATTGAAAAAGATATAAAGAAATGAAAAAAAAATTCCGTGCTGTTGGATTGGAAGAATAAATATTGTTAAAATGTCAATACTACCGAAAGCAATCTACACATTCAATGCAATCCCAATCAAAATTGCACCAGCATTCTTTTCGAAGCTAGAACAAGCAATCCTAAAATTTGTATGGAACCTCAAAAGACCCCAAAAAGCCAAAGTAATTTTGAAGAAGAAGACCAAAGCAGGAGGCATCACAATCCCAGACTTTAGCCTCTACTACCAAGCTGTCATCATCAAGACAGCATGGTATTGGCACAAAAACAGACACATAGACCAATGGAATAGAATAGAAACCCCAGAACTAGACCCACAAACGTATGGCCAACTAATCTTTGACAAAGCAGGAAAGACTATCCAATGGAAAAAAGACAGTCTCTTTAACAAATGGTGCCAGGAGAACTGGACAGCAACATGCAGAAGGGTGAAACTAGACTACTTTCTTACACCATTCACAAAAATAAACTCAAAATGGGTAAAGGACCTGAATGTGAGACAGGAGGCCATCTACACCCTAGAGGAGAAAGCAGGAAAAACAACCTCTGCCCTCAGCCACAGCCATTTCTTACTTGACACTTCTCCAAAGGCAAGGGAATTAAAAGCAAAAATGAACTATTGCGACCTCATGAGTATAAAAAGCTTCTGAACTGCAAAGGAAACAACCAACAAAATTAAAAGGCAACCAACAGAATGGGAAAAGATATTTGCAAATGAGATATCAGACAAAGGGCTAGTATCCAAAATCTATAAAGAGCTCACCAAACTCCACACCCGAAAAGCAAATAACCCAGTGAAGAAATGGGCAGAAAACATGAATGGACACTTCTCTAAAATAGACATCCTGATGGCCAACAAGCACATGAAAAGATGCTGAACGTCACTCCTCAACGGGGAAATACAAATCAATACCACATTCAGACACCACCTTATGCCAGAGTGGCTAAAATGAACACATCAGGAGACTTAGATGCTGGAAAGGATGTGGAGAAATGGGAACCCTCTTGCACTGTTGGTGCGAATGCAAAGTGTTGCAGCCGCTCTGGAAAACAGTGTGGAGTTTTCTCAAAGAATTAAAAATAGATCTACCCTATGACCCAGCAATAGCACTGCTAGGAATTTACCCAAGGGATACAGGAGTTCTGATGCATAGGGGCACTTCTACCCCAATGTTTATAGCAGCACTTTCAACAATAGCCAAATTATGGAAAGAGCCTAAATGTCTATCAACTGATGAATGTATAAGTAAATTGTGGTTTATATACACAATGGAATACTACTTGACAATGAGAAAGAATGAAACATGGCCTTTTGTAGCAACGTGGATGGAATTGGAGAGTGTTATGCTAAGTGAAATAAGTCATACAGAGAAAGACAGATACCATATATTTTTACTCCTATGTAGATCCTGAGAAACTTACCCAAAGACCATTTTTGAGGGGAAGGAAAAAAGGGTAGAGAGGGAGAGAGCCAAAACATAAGAGACTCTTAAAAACAGAACAAATTGAGGGTTGATGGGGGGCTGGGAGGGAGGGTTGGGTGGGTGCGTGCGGAGTATTGAGGAGGGCACCTGTTGGGATGAGCACTGTGTGTTATATGGAAACCAATGTGACAATAATTTTCATACTGAAAAAAAAGAAATGACTCAAAGACTAATCCTTCTAAGTTCTTAAATCCTCTCACCCCCTATCCTTTGTGTTTGGGGCAGAAGAAAAGATAGTAACCATCAAGATATTGAATCTGCCTGCACCTCTTTCTGATTGTAGCCCAGAACAATGTAAGTTATTTCAGAGATTATCTATTGTATGTTTCCCTCTACTAGTTCTCTTCATTAATATAAAAAATTGCGATTTAGTTCTGCTATAAATATTTGATGCAATATAATAGGTATCACTACAATTTTTTCATGTTATAGCGACTCAGCCTATTTATGGCTCTTGTTTTTCCCAGATAACAAATGACATTTGTAACACCCTATAATGTAATTTCTTTTACCAAATAAAAATTTAATAAATCAAAAGATGAATGCTTAGTATGAGTAAAAGCTGTGGGAAATTTACGTGTTTTTGAAAGAATCAGCTCTATGATTCCAACTGTATTTCATATGTCTTTTGCAGCACACTATGGAAAAAACCATGATGCCTCAGGCCCTCTCTTCTTCTTTTTTAATGTTTATTTATTTTTGAGAGAAAGAGAGAGACAGAGAGAGAGAAAGAGAGCAAGCAGGGTAGGGGCAGAGAGAGAGGGAGACACAGAATCCAAAGCAAGCTCCAGTCTCTGAACTGTCAGCACAAAGCCTGGCATGGGGCTCGAACCCACAAACTCTGTGCTCATGACCTGAGCTGAAGTTGGACGCTTAACTGAATGAGCCATCCAGGCGCCACCTTACCTTATTTCATTTTAAGTTTCTTTATTTATTTTGAGAGACAGAGAAAGAGCATAAGTTGGGACGAACACAGAGAGAGAGAGGGACAGAGAATCCAAAGTGGGCTCTGTGCTGAAAGCAGAAATCCCAATGCTGGGCTCAAACCCTCAAACTCTGAGATCATGACCTGAGCTGAAGTCAGACGCTTAACTGACTGAGTCACCCAGGTGATAGGCCCTACTCTTAAAATGTTAGACCAAAATTAATTTGAAAATGTGGGTGAAAACTTTTTTTGTAATAAAAGTAGAAAGAGCACCTAGTTGAGATTGTTTTTCTCCAGTGCCTCATGTTTATGACACTAGCTGCACTTTCAAAGTAACACTGATCAATGAGGGGAGAGATAGTGTTAGTAAGATTGGTGAGGAAAGTACTTGAGCATACTCTATGAATTGAGGTGCTTGTTTTCGTTATCTCACTCCCTGGTATATGAAGATATCTATATCTTTAGTTATCCAACTTTTCTTTTTACAACTTTCCAACTGAGAACCTCTATTTCTAACTGAGCTATTGAAACAAAATTTTATTTATTAGTCTCTCTTTACCATAGTTCATATCATTCTCTCTGCTGACAATTACCACCTCTTCCATTATTTAAATCCTACTTATTTTTCAAGGCTTACCTGAGATCTTAGCTTCTCCATATTCAGTGACACCTCCTTTTTCTTATATTGGGATTTCTTACTCTTTATAACATTAAAGAATGGGGTTCAAAAGGTTCTGAATTCTCTAAAGTGTTGTTTGCATGTTTTTATGAGACGATCTGTTTCTTGTATCAGATTTGTATTATTTCTATTTTTTGTATGAGATTTTTAAAGATAAAATGAATTAAAATGGTCAAGAAATAGTGTGTTAAAATTTCAATTTCACATGTTGTGGTCCCTTTTTATGTTTATTCTGAGACACAGAGAGAGAGAGAGAGAGAGAGCATGAGCTTGGGAGGAACAGCGAGAGAGGGAGAGTGAGGATCCCAAGAAGACTCTGAACTGTCAGTAAAGAGCCCCACGTGGGGCTTGAACTCAAGAACCATGAGATTACGACCTGAGCCAAAATCAAGAGTCAGGTATTTGCCAACCAACTGAACCACCCGGGCACCCTATTTGTGGTCCCTTCATTAATAGTTTCCTTTTCAAGTTCATTCTTCTCAAAATGTCAACTAGGTCATAAGTGATTTATCTATATGCCTTTGTTTTCCTCACAACACAAAATAAAGTGTCTTTACACATAGTAGTACTTACTATGGAATAGCTAATTGATCTTTGGGCTATTTTGCATTAAATAGTGGCACTGCCCCTACCTGTCATCTTAAATAACTACATGCAAATTTTGGCCTTGGAAATATTATCTACCAATGAATTATATCTGCTTCAGTAATGCAGTGATCATTCCAGGTAATATTAGAATTCTCTATAGAGTTATATTGTATGACTCAAATCAATCTATTATTAACAGATAACTGATACTTCTGAATATTTTCTGCAACTATTTATTATCTTTCAAAATATTTCTACCTAACATTTTCTTAAAGAAATCTAGAGAAATATTCCACATACTCCAGTATAATTACATGGTCTAAGTTTTAAAATCAGACATAATAATTAAAAAAATGATTTAGAAAACATAATATAATTGATAAAAATAATTTTATATTAATATATAAATTTGGCATAAACTATCTTTGGAGATTAATATTAAGACTAATAAGAAATAGATTGAGCATTTATGTATGGTTTTGTAGAGGTAAACTAGATGGATGTTTCACCTAAATTTTGAAGAATATAAAGAACAGAAGTAATGAGGGAGAGATGATTATATATACAAAACATAGAAACAAATTGTATTCAGAGGAAAAATAAGTAAAATAAGGTAAGTTGTGAGATAAATTAAGAATAATAAGAAATAAGATTAGTAAATTTGTAACCTGGGGAACAATTAGAGAAGGTCTTGGATAAGAATTTTGTATTTTACATGGTAATGATATGCAGCAGGGTGCACTGTATAAAGAAAGGAGAAAGAAATATATATAAATACATATTTTTGCAGTTAATACCCTTATATTGAAAGTAAAATAATAGAAAAAATCATATCCAACAATAATTAATTAAAGTGAAGCCATTGTATCTTGATTAATATCATAAAGAATTAAGACAAAACAGAATGTTTACAGATTTAAAGGGTTATTAAATAATGAGAAAATATTCATTAACCATGTATTCACCTAAGAAAAAATAACCTTAAAATGATAAATACAGTATCATATGGAAAAATTTCAGCATATCTTTATTGATGATTAATAGATTAAATAGACAAAATAGTGATGATCTCTGAAACACAAGTAATGAAATTATGAACAAGTATATAGAGTTATGTCACTGGCAATTTGTGGATACACTTTTTATCAAGAACCTCTGAAGTATTCATAGATATTGATCATGTGCTAGGCCACAAATAAAGCCACAACAATGTGAGAGAACAGGTATAGGCATATTAAATCTCTGACTATGACACAATTAAGTTAAACATTAGTAACAAAAACATATGGTTTACACACCCCACCATCTGGTAATTAAAAACAATATATTCTGCTAATTAACTAATGAGGTAAAGAAAAATTATAATGAAAACTTTTTAAACACAGTACTAAATGCTAATGAAAACGTAGTTTACAAAAACTTCTGAGATATAATAAAATGGATATTTTCTAAAAATGTATACGCTAAAATATATTAGAAAAAATAAATGCTTAAGATTAATTTGTTCATTAAAATGCTCATCTTAAAAAGTTAGTAAAACAGCAATATTGACAGACACAGATCATGAAAGCAGCAATATAGTAAACCCAAATAAACTTGACAGGCAGAGATAATGAAAACAAGCACAAATGTAGTAGGGATCAGCTGCAACTTTGTGATCTGAGATTGATCTGATTTCTTTTAAAAGCTTGAAAATATACAGGGTGATATAAATCAAGAAAATCAACTAGGAAGGATGGAAGTGGCAGAGGGGAGAATAAGTGAAATAGAAGATAAAATTATGGAAAAAGATGAAGCTGAGAAAAAGAGAGATAAAAAAAATTCTAGGCCACGAGGGGAGAAGTAGAGAATAAAATGATTCAATGAAATGTAAAATATACGTATCATAGGAGTTCCAGAAGAATGTAGAGAGAAAGGGGTGGAAGGTGTACTTGAACAAATCATAGCTGAGAACTTCCCTAATCTGGGGAAGGAAACAGACATTGAAATCCAGGAGGACAGAGGATTCCCTTCAGATGTAACAGGAACTGATCTTCTGCATGACATATTATAGTGAAACTGGAAAAATACAAAGACAAAGAGAGAATTCTGAAAGCAGCTAGGGGCAAACGTGCTTAACCTACAAGTGTAGACACATCATGGTAGTAGCAGACCTATCTACAGAAACTTAGGAGACCAGAGGGAGTGGAAGGAAATATTCAATATGCTGAATGGGAAAAATATGTAGCCAAGGATCCATTATCCAGACTGTCATTCAGAATAGAAGAAGATATAAGTTTTCCCAGACAAAAACTGAAGGAGTTCATCACCGCTAAACCAGCCCTATAGGAGATCCTAAGCAGGGGCTCTGTGAGTGGAACATCACAAAGACCACAATACACCAGAGACATCACTACAAGCATGAAACCGACAGATAACACAATGACTCTAAACCCATATCTTTCAATAATAACACTGAATGTAAATGGCCTAAATGCTCCAATCCAAAGACATAGGGTATCAGAATGGATTAAAAAATAAACACCCATCTATTTGCTGTCTACATGAGATCAATTTTAGACCTGAGGACACCTTCAGACTGAAAGTGAGGGGATGGAGAACTATCTATCATTTTAGTGGAAGTCAAAAGAAACCTGGAGTAACCATATTTATATCAGACAAACTAGATTTTAAACTACAGTATGTAACAAGAGATGAAGAAGGGCATTTTATCATAATTACAAAGTCAATCCATCAAGAAGAGCTAACAATTATAATTATGCACCAAATTCTGAAGCACCTAAATATATAAAACAATCACAAATATAGGCAATCTTATTGGTAACAATATGGTAATTGCAGGGGACTTTAATACTCCATTTATAGCAATAAGCAAAACATTTAGGCAGAAAATCAACAAATAAACAATGTCCCTGAATGATACACTGGACCAGATGGACTTGACAGATATATTCAGAGCACTCTATCCTAAAGCAACAGAATACTCATTCTTCTCGAGTGCACATGGAACATTTTCCAAGATAGATCACATACTGGGTCACAAAACAGCCCTCAATAAACACAAAAGAATTGAGATCATACCATGCACATTTTCAGATCATAGTGCTATAAAACTTGAAATCAAACACAGAAAAAAGTTTGTAAAACATCCAAATGCATGCAGGTTAAAGAACATCCTACTAAAGAATGAATGGGTCAACCAAAAAATTAAAGAATTTTTTTTAAATATGGAAACAAATTTAAATGAAAACAAGACAGTCCAAATCCTTTGGGATACAGAAAAGGCAGTCCCAAGAGGAAAATACATTGTAATCCAGGCCTATCTAAAGAAACAAACAAACAAAAAAATACAAATTCAAAAACTAACAGCATGCCTAAAGGAACTAGAAGCAGAACAACAAAGAAACACCAAGGCCAGCAGAAAAAGAGAACTCAGATAACAGCAGAAATACACAATATGAAATAAAAAAAAGTAGAACAGAGATATCAATGACACTAAGAGCTGCTTTTTGAAAAACAAAATACACAAAATTGATAAAACCCTAGCCACACTTTAAAAAAAAAAAAGAGAGAGAGAAAGAAAGAAAGAAAGACAAAAGAGAGAAAGAGAAGAACCAAATAGATAAAAACACAAATGAAAATGGATTTATCACAACCAATCCCTCGGAAGTACAAGTAATTATCAGAGCATACTATGAAAAATTATATGCCAACAAACTGGACAACCTGGAAAAAATGGACAAATTCACAGACACCCATATGCTACCAAAACTCTAATTGAAAGAAATAAAAAATTTGAACAGACCCATAACTAGTAAAGAAATTGAATCATTTATCAAAAATCTCCCAACGAATAAGAGTCCTGGGCGACATGGCTTCCCAGGGGAATTCTAGCAGACATTAAAACAGAGTTAATACCTGTCCTCAAGCTGTTCCAAAAAATAAAGATGGAAAGAAATATTCTGGATTCACTCTATGAAGCCAGAATTACCTTGATTTCCAAACCAGACAGAGACCCCACAAAAAAGGAGAATTATAGGCCAATATCCCTGATGAAAATGGATGCAAATACTCTCAAAAAAATACCTGTACATAGAATTCAACATATAAAAAGCACATAAAAAAGAATTATTCACCATGATCAAGTGGGATTTATTCCTGGATTGCACAGCGGGTTCAATATTCACAAATAAATAAGTGTGACATATCACCTTAACAAAAGAAAGGATAAGAAACATATTACACTGTCAATAGATGTAGAAAAAGCATTTGGCAAAATACAGTATCCCTTCTTCATAAAAACCCTCAAGAAATTTGGGATAGATGGAACATACCAAAGCATCATAAAAGCCAAATATGAAAAGCCCACAACTAATACCATCCTCAATGGGGAAAAACAGAGCTTTCCCTCTGAGATCAGGAACACAACTGGGATGTCCATTCTCACCACTATTGCTTAAAACACTGTTGGAAGTCCTAGCATCAGCAGTCAGACAACAAAATGAAATAAAAAGCATCCAAATTAGCAAAGAAGTCAAACTTTCACTTTTTGCAGACAACATGATACTCTATATGGAAAACCTGACAGACTCCACCAAAAGGCTACTAGAACTGATACATGAATTCAGCAAAGTCACAAGGTACAAAATCAAGGTACAGAAATCGGTTGCATTTCTATACACCAACAATGAAACAACAGAGAGGGAAATCAAGCAACTGATCCTATCTACAATTGCAACAAGAACCATAAAATATCTACAAATAAACCTAACCAAAGATGTAAAAGATCTGCATGCTGAAAACTATAGAAAACTTAGGAAAGAAACTGAAGTAGACACAAAAAAATGGAAAAACATTCCATGTTCATGGATTGGAACAATAAATGCTATTAACATATCAATACTGAACAAAGCAATCTACACATTGAATGCAATTCCAATCAAAATTGCACCAGCATTCCTCTCAAAGCTAGAAAAACAACAATATAAAATTTGTATGGAACCACAAAAACTCTGAATAACCAAAGTAATATTGAAGAATAAAACCAAAGCAGGAGACATCACATTCTCAGACTTTAGCCTCTACTACAAAGATGTAATCACAAAGATATTGGCACAAAAACCGACACATACACCACTGAAATAGAATAGAGAACACAGAATTGGACCCACAAATGTATGGCCATCTAATCTTTGACAAAGCAGGAAAGAATTCCAATGGAGAAACAAAACAAAACAAAACAAAAACCAGTCTCTTTAGCAAATTGTCTGGGAGAACTGGACAGCAACATGCAGAAGCATGAAACTAGACCACTTTCTTACACCATACCCAAAAATAAACTCAAAATGGATGAAAGACTTAAATGTGAGACAGGAAACTATCAAAACCCTAGATGAGAAATCAGGAGGAAACAACTTCTTTGACCTCAGCCCCAGCAATTTCTTGCCTGACACATCTTCAAAGGCAAGAGAATTAAAATAAAAAATGAACTATTGGGGGCTCATCAAGGTAAAAAGCTTCTGCACTGAATAAAAAAAACAAACAGCAAACCTAAAAGGCAACCGACAGAATGGGAAAAGATATTTGCAAATGACATATCGGATAAAGAGTTAGTATCCAAAATGTATAAAGACCATACCAAACTTAACACCTGAGAAACAAATAATTCAGTAAAGAAATGGACAGAAGAAATGATTAGGTACTTTTACAAAGACATCCAGATGGTCAACAGACACATGTGAAGATGCTCAATGACACTCATCATCAGGGAAATACAAATCAAAACCACAATGAGACACAACTGACACCGGTCAGAGTGGCTAAAATTAACAACTCAGGAAACAACAGATGCTGGCAAGGATGTGGAGAAATGGGAACCCCCTTGCACTGTTGGTGGGAATGCAAACTCTTGCAGATGCTCCAGAAAACAATGTGGAGTTTCCTCAAGAAAAAAAAATGGAACTACCTTATGACCCAGCAATAGCACTACTGGGAATTTATCCAAAGGATACAGGAGTGCTGGTATATAGGGGCATATGTACCCCATTGTTTATAACAGCACTTTCAACAATAACCAAATTATGTAAAGAGCTTAAATGTCCATTAACTGATGAATGGATAAAGAAGATGTGGTCTATATGTACAATGGAATACTACTAGGCAATGAGAAAGAATGAAATCATGCCATTTGCAGCATTGTGGATAGAACTGGAAGGTATTATGCTAAGTGAAATATATCAGTCAGGGAAAGACAGATATCATGTTTCACTCATATGTGGAACTTGAGAAACATAACAGAAGACCATGGGGAAGGGAATTGGAAAAAAATAGTTACAAAGAGAGTGAAGGAAGCAAATCATAAGAGACTCTTAAACACAGAGAAAATACTGAAGGTAGATAGGGGGTGTGGGAAGAGGGGGAAATGGGTGATGAGCATTGAGGAGGGCACTTGTTGGGATGAGCACTGGGTTTTGTATATAAGCGATTATCCATGGGAATCTACCCCTGAAACCAAGAGAATACTGTACACACTATGTGTTAGCCAATTCGACAATACATTATATTTTAAAAAAGAAGAAAAAAAATTAACCATGAGGTCATTGAAAAACTTCAGATATAAAATACTCATTTCCCAGATTTCTCATTATCTTCCAGCTTCCACTCTCCTCTACCTGGATATTACTTATTTTCCAAAACTTAATATGACATCATTGATCTTCATCCCTGCTTTCTTCCCCAAATTTAATACAGTGTCCTGCCTCTGTACTCTCATTACTTCCTATACACACTGTATTTTAAATTTTAGTTTTTGTCTTTCTCTTTCACTTCCCTCAGGGCAAGAACTAAGACTTTATACCTTTAGCAGGTGGCATGACCCCTGCTATACTGTCACTCAGTAATGTTTCTTAAATTAATACATGAATAATGTGATGAGATATTGGAATTATTGTAATAACTTTCAATGAATACTTAGACTGTGTGAGGTATTGTTCATAGAGCCTTCCATGCATGATGTGCTTTTATCTTCATAGAATTCTGAAGTATATAACATTGTTATCTCTACAAATGAATAAAATTAGTAATGGAGGGGTCAAGAAACCTTTCCAAGTTCACACAAGCAAAAAAGCGAGAGATCTGACCTTAGATAAAATTTTTCTGATGTTAAAATTCATGTTCTAACCACTACGCTATGCTGTATCCTGCTCTATTGCTATAAATTTTCAGTGATTCACCCAATAATCTTGATTATATTGTATATGTACATGGGCATGTTTCTTTGTGTGTGTGCTGGAGATATATATATATATATATATGGATGTTTTGAAAATGTAAGCAATATGAAAATGGATCTTGCTTTCAAGGTTTTCACAATCTAGCAACGGGGGGCAGATTAGTAAGCAGTTAACATTACATAATGGTAAATTCTCTCAAGGGAATCAACAAAGTATTATAGATTTAATAATATCTCCCATACATATAGGGTATTATACTTCCGAAGTATTTTCTACATTTGCTACATTTACTACAACATGTAAGGACATGATTTCAACAGATGTTTCTAAGAATATTAGGTTTTATATATAAATAAGAACAGTGTTTTTACATTGGAAAAATGTTTACCATACTGTAATGCATAAAATCCACCATTTAAACTTACATGTATAAAATGTTTCTAAAAATTATTTAAAAGTATTTTATTGTTTCTTTTCTTTTTAAAAATTTTTAATGTTTATTTTATTTTTGAGACAGAGAGAGACAGAGAGTTAGAGTGTGAGCGAGGGAGGTACAGAGAGAGAAAGGGAGACAGAGAATCTGAAGCAGACTCCAGGCTCTGAGCTGTCAGCACAGAGCCTGATACAGGGCTTGAACTCACAGGCTGGAAGTTCATGACCTGAACTGAAGTCGGATGCTTAACCGAGTGAGCCACCCAGGAGCCCCTAATGTTTTTTTTTTATTTTATTTTCAAAGTGGGCATGGGAAGAACAAAATTCTAATGTCTTTGAAGAGATAATTGGTAGAAATCTGTAGTGGAATAATACTAGGAAACAATGCAAAGACAGAAGGACCTGAATGTGAGACAGGAAACCATCAAAATCCTAGAGGAAAAAGCAGGAGAAAACCTCTCTGACCTCAGCCACAGCAATTTCTTACTTGACACATCTCCAAAGGCAAGAAATTAAAAACAAAAATGAACTCTTGGGACCTCATCGAGATAAAAAGCTTTTGCACTGCAAAGGAAACAATCAACAAAACTAAAAGGCAACCAACGGAATGGGAAAAGATATTTGCAAATGACATGTCCTTTGCAAAGGACAAAGGGCTAGTATCCAAAATCTATAAAGAGCTCACCAAACTCCACACCCAAAAAACAAATAATCCAGTGAAGAAATGGGCAGAAGACATGAACAGACACTTTTCTAAAGAAGACATCCAGATGGCCAACAGGTACATGAAAAGATGCTCAACATCACTCCTCATCAGGGAAATACAAATCAAAACCACACTGAGATACCACCTCATGCCAGTCAGAGTGGCTAAAATGAACAAATCAGGAGACTATAGATACTGGAGAGGATGTGAAGAAATGGGAATCCTCTCGCACTGTTGGTGGGAATGCAAACTGGTGCAGTCACTCTTGAAAACAATGTGGAGGTTCCTCAAAAAATTAAAAATATATCTTTTAATTTTTTAAATTAAAAAATTTATGGAAAGAGCCTAAATGCCCATCAACTGATGAATGGATAAAGAAATTGTGGTTTATATACAAAATGGAATACTACTTGGCAATGAGAAAGAATGAAATATGGCCTTTTGTAGCAATGTGGATGGAACTGGAGAGTGTTATGCTGAGTGAAATAAGTCATACAGAGAAAGACAGATACTATATGTTTTCACTCTTATGTGGATCCTGAGAAACTTCCCCAAAGACCATGGGGGAGGGGAAGGAAAAAAAAGTTAGAGAGAGAGCCAAAACATAAAAGACTCTTAAAAACTGAGAATAAACTGAGTGTTGATGGGGAGTGGGAGGGAGGGAGGGTGGGTGATGGGCATCAAGGAGGGCACCTGTTGGGATGAGCACTGGGTGTTGTTTGGAAACCAATTTGACAATAACTTTCATATTTAAAAATAAATAAATAAATAAATAAACTTTAAAAAATTGTTTAAAGAAGAAAGAAGAAGTACTTCAGATTTTTGAAGCTCAGAAACTAAAAGGGTTCATTTCACATAACAGTAACAGTAATTACATGAGAATGAAGATGAATTCCGTTCATTCCATGCTAAAAAAAAATTGCGAGTGTTTTTGTTTGTTTTTGTTGTTTTTTGTTTGCTCCTCCTCCTAGATTTTATTTTCCAAACTTTAAACTACTTCTTTCTTATCAAGTCTGAAATTACTTCAAAAATTTCCAAATCCTTCATGATTCATAGAAGCCAGAGAATTAACATTAGACTATATTATGGTGATGTAATGATTTACAGTGACTAAAATAATAATAACATCTACTATGAATTGAAGGTTCACGAGTTGTCAGGTATTGTACAAAATGTTCTTTACACATTCTCCCATTCAGTACTCACAAAATCACTACAATACAAACAATATATTCTTCATTTTATAGATGATAAAACTGAGTCTTAGAGAGATTAAGTAATTACCCCAAAGGTGCAGAGATCAAAGATGTGATGAATCTAGGATTTATACTCTGATTCAAAGTCCTGGCTCTTACTCATTAGTGTCATCATACTTGCATTTTAAACTATAGTGTAATGTTTGGGTTTTGATTTTTGATATGCACTATCTATTGAAATGATTTTAAATAACTTGTGATTGTAAACACAGTTTCAACTGTACTAATCATTACCTAATTTCAATATATTGGTTAATAAATTCTTCATGAATGCTATTTCTTCATCTTTGTCCTTCGGACTTAGCTATTTAAATTATCATCCCACTCTCAAGGATGCTTGTTTTTGAGATCCAGAATAGCCATAAAGTGTCAAATGATACCCAGACAACATTGATCATGTGGAACATTATTTATGCAACCAAGTATATACACGTTTTGTACACACATTTTGTGTCTTCTATTCATGAAACTTTCCAATGAAGTGGTTCTGGAAAGCATCAAGCACCAATTATAAGACACGAAAGGAGATTATCATAGAAATTTTGAATAAAAGTTAAAAATAGAGTAACATAAAGAATATGGTCAATAATACGGTAATAACTTTGTATAATGACACATGATAACTACACTTATCACATTGAGCATTTCATAATGTATATAATATGGATTCTTATGTTCTCTACCTGAAACTAACAGTATATGCCAAATACACTTCAATTAAAAGTAATATAAAAATAAAATAGTAAATAATAAACCCATAAGATGAAGAAAAATTATTGGGAAAGTAAAAGTAGGTTGAAATTCACCTTTATCCTATCCTCTTTGTTGAACATATTACAAGTGTGGGGTTGAGAAACTTTAGAACTAATTAAAGTATTAAAAAAACTAAATGATTTAGCTTTAGAAGGAATCTATCTCAACATAATAAAGATCATATATGAGAAAACCATAGCTTACCTCGTACTCAATGCTGGAAAATTTAGAAATTTTCCCCTAAGTTCAGGAACAAGACAAAGAAGTCTACTCTCACCACTTTTATTCAACATAGTACTGGAAATCCCAGCCACATCAGTTAGACAACAAAGAAATAAAAGGCATACAAATTGGTAGGAAATAATTAAAACTTTCACTATTGGAAGATGACATGATTATATATATATATATATATATATATGTGTGTGTGTGTGTGTGTGTGTGTGTGTGTGTGTGTGTGTATGTGTGTGTGTCTGCATGTGTGTGTGTGTGTGTGTGTGTATAATCTTAAAGACTACACCAAAAATGCCTAGAACTGATAAATGATTTTAGTAAAGTCACAGGATACAAAATCAATGTGCAGAAATCCACTGCATTCCTATACACTAATAATGAAGAAGCAGAAAGATAAATTAAGAAAAGAATCCCATTTACAATTGTACCAAAAATAATAAAGTACCTAGGAATAAACTTAACCATATAGATGAAAACCTGTGCTCTGAAAAATATAAAACATTAATCGAAAAAATAAAGATGACACAAGGAAATGAAAATATATTCATGGATTGGAGGAATACATGTTGTTAAAATGTCCACACTACCGAATCCCTATCAAAATACCAACAGCATTTTTCACAGAAATTGAATAAAGAATCCTACAATTTGTATGGAACCACAAAAGACAAATCAATTTTGAAAAAGAAACAAAACTGTAGGCATTACAATTCCAAACTTGAAGTTATACTACAAAGAGACAGTAATCAAAACAGTACAATAGTGGCACAAAAATAGACATGTAGATCAATTGGACAATATAGAAACCAAGAAATAACCCAATATTATGTGGTCAATTAATCTTCAATAAAGGAGGAAACAGTATGCAATGGGAAAAAGATAGTCTTGGCAACAAATGGTGTTGGCAAAACTGGACATCTACCCATAAAAAATTAAAATGAACCACTTTCTTATATCATACACAAAAATAAATTGAAAATGGATTAAGGATTTAAATATGAAACCCAAAACCATAAAAGTTTTAGAAGAGAGAATAGGCAATAAATTCTCTGACATTGGCCATAACAACATTTATCTAGATAAGCCTTCTGAGACAAGGGAAACAAAAGCAAAAATAAACTATTGGAAATACATAAAAATGCTTCCGCACACTGAAAGAAACAATCAACAAAACTGGAAAACAACCTACTGAATGAGAGCAGGCTTTTGCAAAAGATATATCCAGTAAAAGGCTAACAATCCAAAATATACAAAGAACTCATACAACTCAACACCAAGAAGAAATAATCCAATTAAAAAATGGACAGAAGACACAGACATTTTTTCCAAGAAGACGGACAGGTTGCCAACAGGCAAATGAAAAAAATGCTCAACATCATTCATCGTCAGGGAAATAAAAATTGACACAACAATGAGATATCACCTCACACCTGTCAGAATGGCTAAAATCACAAACACAAGAACCAATAGGTGTTGGCAAGAATGTGGAGATATGAGATACCACCTCACACCTGTCAGAATGGCTAAAATCACAAACACAAGAACCAATAGGTGTTGGCAAGAATATGGAGAAAAAGGAACACTTGTGCACTATTGGTATGCCTGCAAACTGGTGGCACCACTATGGAAAACAGTATGGAGATTCCAAAAAAAAAACTAAAAATGGAACTACTCTACAATCTGGTAACTGCACCATAGGGTATTTACCCAATGAGTACAAAAACTTTACTTTGAAAGCATACATGCACCCCTATGTTTAAGGCACCATTATTTACAACAGCTAAATTGTGGAAGCAGCCCATTGTCCTTCAATAGGAGAAAGGATAAAGAAAATGTGGTACATATACCGTGTAATATTATGAAGCCATAAAAATAATGAGATCTATGGGCACCTGGGTACATCAGTTGGTTAAGTGTTTGATTCTTGATTTCAGCTCAGGTCATGATCTCACGGTTCTCATGGAATCAAACCCCTCATTGGGCTCTGTGCTGACAGCATGGAGCTTGCTTGGACTTGTCTCTTTTCCCTTCTCTCACTAGAGCTCTCTCATTCACTCTCTCTCTTTCTCAAAATAAATAAACATTTAAAGATAATAATAAAGAATGAGATCTTGCCATTTGCAACAAAAAGGATAGAGCTAAATAATATAATGGTAAGTACAAAAGTCAGTCATAGAAAGGCAAATACCATATGATTTCATTCATATGTGAAATTTAAGAAACAAAACAGGGGCGCCTGGGTGGCTCAGTCGATTGAGCATCCAACTTCAGCTCAGGTCATGATCTCATGTTTTGTGACTTCAAGCCCCACATTGGGCTCTGTCCTGAAAGCTCAGAGCCTGGAGCCTGTTTCCAATTCTGTGTCTCCCTCTCTCTCTGTCCCTCTCCCTGATCACTCTCTTTCTCTCAAAAATTAATAAACATTAAAATATTAAAAAAAAGAAGAAACAAATGTGCACCAAAACCCATAAAATAGCTAGGAATAATCCCAACTAAAGAACTAAAATATCTGTATGCTAAAAACTATAGAAAACATGTGAAAGACATTGGAAAAGACACAAAGAAATGGAAAAACATCCCATGTTCATGTATTGAAGAATAAACATTGTTAAAATGTCTATACTATTTAAAGCTATCTACACATTCAATGCAATCCCATTACTTTAATGTCAAAAAAGAAAACCAAAGTTGGAGGTATCACAATTCCATATTTCAAGCTGTATTATAAAGCTGTAATCATCAAGACAGTATGGTCTTGGTACAAAAACTGACCCCCAGATCAATGGAACACAATAGAGAACCCATAAATGGACCCACAAATGTATGGCCAACTAATTTTTGACAAAGCAGGAAAGAACATCTAATGGAAAAAAGACAGTCTCTTCAGCAAATGGTGATGGGAAATCTGGAAAGCTAAATGCAAAAGAATGAACCTGGACAATTTTCTTACACCATACACAATAATATACTCAAAATGGATGAAAGACCAAAATGTAAGACAGGAAACTATCAAAATCCTATAGTAGAACACAGGCAGCAACATATTTGACCTTGGCCACAGCAGCTTCTTGCTAGACAGGTCTCCAGAGGCAAAGGAAACAACGGCAGAAAATGCACTATTTGGGCCTTTTCAAGGTAAATGCTTCTGCACAGCAAAAGAAACAATCCACAAAGCTAAAAGACAGCCAACAGGATGGGAGAAGATATTTGCAAATAATATACCAGAAAATTTTTAATATCCAAAATATATTCAGAAGTTACCAAACTCAACACCCAAAAAACAAATGATCCAGTTTAAAAATGGGAAGAAGACATGAACAGACACTTTTCCAAAGACATATAGATGACTAACAGACGCAGGAAAAGATGTTCTACATTGCTCATCATCAGGGAAATACAAATCAAAACCACAATGAGCTACCCCCTCACACTTGTTAGAATACCTAAAATAGCAATGCAGGAAACAACAGATGTTGGCAAGGATGCAGAGGAGGGTGAACACTTTTGCACTATTGGGAATGCAAACTGGTACAGCCCCCTGGAGAATAGTATGGGGGTTTTCAAAAATGTAAAAACAGAGCTACCCTACGATCCAATAATTGCAATTGCACTACTAGGTATTTATCCAAAAGATACAAAAATGCTGATTAGAAGGGGCATATGCATCTCAATGTTTATAGAAGCACTATCAACAATAACCAAATTATGAAAAAAAACCAAATGTCCATCGAATGACAAATGTATAAAGATGTGATATAGATATATAGATATAGATATAGATGATATAGATATAGATATATAGATATAATGGAATATTACTCAGAGACCAAAAAGAGTGAAATCTTGCCATATGCAACAACATGGATGGTTTTAGAATGTATTATGCTAATCAAAATGAATCAGTCAGAGAAAGACAAATATCATATGATTTCACTCATATGTGGAATTTAAGAAACACAACAGATGAACACAGGGGAAGGGAAGCAAAAATAAGATTAAAAACAGAGAGACAAAGCATAAGAGACTTAAATGCAGAGAATAAACTGAAGGTTGCTGGGTGGGGTTAGGGTAAGCTAAATGGTGATGGGCATTAAGGAAGGCACTTGGGATGAACACTGGCTGTTATATGTAAGTGATAAATCACCAAATTCTACTCCTGAAACCATTATTACACTATATTAGCTAAGTTAGATTTAAATTAAAAAAAAAAAAAAGAAACACAACCCGTGAATAGAGGCAGAAAAAAAAAGACAAACCAAAAAAAAAAAATAAAATAAACCAAAAAAAAAAAAACTCTTAGCTATACAGAACTAACAGGGGTTACCAGAGGGGAGGTGGGTGGGAGCATGGGTGAAATGACTGTAGGGGATTAAGAGTACAATTATCTTGATGAGCACTGAGTAATATATAGAATTGTTGAATCGATATGTTATACACCAGATACTAATGTAACACTGTATGTTAACTTTACTTGAATTAATATAAAAACCCACAAATTAAAAAGAAAAAAAGCTAAAGTATAAAACAAGAAGAGCTGGAGTTATTGAGTGCTGTGGGGCAGAGCCATCAACTAATGAGGCATCTTAGATTATGGGGAACTAGATGGGTCAGCCACAATAAGGCCCAGGAGAAAAAAGCAGGGGGTTAGAGACTTCAGGTTTGTTTAGTTTTGGCATAGCGAAGTGAAACAGTCCTTTGGAGCTATTTCCACTCTTCCTCTTTCTCTCCAGCTGCTTTTGGGCGGGTTGCTTTTTGCGTACTCTACCCCCATCTCCATCCTCTCTTGGAAAGCAAAAACAACTCCCTGACCTCCACAGCTCCTCTTTCCCCCACTTCACCTCTCCACACCACGTATCTACCGAGTTCTGTGGTTCAGGTGGTGCAGATTGTTGTGTTAATCCTCAAATCAGTTTTATAAGTTGCAAGATAAGTTTAGTGTTGATCTGGCTGCATTTCAGGGATGAGAGATGCAAAAACAAAAAAAAAAAAACAAACAAAAAAAACCTTCCATGCCGTTCTACCATCTTGGCCCCTCTTCCGGTTTTATTGTTTTAAATCATCAAATAATCAGTTTTTATTTACCTTATAATTTAATATGCCTATAATTTTAGACAACTGATTAATCCACAAAAGCAAGGATGAAATAAATTTTTTGACAAGCATTGCTCCACTCCTAGAGAATGCTGATGGGCACATCGAACTATGTGGATCATCTTAACTCCTTGGTGAATATATGCTATTTATTAATCACCACTGTCCTTCGGAAAGCTCTGGAAAGCTTCTATATGTGGACCAATGATGGCCTAGTTTCTAACTCCATGTTTCTCCTTATTTCTATGCACTAATTTATTGTTGTAAAACCAAATAGTGCACACTACATTAAACATTAGTATATGAAACTTAAAAAAAAGTAATTAAGGTTACAAAGGAATTGAATAACAGATAATATTGATTGTATAAATACTTTTAACACATAAGAAAGCACACATTGTTTTCAAGTAGACAAAGGACATTTATAAAAGTTAATCACATTCAAAGCATAGAGGAAACTAGAAATTAAACAAAAAGCAAAGGGCAAATAAATTCTCTTTGAGAAAATTAAAAACAAATAATAAAACAAACCACACTCTGGTGTATAACTCCTAGATTTAAAAATTAGTAAAATATTTAAAATGCAGACTATTTAGAAAAAAATATATAGATAGAACATTATATATCAAGATTTGTTGGATCAACAAAAATAGTATTCAGAGGAATTTATAGAACTTTAGATTTATATTTTGGAAAATAAGAAGTAATGAGAATAAAGGAACTAAGCATTCAAATAAATAATTTTAACATAATCACAAAAGTACCCAAAACCTAATAAATGTATTAATAAAGAAAAATGTCTGAAAGATGGCAGAATACGAGGATGCTAAGTTGACTTTTTACCATAGACACCCCTAGATAACAGCCACGTTGATGCAAATAATCCAGGAAATAACTGGAAGATTGGTAGAAATGACTTTTCACAGTTAATCATAGATAGGAGACCACATCAAAAAGGGTAGGAGAGCAGAGATGTCGTTGGGAACAAAACTCCCAGTGAGAATAAGCACAAACTGGAGGGACAGCACAAACACAAAGAAAAAAGAAAAACAAATCCCCACAGCAGGCACTCCAGACACAAGAGACATGCATTAGGGGTGCACCCCCATAACATTTGGATATTAAAACTAGTGGGGCTTAATTTTTTGAGACTTTGCAATCAGTTGGGCTTAACTCCAGTTACTTTAAAAATCATCAGGCTTAGAGCTCTTGGAGAGCCAGAGCCCCTCGAAGATACAGCATAGAACCAGCAGTTTGAAAATCATCTGAGGTATGCATGAAGGAGATTTCAGAATGTGTGCTGGAGGAGCAGGGATCATTAGGAGACTTCTCCAAGAACAAAAGAGCTGGTGGGCTCCATTTGTTTCCCCTCTTCATTTACAAAGTCAGACACTTAGAGAAACCAGTTCAAACACCCTCCACCTACACTGTAACATTGCAAGCCATGCTCCCAAGTTCTCCTAGGGATCTGCCCCATCCAACCCACCCTAAAGATCTGGAGTCCATCCAAATTGGCTCCTGCCACATTTCATCCTGCAAGCAGCCCCAGCAGGGACCAGCACCACTACAAAGTGACATTTTATTTAAGAAGAGGGAAGATAACCACAACACACAAGTTCCACTGCAGTCCCAGGAGATAGACGAGGCAGACAACTTATCTGAATGCTGGCCCTACCCATCAAAGAAATCTTCTCAAGGAGCAGTACAGGGAAATATCCTTAGAGTTCAGGGTCACTGCAGTCTTGGCAAATGAATTGGGGGTGGGCAACTTGTTTGACTACAGGCCCTGTCTTCCAACAAAACCTCTCAGGGGAAAAAGTAGAGAGTTCCCTGAAGTTTGGTGGGAGCACAGTTTAGAAAACCGGGGTTGAGGTCAGGCATCTGGTTGAACTGCTGGCATTGTCCAACTACAAATCCATGGTAACTCAAACTGCCACCTTAATAGCACAGAGACGAAACATATCCACCATAGGCAAAGTGAGCTATTGCAGATGACTGCACTTAGAGCAAATGAGCTCAGTCACAACAGTAGAGCACATACAACACACATTGGAGACAACACTAAAGCACCTGCTTCTGGTGAATCAACCCAAGAATGTCCACACAAAGGTACATAATAATTAAAATGGCAAAAAGTGGTGACAAAGAGAGAATTTTAAAAGCAGTAAATGAAAAGAAATAATTTACATAAAGGAAAACCCATAATGTTTTCAGCATTTTTTAACAGAAACTTTGTAGAGCAGAAGGGAGTGATGCGATATATCCAAATTCTGAAAGGAAAAAAAAATGCAGCCAAGAATACTCTACTTAGCAAGACTGTCATTCAGAATTGAAGAGATAGTTTCTCAGACAAACAAAAGTTGAAGGAAAACATCAGCACTAAACCACATTTGTAAGAAACATTAAAGGGAATTCCATGAATTTAAAGGAAAGGTCATAATATAGGAGAAAAAATATGAATGATAAAAATTTTCCAGCATGTTAAAGGGAATTATATGAATTGAAAGGAAAAGTCATAATTTGGGAGAGAAAAATGAATGATAAAATATTCACAGGCAAATACAAACATAATAAAAGTAGTAGAGTGAGCCCGTATAAAACCAGTACAATATTTAAAGCACAAAGCACTAAAATCAATCACATCTATAAAAATCAGTCAAATGACTCACAAAATAAAAGGATAAAGGGTATGAAGCTATACACCTAAAATGTGTGTGGGGAAATTTGGTGGTTTTGAAATGAGGTCAAACTTAAGCAACCACCAATTTAATATAGATTTCTGCATGCATAATATGCTATATGTGAACTAATGGTATCCACAAGTCAAAAACCAGTAATATATACATAAAAAATAAAAAAGTATCCAATCATATCACTAAAGAAAACTGTAAACCCAAATGGGAAGACAGCAAGAGAAGAAAAAGAACTACAAAAACAATAATACAACAAGTAGAAAAAATGGCAATAAGCACATAACCATAATTACTTTAAATGTAGTTGGACTGAATGCTTCAATCAAAAGACAGGGTACTGAATGGATAAAAAAACAAGACCCATCTTCATGCTGTCTACAAGAAAATCACTTCAGACAAAAGACTCATAAAACATAAAGATGAGAAGGAAAGTGAAGGTATAGAAAAAAAATTCACTTGCAATTGGAAGTGAAAAGAAAACTAAGGTAGCAATTATTATGTTGAACAAAATAAACTTGAAAACAAACGCCATAACAAGAGACAAAGAAAAACAGTACACAATGATAAATGGAACAACCCAACAAGAAAATACAAAAATTGTAAATATTTATGCACCCAATATGGAAACGCCTAAATATATAACATACATTAACAAACATATCCAGTTATAATCCAAATACATCCATTAACAAACATAAAAAAATTTTCCAGTAATGTATTAAAAGTAGGGGATATTAACAACTGACTTACATCAATGTATGTATCGTCAACACAGAAAATCAATAAGGAAACTAGCTTTGAATGACACATTGGACTAGATGGACCTAACATAATATTCCATCAAAAAATAGCAGGATACACATTCTGTTCAAGTACACATAGAACATTCTCCATATTGGATCACATTCAGTCACAAAACATGTCTCAACAAATATTAAAAAATGAGGTAATATCATGCATCTTTTCTGTCTGACCATAATGGTATGAGACTAGAAATCAACTAAGAGAAAAAAATCTGCAAAGAAAATGAATCCATGGAGTTTAGACAACATGCTACTAAACAATGACTGGGTCAACTAAGAAATCAAAAAGGAAATTAAAAAAATACATAGAGAAAAAGAAAATGAAAACAGAATTATCCAAAATTTTTGTGGGTATAGAAAAAGCTGTTCTAAGGGAGAGAATGTTATAGCAATACAAGCCTACCTTAAGAAGTAAGAAAAATTTCAAATAAACAGCATAATCTTATACCTAAAAAAGTTATAAAAAGGAGAATAGACAAAACCTAAGCCCAGCAGAAGGAAGGAAATAATACAGATTATAGCAGAAATAGAGACTTAAAAAACAATGAAACAGATCAATGAAAACAGGAGCTGGATCTTTGAAAAGACAAACAAAATTAATAAACCTTTTAACCAGTCTCATGGAGAAGGAATAACAATAACCACCACAAAAATATGAAGGATTATAATAGAGTATTATGAAAACTTTTATGACAACAAATTGTGCAAACAAAAGAAATGGGTGTAGTCTTAGAAACATACAACCTTACAAAATTGAATCAGAAAGAAGGAGAAAATTTTGACAGACTGATTACCAGCAATAAAAGGAATCAGTAATCAAACAAGCTCCCCCTGCAAAAAAAAGAAAAAAAAAAGTTCAGAATCAGATGGCTTCAGAGGTGAATTCTACCAACATTTAAAGAATTAATACCTATTATGCTTAAATAATTCAAAAAAATGGAAGATAAAGAAAAGCTTCAAAATGATTTCTGTGAGTCCATCATTACCCTGATATATAAACCAGGAAAATAAATTACAAAAAAAATTCTGACCAATATTTCTGATTAATATAGATTCAAAAATCCTTAAAATAATAACAGGAAATCAAATCCAAAAATAAATTTAAAAATTTCATTCAAAATGATCAAGTGGGACTTATTCCAGTGATGCAAGAATAGTGCAATATTTGGAAATCAATTTGATACATCACACAAAAAGAGAAAAGAAAAAAACACATAAGATCATCTTAATAGATATAGAAAAAGTGTTTTACAAATTATGACATCCATCCATGATAATAACTCTCAACAAAGTAGGTTTAGAGGGAAAATACCTCAACACAATAAAGGTCATATATGAAAAATCCACAGCAACCATCAGACTCAATGGTGAAATGCTGAGAGCTTTTCCTCTAAGATATAAAAGAAGACAGGGATGTCCACTTTTGCCATTTTATTCAGAATAGAACTGGAAGCTCTTCACAGCAATGAGAGGAGAACAAGAGATAAAAAGCATCCAAACTGGTAAGGAAGAAGTAAAACTTTCACTATTTGCAGATGAAATGATGCCATGTATAAAAAACCTTAAAGACTCCACTAAAAATATTGGAGAGCAGATAAATACACTCAGTAAAGCTGCAGGATATAAAATTAATATATAAAAGTCAATTACAATTCTATATACTAATAATGAAGAAGCAGAAAGAGAAATTAAGAAAACAATCTATTTACAATTGCACCAAAAATGATAAAATACCTAGGAATAAACATAAGTAGGAAGATGAAAGACCTGTGCTCAAAAATCAATAAAATATTGATGAAAATAATTTAAAAATGGCAGAAATGAAAAGATGTTCAATGATCATGAATGGGAAGGACTAATAGTATTAAAATGTCCACACTATTGACATCAATCTACAGATTTAATGCAATCCTTACCAAATATCACCAATATATTTCACAAAACCAGAAAAAAATAATTCAAAAATTTGTATGGAACTACAAAAGATCCCAAAGAGCCAAAGCAATCTCAGAAATGTGAACAAAGTTGAAAGTATCACAATTCCAGATTTCAAGATATACTACAAAGCTGTAGTAATCAAAACAGTATGGTACTGGCCCATAGACAGAAACATAGATCAATAAAACAGAATAAAGATTTCAGAAATAAACTCACACTTTTATGGTCAATTAATATACAATGAAATATTTTAAAGAAAAATATGTAATGGAGAAAAGAAGTATCTTCAACAAATGGTGTTGGGATAACTGAACAGCTACATACAAAAGAATAAAAGTGGACCATTTCTTACACCGTGCACAAAAATAAACTCAAAATGGGTTAAAGACCTAAATGTGAGACCAGAAACCATAAAATTCCTAGAATAAAACAGAGGCAGTTATTTCTATGACATTGGCCATAAATATGCCTAATCTGGCAAGGGAAATAAAAGCAAAAATAAACCGATTGTACTACATCAAAATAAAATCTTTTTTACAATGAAGAAAACTATCAACAAAAGTAGAAGGGCAACCACTGATGGGTAAAGATATTTTCAAATGATATATCTAATAAGGGGTTAGTATACAAAATATATGAAGAATTTACACAACTCAACACTCAAAAAGGAATAATCCCATCAAAAAAATAGGCAGAAGCCCTGACTAGACACTTTTGCAAAGAAGACAAACAACTGGCTAGCAGACACATGAAAAGAGGCTCAACCTTACAACCTAGAAATTGTATGACTAGGTATTTATCCAAAGGATACAAAAATGCTGATTTGAAGGAGCACATGCATCCCAATGTTTATAGCAGCACTATCAACAAGAGCCAAATTATGGAAAGAGCCCAAACGTCCATCAGCTGATGAATGAATAAAGAAGATATGGTAGATAGATGATATAAATGATATAGATATAGATATTGATATAGATATAGATATATAGATATATACATACACACACATACACACATACATACACACACACACATACAATGGAATACTACTCAGATATCAAAAAGAATGAAATCTTGTCATTTGCAACAATGTGAATGGAACTGGAGTGTATTATGTTAAGCCAAATAGGTTAGTCAGAGAAAGACAAATACCATATGATTTCACTCATACGTGGAATTTAAGAAACAAAACAGATGAAAATAGGGGAAAGGAAGGAAAAATAAAATAAAAACAGAGAGGGAGGCAAACCACAAGAGACTCTTAAATACAGTGAAAATACTGAGGGTTGTGGGAGGGGAGGTGGGTGGAGATATGGGCTAAATGGGTGATGGGCATTAAGGAGGGCACTTGTTGGTATGAGCACTGGGTATTATATGTAAGTGATGGATCACTGGGTTCTACTCTTGGAAACAATATCACACTGTATGTTAACTAACTTGAATTTAAATAACTAAGAAAAAACAAAAATAAAAGATGCTCAATGTCAGTCATCATCTTGGAAATGCAAATTAAAACCATAATGAGATGTCTCCTCACACCTGACAGAATGGCTAAAAATCAAACACACAAAAAATAAAGTGTTGGCCATGTTGTGGGAAAAAAAACCCTCATGCACTGTTGGTGGAAATACAAACTCATGCAGCTATTGAAAACAATATGTAGATTCCTCAAAAAATTAAAAATTGAATTACCATATGATTCAGTAATTCTACTAATAGGTATTTATCCAAAGAAAATGAAAACACTAATTCAAAAAGATCTATGCTCCCCTATGTTTATTGCAGCATTATCTACAATAGCCAAGATAGGAAACCACCAATGTGTTCATACATAGATGAATGGATAAAGAAGCGGTGTATGTTTATAGTGTAATATAAATCAGAGAAAAAAAGAAAGTGAAATTTTGTCATTTGTCACAACATGAATGGACTCAGTGGATATATTGTTGAGTGAAATATGTCAGAGACAGACAACGATTTCACTCATATGGAATTTAAGTAGCAAAACAGACAAGGAAAGAAAACAGTAAACAAAAAAAAAACACATCAGGCTCTTAAGTAGAGAGAACAAACTCGTGATTGATAGAGGGGAGGTGAGAGGGGAAATGGGTGAAATAGATTAATTGGGATGAAAAATACACTTATTTTGATGAGCACTGAGAAATGCATAGAATTTCTGTCTCACCTGGAAGTGGATGATTGAGAATCACTTGTGTAGATCACAGCTCAAGGGCACAAGTTTACTAGAAAACTAATATCCAATCATAGGATGATAAAATGTTTTCTCTCCTCCCATATCTTACCACCACATTATAAGGCTTCTGTATAATAATAAGAGAATACATTTGAAACAGCTACATGTCTCAGACATTATTTATAAGAAATCTTTAGAGAAATCCAACAAAAATAGGTGGAAAAAAAAAACACCAGAGGAACTCGAATAGGTCTCTCTCTGTTAAAGAAAGTGAATGAATTATGGTTAAACTTGAAGGGGAAAAAACAAACAAACAAACAAACAAACAAACAAAACCAGGCCAGGAACTGATAAGTTCCCTGCTCAATTCTGCTATTTTTAAAAATATTTAAAAAAAGTATTTATAGGGAAATTATACTAATTTCTGCAATCTTTTCCAAAGATAGAAGCAGAGGAAATACCTCCTAATTCAATTTATGAGGCCTAAATTGCCCTAATTCTAAAACCAGAAAAATCCATTACAAGAAAAGGAAACTATAGATTAATATCTCTCATGAACATAGATGCAAATATCATTAATGAAATATTAGCAAACTGAATCCAGCAATGTATAGAAAGAATTATACACCATGACCAAATATGATTTATTGCATACATGAAAGTGTGGTTCAATATTTGAATATAAATAATGTAGTTAATCACATGAACAGTATAAAAGAGAAATATCATATAATCATATCATATCATATCACAAAAATAGCATTTGGCAAAGCCAACTCCATTCATAATAATAGAACAAATTCAGCAAACTAGGAACAGAAGAGTCTTCATTTTGATAAGAATGTCAGCAAAACACACACAGAATACATCATTCTTAGCAGACTTTATGTTTTCCCCTTATATTAGAAATAAGGCAAGGATGACCCTTCTCACAGCTCTTTTGATATTATATTGAAAATACTAGCTAATGCAATAATACAAGGAAAAGAAATAAAACACAAATATAGGGAAGAAAAAATGAAACTTTCTTTGTTTACAGATTATATGTTTTCTATGTAGAAAATTCACAAAGAATCAACCGAAAAACTTTTGAAACTAATGTTATTATAGCAAGGTTACAGGATTACAAGGTTAATATATAAAAGTAAATGACTTTCTTATGTATGAACAATGAAACAATTGAATTTAAAGCATAATACTAATCTCTTTCACATAAAATAATCCCTTGAAATATATATGTACAAATCTAACAAAGTATACACAACATCTATACGATGAAAACTACAAAATTCTGTAAAAGGACATCAAACGCTATCTAAGTAAATGGAGACAAGGGTGCCTGGTGGCTCAGCTGGTTAAATGTCCAAACCTTGATTTTGGCTCAGGTCATGATCTCACATTATATGACATCGAACCCTGTGTCAGACTCTGCATACAGCAAGGAGCCTGCTTGTAATTCTCTCTCTCCTTCTATTTCTCTTCCCCTTCCCCTCTTTGTTTCTTTCTCAAAACAACTGAACATTTAAAAAACAAATGGAGAGATATGTTATATTCCATATAAACTGGAAGACTCAATATTTTTAAATATATCAGTTCTTTCGGATTTCATCTATAAATTTAATGCAATACCAATAAAAATCCCAGCAAATAATTGTGGGTTATTGGCAAACTGATTCTAAGATTTAAATGAAAAACAAAAGATCCAAAATAACCAACACAATATTAAAGAAGAAGCACAAATTAAAAGAGCCTATATAGACTTTAATTCTTACTCCATATAAAGTTACAGTAATTGAGAAAATGTGCTATTGGTGAAAGAATTGACAACTAGATCAATGGAACAAAATAGCGTAGAATTAGACCTACGCAAATATAGTCAACTAATCTTTGTCAAAGGAACAAATGTAATTTAATGGGATAAGAATTTTAATAAAATTCATGTTAGTTTGGCCACACAATGCCTAGTTATGGGTACACAGCTGCCACTGCACTGAGCCCAGCCATCCCCATCTATTACTACCTTCCACATCCAAACTTCTGCCCACAGGCACGCCAGTGCACAGAAACCAGATGCCACAGCATTTCAGGGAATCCAACATAGGACTAGTGACCCAGTGCAAATTTTGATAATAGTGCTTCTCCACTTCCAACTTTCCCAGTGGGAATGCCCCCTCTGAGCTCACCTGTCTGAGTCCTGTTAACACCATGGAGAACAAGGACAGGCCACAATAGGCAGAGTCAGTGCACACAACTGCACTGAAAGGAAAACTGACTAACATGCATCAGCAGGTGTAAGCAAAATACATAGGATACTCTCCTAAAGTGTCAAGGTTCTGGTATTCAAGGTACACAGCATTGCAGGGCACTCCAGGGACTCTTCTTCATAAAGTAACTACTTGCAAGAACAAACACATAACTGACATTCTTAACACAGAGAAACAGACACAGACAAAATGGAGACACAGAGAAATTTATCACAAATGAAAGATCAGAACAAGGCCAGAGCCCAAGATTTAAGCAAAACAGATATAAGTAAAGTACCTGATGGAGAATTTAAAGCAATGATAATAAAGACACTCACTGGACATGAGAAAAAAGTAGATGAGAAAAACTGAGAGCTTTTTCTCTAAGGTCAGGAATAAGACAAGGATGTCCACTCTTGCCATTGTTATTTAACATAGTACTAGAAGTCCTAGCTCAGAAATCAGACAACAAAAAGATATAAAAAACATCCAAATTGACAAGTAAGGAGTAAAACATTCACATTTGCAGATGACATGATACTCCTTGTAGAAAACCCAAAGAGTCCACCAAAAAATTGCTATAACTGATACACAAATTCAGCAAAGTTACATGACAAAAAAATCAATGCACATATATATGTTGCATTTCTATACACAAAAATGAAACAGCAAAAGGAGAGGTCAAAGAGTTGATCCCATTTACAACTGCTCTAAACCCGTTAAGATACTTAGTAATAAATCTTACAAAAGAGCTAAAAGATCTGTACACTGAAAACTATAAAACACTGATGAAGAAATTGAAGAAGACACAAAGAAATGGAAAAACATTCCACGCTCATGGACTGAAAGAACAAATATTATTAAAATGTCTATTGTACCCAAAGCAATCTACTTATTTAATGCAATCCCTATCAAAATACTACAAACACTTTTTTTCATAGCACTAGAACAAATAATCTTCCAAATTTTATAGAACCACAAAATAACCGAATAACCAGAGGAATCTTGAAAAACAACAGCAGCAGCAACAACAACAAAGTTGGAGCCATCACAGTTCCGGACTTCAAGCTACAGCTGTAGTCACCGATACAGTATGGTGCTGCCACAAACACAGACAGACACATAGATCATTGTAACAGAATAGAAAACCCAGAAATGAACCAACAAATATATGGTCACCTAATCTTCAACAAAGCAGGAAAGAATATCCAATGGAAAAAAGACAGTCTCTTCAACAAATGACATCGGGAAAACTGGCCAGTGTCCTGCAAAAGAATAAAATGGACCACTTACATCATGAACAAAAATAAATTCACAATGGGGCACTTGGGTGGTACAGGTGGTAAAGTGTCCAACTCTTGATTTCAGCTCAGATCATGATGTCACAGTTTGTGAGATCAAGCCCCATGTCCGTCTCCTTGCTGACAGTGGGGATCCTGCTTGGGATTCTCTCTCGCGCATGCTCTCTTTCTCTCCTTCCCCTACTCGTGCTCTTTCTCTGTCAAAATAAACTTAAAAATTAAGTTTAACTGGATGAATAGACCTAAATGTGAGACAGGAAGCTGTCAAAATCCTAGAGGAGAACACAGTCAGCAACTTCTTTGACCTTGGCTGTAGCTACTTATTATGAGACATCTCTGGAGGCAAGGGAAGCAAAATCAAAAATGGCCTATTGGGACTTCATCAAGATAAAAACCTTCTGGGGTGCCTGGGTGGCTCAGTCATTTGGGTGTCCTACTTGGGCTTAGATCATGATCTCGCAGTTCGTGAGTTTGAGCCCCACAACAGGCTCTGTGCTGACGGCTCAGAAGGTGGAGTCGGCTTTGGATTCTGTGTCTCCTCTCTCTCTGCCCCTCCCCCACTTGAGCTCTGTCTCTCTCTCAAAAATAAATAAAAACATTAAAAAACACATAAAAACCTTCTGCACAGTGAAGAAAATATTTTAAAAAACTGAAAGGCAGCCTACAGTATGGGAAAAAATATTTGCGAATGAAATATCTGGTAAAGGGTGTGTATCCAAAATCTATAAAGAAATTATAAAACTCAACACCCAAAAACCAAATAACCCAGTTAAGAAATGGACAGAAGACAGGAATACATTTTTCCAAGGAAGAAATCCAGATGGCTAATACACACATTAAAAGATGCTCAACATCACTCACCATCAGATAAATACAAATCAAAACCACAAAGAGATACCACCTCTTATTTTTTTAAAAATATTTATTCTTGAGAGAAAGAGAGACAAAGTGTGAGTTGGTGAGGGGAAGAGAGAGAGGGAGACACAGAATCTGAAGCATGCTCCAGGTTCTGATCTGTCAGCACAGAGCCCAACATGGGGCTCAAACTCGTGGACTGTGAGATCATGACCTGAGCTGAAGTTGGACACATTCAACTCAGCCACTCAGGTGCCCCATCACTTCACATCTTTAAAAACCATGATGAGATACCACCTCACACCTTTATGAATCACTAAAATTAACAATGCAGGAAACAAGAGATGTTGGCAAGGATGTGGAGAATGAGAAACCTTTTTGCACTGTTGGTGGGAATGCGAACTGGTGTAGCCACTCTAGGAAACAGTATGGCATTTCCTCAAAAAGTTATAAGTAGAACTACCCTATGACCCAGAAATTGCACTACTAAATGTTGACCCAAAAGATGTAAAATTCCTGATTTGAAGGGGTACATGCACCCTGATGTTTATAGCATTACCAACAATAACCAAATTATGGAAAGAGCCCAAATATCCATCAATTGATGAATGGATAAAGGAGATGTTGCATCTATCTACCTATACCTATATACCTATATCTCTATCTATATATCTATATCTATATCTATCTATATATCATCTATAATGGAATATTACTTAGCCATGAAAAGAATGAAATCTTGCCATTTGCAGAAACATGGATGGAGCTAAATTGTGTTATGCTGAGTAAATTAAATCAGTCAGAGAAAGACAAATGTAATATGAGTTCGTTCATATGAAGAATTTAAGAAACAAAATAGATGAACATAGGGGAAGGGGGAAAAAGGAGAGGGAAGCAAACCATAAGAGACTCTTTTAAAAATGTTTTTAATGTTTACTTTGAAAGAGAGAGACAGAGCATGAGCAGGGGAGGAGCAGAGAGAGAGGCAGACACAAATCTGAAGCAGGCTCTAGGCTCCGAGCTGTCAGCACAGAGCCCAATTCGGGGCTCACACTCACAAACCGCAAGATCATGACCTGAGCCAAAGTCAGAGGCTTAACTGACTGAGCCACCCAGGTGCCACAAGAGACTCTTAAGTATAGAAAACAAACTGAAGGTTGATGGAGGGGAAGTGGGTGATGGATGGGCTAAATGGGTGATGGATAGTAAGGAGGGCAGTTGTTGTATTGAGCACTGGGTGTTATATGTGACTGATGAATCACTAAATTTCACTCCTGAAACCAATATTACACTATATGTTAACTAACTACAATTTAAATAAAAATTTGAAGGAAAAAATAGGGAAAAAAGGAACAAGCTGGGTTCAGCTACTTCATTTTCCATTGATGGAAATAGAACTTTTATAAAATACTTTACATACATGGCTTAAAGAAAAAAATAGATTGTTGTATGATCTTTGCATAACTTGAAAAATTTGAAATATAAAATTCTCTCCCTGAAAAAATCTGTTTAAATAACATTTACCTCTAAATATTTTTCGTTTATCCATGTGAATTGATTAGAATTAAGAGTATCTTTCCATTGCAGTTACATGTTGAAAAATTAGAGGAAGGACAATGCCTTATCAATCAAAGCACCTTTTAGGTCACAGCCTGTGCTTCTTGTTACCAGTTTCTTTCTTTCTTCCTTTCTTCCTTTCTTCCTTTCTTTCTTTCTTTCTTTCTTTCTTTCTTTCTTTCTTTCTTTCTTTCTCTCTTTCTCTCTTTCTCTCTTTCTTTCCTTCTTGTTACCAGTTTTTTTTCTTTTTCTTCTTTCTTTCTTTCTTTCTTTCTTTCTTTCTTTCTTTCTTTCATGTTCTTTTTTAACATTTATTTATTTTTTGAGAGACAGAGACAGAGCATGAGTGGGAAAGTGGCAGCAGGAGAGGGAGTCACAGATTCAGAAGCAGGCTCTAGACTCTGAGCTGTCAGCACAGAGCCCAATGTGGAGCTTGAACTCATGAACCGCAAGATCATGACCTGAGCCAAAGTCAGACACTCAGCTGACTGAGCCACCCAGGCACCCCGTTGTACCAGTTTCTTGAATGCAGGAATAAACAGCAGTAGTGAATTTTATAAGAATTTAGATATCCTAACATTCTGTCTTTCATCAGAATGGTTTGAATTCCTAAAAAGTGAATCTTCTGTTTTATTAAAGTATTCATCAATACAGGAAGTGCTAGTTAAGGAAAAATATAATGAAAGTGAAGAAATGAAAATTACTAAGTGACCTATTCACATCTGAAATGCCTATGCCCTTTTAAAAATTTATTTAAATTTATGTTAGTTAACATACAGTGTAGTATTGATTTCAGAAGTAGAACACATGCCTTTTAAATGTATACAACCATATGTTTTCACTCTTATGTGGATCCCGAGAAACTTAACAGAAACCCATGGGGGAGGAGAAGCAAAAAAAGAGGTTGGAGTGGGAGAGAGAGCCAAAACATAAGAGACTCTTAAAAACTGAGAACAAACTGAGGGTTGATGGGGGGTAGGAGAGAGGGGAGGGTAGGTGATGGGCATTGAAGAGGGCATCTTTTGGGATGAGCACTGGGTGTTGTATGCAAGCTAATTTGACAATAAATTTCATATATTAAAAAAATAAATAAAAAATTAAAAAAATTTATACAACTACCGACCTTATAAGAGGTACCATGCACCAATGAGAAAACCATTTAGAAATGTTATAGTAGGAATTCCTAGAATTTTTGGTTAGAAGTAAATTAAAATATACGTGTTAATTAAAGCCAAAGACTGAAAAAGTTTAAAGCTTTTTAAATAATGTCCAATATAAATATTAAATATTAATTTATAAATTTCCTTGAGAGAAAAAAGAAAAAGGAAAAAGTGGAAGACATGAGTGACACCTTTAACAGAGAGATAAGACTAACATAGCAAAGATAAAGTGCTCAGTAAACAAAACGAGAAACATACTTGATGAAATAAACATCATGATGGATGACATAGAGGAACAAATAAGTGACCTAGGGACAGATTAATGGAAAGTAAACAAGCTGAAGAAAAAAAGGGAAGAATGAATAATGCAAAGCAAGAATATACTTAGGATGTTCAATGACTCCATCAAACTTAATAATGTTCACATTATTCGAGCTGAAGAAGGAGAAGAAGACGAAGTGAGAAAGGGCAGAAAATTTGAAGAAATATTAGCTTAAAATTTCCCTAAACTAGGGAGCAAAATAGATTTTCAGATCCAAGAGGCACAGAGAACTTCCATCAAAATAAACAACAGCAGAAACCAAGATTTATTTTAATTAAACTAGCAATAAATATAGTGATATAGAAATAAAACTAGTGATAAATATAGCAATAAACAAAAAAACTGTTTAAAGCACCAAGACAAAAGAAGACAGTAACTTACACGGGAAAACCCATAATGTGAGCGTAACAGGAACTAGTAGACACAAAGCAGTGTCATGATATGTTGAAAGTGCTGAATGAGAAAAATCTTCCACCAAGAATACTCCATCCATCAAGGCTATAATTCAGAATAGGAGAAAAAAATCAAAAGTTTTCCACAAACAAAAACTAGAGGAGTGAACGACCACTAAACTTGCCCTGCAATAGGTATTGCAGGGAACTCTGAGTGGAAAGGAGAGACCAAAGTGACAATATAAAGGTAGGAAGCAAAAAAATAAAAATAAAAATAAAGTAAAGTAAAAAACAAATAATTTTGTAAAAAATTAGTCAAGGAACTCATAAAATGAAAGGATATTAAATATAGTATATACCTAAAATGTCAGGAGCACAAGAGAAAGCATAAGTTCAAACTTAAATGGCAATCAACTTAATATAAACTGCTCTATGCAGAAGAGGTTATATACAAACATAATGGTAACCATATATCAAAAACCACTAATAAATACACAAAAATTAATAGAAATCCAAATGTATCACTAAATAAAATTAGCAAAACATGAAACATAAAGAGGAGAAAGGATCAGAGAAAATCTTCGGAAACAACCACAAAACAACATGACAATAAATACATATCTATTAATAATTACTTTGAATGTAAATGTATTAAGTGCTCCAATCAAAAGACATAGGATGCCAGAATGGATACAACAGAAACCCAAAGAAACAAAAAACAAGACCAATTCATATGCCACCTACAAGGGACATATTTTAGATGTAAAGACACCTGCAAATTGAAAGTGAGGAGATGGGTGGGGTGTCTCGTGGCTCAGTGAGTTGAGCGTCTAACTCTTGATTTATGCTCAGGTCATAATCTCATGGTTCATGGAATCGAGACCTGTGTCAGGCTCTGTACTGACATTGCAGAGCCCACTTGCAATTCTTTTTCCCTCTCTCTCAGCCTATCCCCCACTTGTTCTCTCTCTCTCTCCCCCTAAATAAACAAATAAAAACTTAAAAAAAGAAAGTGAGGCAATGGGAAAACATTATCATGCAAATGGATGTCAAAAGAAAGCCAGAGTAACACTATTTATA
The DNA here is from genome assembly GCF_027475565.1 of Acinonyx jubatus. NCBI lineage: Eukaryota > Metazoa > Chordata > Mammalia > Carnivora > Felidae > Acinonyx > Acinonyx jubatus. Next base: position 70,806,710 of record NC_069389.1, on the reverse strand, counting down.
TTGGAGAAACTAAGCTTTAAAAGAAATGCTGTAATAGGAGACAAAGAAGCACACTATATAGTAATAAAGGGAACAATTGAATAAGAAGATATAAAAATTGTAAATACTTATGCTTCCAACATAGAAGCACCCAAATACAGAAAACAGTTAATAACAAACATAAAGGAACTAATTGATAGTAATATAATAATAGTAGGGGACTTTAACACCACTTACATAAATGGACATATTATGAAAGTAGAAAATTAATAAGGAAAAAAAATGGCTTTGAATGACACACTGGACCAGACGGTCTTAACAGATATATTCAGAACATGGCATCCAAAAACAACAGAATACACATTCTCTTGAAGTGAACATGAAACATTCCCCAGAATAGATCACATATTAGCCCAGAAAGCAAGCCTCAACAAATTTAAGAAGAAAAAATCACACTATGCATCCCTTCTGACCACAATGCCATGAAACTAGAAGCCAACCAAAAGAAAAGATCTGGAAAGAACACAAATACATGGAGGTGACATAACATGCTACTAAACAATGAATGGGTCAAACATAAAACAGAGAAAGAAATTTTAAAAAATAATAACTTGGAAATAAAGGGCAATGCAATCACGGTGATCCAAAGCCTTTGCAATGTAGGAACCGTGGTTCCTAAAAGGGAAGTTTAGAGCAATACTGGCCTACTTCAAGACAGAAGATGGGGTGCCTGGGTGGCTCAGTCAGTTAAACATATGGCTCAGGTCATGATCTCACAGTTTGTGGGTTAGAGCCTCGTGTTGGGCTCTAGGCTGACAGCTCAGAGCCTGGAGCCTACTTCAGATTCTGTGTCTCCCTCTCTCTCTGCCCCTCTCCTGCTCATGCTCTGCCTGTCTCTGTTTCCCAAAAATAAATAAAATGTTAAAAAATTTAAAAAAGACAGAAGAAAAATCTCAAATTAGCAATCTAACCTGACACCTTAAAGAGCTAGGAAAAGATAAATGAACAAAATCTAAATCCAGCAGAAGGAAATAAATAATAAAGATTAGAGCAGAATTAAATTATATAGGAACTAAAAAAAAAAAAAAAAAGAACAGATCAAGGAAACCAGGAGCTTGTTTCTTTAAAAAAATAATAAAATGATAAATCTCTAGCCAGACTCATCGAAAAGAAAAGAGAAATGACACAAAGAAATAAAATAACACATGAGGGAGGAGAAATAACAACAAACACCAAGAAATACAATTATATTATGAAAAGTTATGTCAAAAATTTGGACAACCTAAAAGAAATGGAAAAATTCATAGAAACATATAAAATACCAAACTGAAAAAAGAAGAAATAGAAAACTTGAGCAGATACATAACCTGCAAATAAATTAAATTATTAATAAAAAAAAACCTCTCAACAAACAAATTCTAGGGCCAGATGGCTTCACAGGCAAATTCTACAACTCATTTAAAGAAGAATTAATACATATTCTTCTCAATCTATTCCAAAAAAAAAAAAAAAATAGAAAAGGGAGGAAAAAGGCCAAATCCATTCTATGAGGTCATCATTACCCTGGTACCTAAACTAGATAAGGATATTCCTACAAAAGAAAATTATAGGCCAGTATCTGTGATGAACACAGATGCAAAAATTCTTAATACAATACTAGTAAACTGAATCCAACAATACATTTAAGAAATCATTCACCATGATCAAGTCGCATTTATTCCTGGTATGCAAGGTTTGTTGAAAATTCACAATTCATTCAACATGATACACATTAATAAAAGAAATGATAAGAACCATATGATCATTTCAATAGATGCAGGAGAAGCATTTGGCAAGCTACAAAATTCATTTATGATAAAAAAAAACTCTACATAATAGAGACCATATATAAAAAAAACCACAGTTAATATAATCTTCTAAGAGGAAAAACTGAGACTATTTCCTCTATGATCAGAAACAAGACAGGGATGTCTGTTATTTAACTGTTATTTAACATAGTACTGGAAGTCCTAGCCACAAAAATCCAACAAGAGAAAGAAATAGAAGGCATTCAAATTGGCAAGGAAGAAGTCAAACTTTCCCTGTTTGCAGATGACATGATACTCTGTATACAAAAGGATCACTCATGCACTGTTTGTGGGAAGGCAAAATTGTACAGCCACGGTTGGAAACTGTGGAGGTTTCTCAAAAAAAGTTAAAAATAAACTATTTCATTCACAGTTCTAGGTATTTACCCAAATAATACAAAAACACTAATTGAAAAGGATAAATAAACTTTATGCTTATATCCATGTTATTTACAATAGTCAAGATACGGAAGCAACCTAAGTTTACACTGATTGATGGATGGATAAAGATGTGGTATATACGTACAATGAAATATTATCCAGTGATAAAAAGGATGAAATCTTGTCATTTGCAATGACATGGTTTGACCTACTGAATATTATGCTAAGTGAAATAAGTCAGAGAAAGAAAGATACCATATTATTTCACTCTTATGTGCAATTTACCAAACACACACACACACACACACACACACACACACACACACACACTCACACACACACACACAAAAAGAAAAAGAGAGAGAGAGAGAGAGAGAGAGAATCCAAGAAACAGACCCTTAATCCTAGAGAACAAATGGATAGTTAACAGAGGGAATGGTGGTAGGATGATGGGTTAAATAGGTGATGGGGATTCAGGAGTATACTTGTAGTGATGAGCACTGGGTGATGTATGTAGGTATTGAATCACTGTATTGAACACCAGAAAATAATAAAACAGTGTATGTTAACTAACTGGAATGAAAATAAAAACCTAAGGAAGAAAATAAATGGCATGAATAAAAAAAATTCGTGATAGATTAGCTGAACAGAGAAATGCCTCCACGGCCTCGACCTAAACTCGAACATATACCTAGATGTTGTACCATTCATTAAAAAAAAATAACTGAAAATACACCATAGACATAAACAAAAAATAAAAAAATACATATAAAATTTCTAGAGGATAATAGGCTAAAACCTAGATAAACTTGGGTTTGGTGATAGCTTTTTAGATACAACACCAAAAGGATGAGCTATGAAAGAAAAAATGGGAATTTGGACACAATTAAAATTAAAAATTCTGCTCTCCAAAATACATTGTTAATAGAATAAAAAGATGAACAGAAAAAGAAGAAATATTTGCAAAACACATAATCAGTAAAGGAATGAAATATCATATATACAAAGAACTCCTAAAATTCAACAATAAGTATATAGACAACTCAATAAAAATGGATCAAAGAACAGACACTTTATCAAATAGGATATATAGATGACAAGTAAGCATATTAAAAAGATAGTCAACATCAAATTTCACCAGGAAATTGCAAAATAAAACACTACACCTATACTACACATCTATTAGACTAGGTAAAATCCAAGACAGGAATGATACGAAATGTTGGTGAAGATATGCATCAATAGGAATTTTTGTTTGTTGGTGGTGAAAACGTAAAGTGGTGCAGTACTTTGGAAGGCAGTTCAGCAGTTTTGTTTTGTTTTGTTTTGTTTTGTTTTTACAAAGCTAAGTATACTTACTCTATGATCTAGCATTTGTACTTTTGATATTTACCCAAATGAGCTAAAAATTTGTCTCTACACAAAAACATTTACATGAATGTTTATAGCAGTTTTATCCATAATTGCCAAAACTTGGAAGAAATCAAGATGCTTATTCAATTTGTGAATGGATACACCAACTGTGCTACATCTGTATAATGGACTATCACTTAGCAGTAAAAATAAATGAGCTATCAAGCCACAAAAAATATGAAGAAAACTTAAGTACATACTGCTAAGTGAAAAAAATTCAATCTAAAACCATTATATAGTGTATGATTCCAACTCTTTAATATTCTGGAAAAGGAAAAAAAAGAGACACTAAGGAGAGCATAGGTTGCAAAGGGTTTGGGGAGAAGGGAAGAGGGATAAATATATGGAGCACAGTAATTCTTTAGGGCAGTGAAACTATTCTATATGATATTGTCATGGTGGATACATGTCATTATACAATTTTCAAAAGCCATATATTGTATGACACAAAGAGGAACCCTAATATAATCTATGGACCTTAGTCAATAATATATCAATACTGACTCATAAAATATAACAAATATACCACACTGATGAAAGATGTTAATAACAGTGAAAACTGTGTGCAGAGATTAGAGATGATGGCAAGTTATATGGAAACTTTTTAAAAAAGTATTTAGTTGAATTCCAGCTAGTTAATATACAGTGTAATATTAATTTCAAGTGTACAATTTAGTGATTTAACACTTACATACATCTGGTGCTCATGCTCATCACAATTGCACTCCTTAAACTCCATCACCTATTTAACCCATCCCCCCACCCACTTCCCCTCTAGTTAACCATCAGTGTGCTCTCTATAGTTAAGGGTCTGTTTCTTGGTTTGCCTCTTTCTCTCTCTTCTTTTTTCCCCTATTCTTGTTTGTTCTGTTTCTTAAATTCCACATATGAGTGAAATCTAATGGTATTTATGGGAACTTTTTACAATTTTTCTGTAAACATAAAATTGTTCCAAAATATTAATAAAAAAACTCCTCTTCATTATGAACGACCTACTTTTGATGAAATGAGTAGCTGAGATCATAGATTAATTATATTTTATTGACAGAACAAATTAACATTGATGATACCATAATAGAAACATTAATATTGTAAGAGTTTAACTTTTGAACTTCCTACATCTGCTTTCTATGAGTAAAGAGTAGCTGAACCACTCGAGTTTTGGTCTAGGATCAAGTCAGAGAGAATGTGAAGGAAAGTACATACTTGCAAGTACTTGCCTATAGCTCATAACCCTTGTAAAAAGAGTTGCTGCACCTCAAAAGATACATATATCCATGTGTCTTATTCTAGCATGATCCCACTTTAAGATATAGGAAGAAAATTTAAAGGAAAAAGTTGTAAATATGCTCAGAGGGTTTGATTCCATGCTCAGTCTACTTCGAGTTTAGGAGACATCAGTTATTAGATCACATAGCAGGTAAGCTCACAGATGGTGTATAAATTTGACTCTATATAAAGTTGTAAGCCTCAGAGTAATTATATTTATCATTGTTTTGGTCTCTAGTTCTTGGCCTCTTCAATGTTACAAAAAATGAGAAATAAAGTTAATTCAAGGTCTAAAGTGATTCATTTCACAGATACTCTGGTGGTTGTCTTTTGGTAACTCTGAAGAATCCTTAATGAGCATGACAGATTATTGCCAATCTGCAGTTGTGCTAGAAACTGTAGCTAGAACTAGTAAACCAGGGTCATTTGGTATAGGACAAATATATTTTAATTGTATACCTATTAAATATATCTTTTGTATTTCTTCCTTTAACTATTATATTAATTTTTAATCCAAGAGTCAATGAATCCAGTATAAAATCTGAAAGGGTTATTCTGTGGCAGTGGCAGGTGAGATGTGCATGGATATCCTTCAGAAGGTTAACTTTAAAGGGTATGAATGAAAACTAACCTCAGATTTATATAATAAACCATTAATAAATATGCCTAATGCTCTTCAAAACTTTTCTGTTGTGAAACCTAGTTTGAGAAAATACTTTTCATAAACTACATATTGTGTGAACCACCATATGAAATAAAATTGTCCTAAATCATTTAATCCTTTTTAAAAAATGTTTGTTTGTTTGTTTGTTTGTTTGTTTAGAGTAGGGAAAGGACAGAGAGAGAGGGAGAATCCCAAGCAGGCTCTGCGCTATTAGCACAGAGCCCTATGTGGGACTCTATCTCAGGAATTGTGAGATCCTGACCAGAGCTAAAATCAAAAGTCAGAAGCTTAACCAACAGAGCCATCCTAATGCTTTGTTTTTTAACAGAAGTATTCACATTTTCTTGTAATTTAATATTATGATTTGCTATGTATTCTCTTTCAGGTTTTATTTTTGTAAGGTTAAAAGTCTTGATTTTTAATTGTCCATAAATAGCTCCCACATCAAATTGTTTATTTATATTACTCTTTTCTAAACAATTTCAGTCTTCCTTTCCTGAGACGAGGTCACCAGAAAATCATATTGTTGTAAGGGTACATATGCACTATGATTTTATACAAAATTAGTAACACTTATGTTTTGCTTTTTTAAAAAGGTTTTTAATGTTTATTTATTTTTGAGAGAGAGACAGAGAGAGACAGAGACAAAGTGTGAGCCAGGGAGGGCAGAGAGAGAGAGAGAGAGAGAGAGAGAGAGAAAGAGAGAGAGAGAGAGAGAGAGAGACAGAATCTGAAGCTTGTTCCAGGGTCTGAGCTGTCAGCACAGAGCCTGACATGGGGCTTGAGCTCACCAGCTGGGAGATCATGACCTGAGCCTAAGTCGGATGCTTAACCAACTGAGCCACCCAGGCACCCCATGTTTTGCTTTTTAATACCGTGTTTCATTGATAATATTTTCTTCTAAAGTACCAGTAAGTATGAATGAGTACATATATTAAGAGTCTAGTGTGCAGTATCTACCAGGCTAATTTATTTCTAGTTTCTTTTGTTTTATTTGACTCATCCCATCAAAAATCCTTTGAATTTCAGCAGTTATTTCTCAAAAAGTGAATGATCATGGGTAGCAATTATTTCTTAATTATTGTACATAGAATTTCTACATGTTCATATTGTAAGTTATTTGATAACAATTTGCAATAATAAATGCAGTTTCCTCCCATATGGTAATTTATGACCTACTAATAGCTTTTTTAAAATCATGATTTTTGGAATTCCCTGTTCCCAAGGAAAAACTTTTTTCATATTGATCAAGCTGATTGTGTTTTTTAGTAATCTAAATTTAATGACTATATTTGTATATTTTTCCTCATGATGTTGTTTTTTAATTTGTATATTTGTGTTTTCTTTTATGGCTACAGAAAATAAAATGCTTTTTTCGTTGGGAATTTAATTAGAGATAGCATGTGAGTAGAGAAATAATACTATCAAATGGGTAACCATAATAGTATCAAGAAAAAGGATGACCAAAATCAAATTGGAATAAAATCCCAACAAATCATTCAGAAGTAAGGTATTTAAAAGTATTTATTTTAATTTCTTGGAAAATATATACAAAAACAATGGATTTGAATTATCCTTGCAAACACATTTTAGAAATCAGAAACCTGTATTATTTTAGTATCAAAAATATAAATGCTCATTGGAATGTACATTTAAGAAATTATGAAGTCATCATTTGTAATCTTTGCTAGAAATCAGTCTCAGAATGTCATGAATCAAGCACTCAATGTCATGAATCACTCACTTTGTCAATTTTTAACTATGTGCCCAAAATTATGCTAAGCACTTGTTATACATTACTGAGCTTAATCTTCTGAATGTCCCCAAAAACTTCCGTGTTCTATTACTATCCTTACTTTTCCAATGAAAAACTCTGGACTAGAGTGATTAGAAATTAAGTAATTTGCCTAAATTGACATTGCTGATAAAACAACAGCTAGAACTTGAACTCAGGTATGTCTGACTCCAAAGTTTACTCTTCCCTATCATATATGTGAAGTTAGTGTTTATGTATGTGTGCATATGTGTATGTAATTATTAGTCTCACTTATTTAAATTAAAATTATATTTTCAAAAAATTAGATTTTCTATAAATATTCCTTGGTGCTATCTGAGATGCTGTGACTTTATTTCGGCGGAGAACTAGGAGCTCCTAGTTCCTGTCAGAATTCTTAAGATTTTTTTCTTATTAGCTACCCCACCCACCTTGTATCCTCATGAATTGAGAGAGCTTCACCAGTTTATTTGTATTTACATTTAATAATGTCTTTCCCAGAAAATTTAGGAAAGGAATCTTTAAGGTAAGACACTGATGTGTGAAATTTGTCTAAGGATAAAAACCCTCAATTATTCTCAGGAATGTTCAAATGTTCCAACTCCCATAGTTCTATGGGAGTGACATAAATTTATAATTGAATACAAAGAATCAATATGAGAGATTTTCCTAGAGAGAAAGCTTTAAAAGTTACAAAAATATCTGAAGAAACAAAAGTGTATAAAATATTATTTTATGTGGAAAAGTGGAAAGAAAGGGGAGGCTGGGTTACAAACATTTCACAAGTGTTTTGAGAGTCAGGCTCTAAATCACTTCTCAAAAGGATTTAGTATATAGTCAGGAGCAATGGCTAAGGAAAAGCTTTGTAGATGGGATGTAATATAAAATCTTCTCCAGTTTAAGTCTTGTATAATTTACAAATCCTGTGCTTATGAATGAAGCCTATTAGAAACTATCATGAAGACACTTATCTTTGGATAACTACTTTGTTGTTAACCTAGGCACACAGAAATTATCATACAAAGAATGCCCTTTCATAACTGAGAGACCTTAGGAAGTTTGTCTGAAATGGTCTCTGTGACTGTGGTATTATAGCTTCCATTAACTCCAATGTGTCTTTCCTTTAGCTATAGCTGATTAAAAAATATATATTTGATTGCCAAATTTAAATTTTCAACTGCAATTCAAGAGCTTAACTTCTACATTTTAAGGCCTTCCTCAAAATAGTTTGGTCCAAAGTAACAGTGGGTTGTTTAGACAGAATACATGGATTGTTAGTGAAACTTTATATTGAAAGCACCTACCTCAGGTGGTGAAAGAATATTTCTAGTTTATAGCTCTGTTTTACTGAAACAGATGAAAGGGTTTGATATCATGATTATAATGAGGCTTCAGTAAAATCAGGCAACTTGTGGAGGCAGACATAGGAAGGATGGTTCAGACCATTTAAGTAAAGTGAATGTTATCAGATGTTATGTACTCTGATCTCAGTTTCTGGATGTGAGTTGGGTCAGTATTTTTTAAATGGACTCTGTAGTCAGATATTTTTGGTTAATGATTTATATTATACTCCCTTCTAGGACACTCAAAATTTACATTACCATATTAAGGGATTTGAGAAGAATACCACAAATAATTAAGTTAAGTTTGTTTAACCCAGTATTGAAGAGGGCAAATATTCATGTGCATGCATTTCCAGAATTGGAAAAGCTGACATGATAAAGGTATGGTAAAAGAAACATGGTAAGGATTTGATGTTTAGCATTAAACTTTCTAGTGGAGAACACTTTTCTTTGAAATTTTAAACTGGAAGATTTTTTAAATAAGTAAGGTATGTATGTTGAGATTATCCCCAGTGTTTGGGCAGTATCAACTTTTATTAAGTACTTGTGAAACAAAGTTGGGTAGGTGAGATTGTAAATTTATGTAGTATGACAAAAATGATTAAAAATAAATATTTTGATTCAGATCTTATGTCACATATCACCTTCTACATAACCCTTGTCTTTAAAAAATCTAACCTAATCTACACAGTTATGGCATGGCAGTACCTTTGAAAATGGAAAGGGGAAGGACTTGCTGTTCACTTATAAGCAGTATCATTATTGTTAGATGGAGAAGAGTTAGCTAAACTTGCAGTAATTTTTGTAGCACCAAACGTAATAGTTTAAAATACAAAAATATTTCAATTATTTTCTTTTTCAAATATTTGTTTTCCACTTTTTGTTCATATTTATAAATAGATGGCATTCAAACAGTGCTGAATTATGAAGTGATGAATTGAGAAAGGCAGGGAGTCTACATATGAAATCATGAGACTGCTAGAGTCCACCTATGCTAAACATGCCTTTTTACCTGTAAAACTAAGGTCTCACAGGTTCAAAAAAACTTGTTGAATGTTGTGACAGTATCAGATTTACAATGTAGACTTGGTCCTTGATGTACTGTTTTTCTTAAATCAAGATACCTCTTAGGTTTGTATACTAAGTACTAGCATTTGTCTAAATTATTTTTTCTCAAATATTAAATTTCCTAGGATTGTTTTCTCATTTCTAAGTCAAAGTTATGTTAACCCCTCTTTTTTTATCACAGTTCAGAATAAAACATGATATATCAGAGAGCACTTCACACTCAAGAGCTCATTTACTTTTGTTTTGAAAACAATGTTTCCAACTCAATACTTCACCATCTGTACCTCTTTATAATAATGCTTGAGTGTTCCTATGCCATGGTGGCTGGTTTCCACTAGCACTAGTGTCTCAAGAAAGAGCAAGGCAATAGCTGCAGTGTCTTTAATGGCTTAGACTGAGTAGGCATACACTGTCATTTCTGTAATGTCCTATTGACTACATGTGTCAGTCCTATTCAATGTGGGAAGGTATCACTCAAAGATATAAATACCAGGAAGCAAGAACCATTGGTAACAGACTGGCATAATGTCAGACCTGCTGTATCCCATTCACTGTGATAATATCTTCAATGAAAAAGTAGTTAATAAATTCTCTTATTTTGGAACTGTGTTCATAAATATGAACCATCTATGGTCTTTATATGCCAAGTGTTTCAGATTCAAATTATCCATCATTTAATTTGGGGTTGAAATGTATAACAAGATTTAAATTTTATATAAGAGAAACTAGGGTCCATGAACAAGTATGTTTTTTACATTTTTAAATGGTTGAGGAAAATCAAGAGGGTTACTATTTTGTGATACATAAAAATCATAGGAAATTCAAATTTCAATATCCATAAATAAAGTTTTATTGAAAACATTCATCCATTTAAATATTGTTTGTGGGGGCACCTGAGTGCCTCAGTCGAGTTAGCATCCAACTCTTGATTTCGGCTCAGGTCATGATCTCACCATTTGTGAGTTTGAACCCCTCCATCAGGCTCCATCCTAATGGCATGGAGCCTGCTTGGGATTCTTTCTCTCTTTCTTTCTCTCTCTCTGCCTCTCCCCTGCTTGCACTGTCTCTGTCTCTTTCAAAAAGACAAATAAACTAAAAAAAAGATATACTAAAATTACTTTAAAAAACGTTTGTGGGGGCGCCTGGGTGGCTCAGTCGGTTGAGCGTCCGACTTCAGCCCAGGTCATGGTTTGTGAGTTTGAGCCCCACATCAGGCTCTGTGGTGACAGCTGAAAGCCTGGAGCCTGCTTCAGATTCTGTGTATCTCCCTGTCCCCGCTCTTCCCATGCTCATGCTTTGTCTCTCTCTGTCTCTCAATAATAAATAAAATGTTTAAAAATATATTGTTTGTGGCTGCTTTCATATTACAACAGCAGGATTGAGTCACTGCAATAGAGACCATATGGTCCACAAAGTCACAATGCTATTTAGCATCTAGTCCTTTAGGGAAAAAGTTGATTGAACTTTACTCTTATACAACATTTCATACAATGCTCAGTTTATAGTAGGTATTCAATCAGTTTCTCCCAAATTGAACAAAGGTTACATTCAAAAAGTACATAAATATATCAACTGTTTATATTTCCATGTTAAAGTGCATTTCTTATAGAAACATGTATTACATGGTAGCTAGATTCCCAAATTGCCAAAAAAAAAGACTACTTAAACCACAATCTACACACTTGAATGGATTTTTTACACATATCTTTACAGTTACCACAGTTACTCAAAATTATCTTATTTTCCTTTTACAAATATTCCTACATCTCCAGTTTTTCTTTTGTCTTCATTCCGTAATTTAGTGCTCACTAGACCTATAGATGCTTCTAGCTAGAGAAAGTATTTTTGGAGATAAATAGAGCACTTTGAGGAATGCATCTCATCTTCTTCCATGAGTCATCCTGGATAGAATGAATGTCCATATGAATGGCTCACCCTAAATTCTAGTCTCTAATATATTCTATTTTGCCCCAACCATACATTATAAAGATACAGTCACTCATATTGAATAAGTTTCAAACACCAACAATCTTGCTACATTTTTGTGATCAGATAACACTCCTACCCTCTATAATTCTTCTACTACTGCTGCATCTCCCCTACTCACTTTTGTCAGATGAATGTGATTCATAATTAATAGAAAAATAAAAGCTATAAGATAAGTGCTACAATGACCTACTTTCATGGCCCACATTTTAAGTATACAATCAAAATTTGATAAATCCATTAAGCTTTAAAATTTATATTATACAGGTATGGTTTTTTTGTCAAAAATTATTATCCAAAGAACTTATTCTCCTGAAAAGGAGATACACAAACAAAACATTTGGCACAATTCAATTAGCTCCTTAGTAATTGAGACTTTCTTTTGTTCTTCTGGCCATGCTTTGTGCAAGCAGGAAATTAAATCTATTAATTCTGTAAATATAAAAACTTATATTTATTATTTTAGAAAAGATACAGACTATAGGCAGTATGAATTCAACTTATACAGTCTAAACTATAGGTTATAGAGTGCAAAACTGTAGCATAAAACTCAGCTCTAAAATTATTATTTTATAGGAACTATGTTATTAAGACTATATGCAAAGAAAGGTACCTTGATTTCTTCAAAAATGCTATTTGTGAAGTACTACCATATGAGCAAAAAGGGATTCAAAGATATAATAGGAACTTTGACTTATGACAATCATATAATGTTTCCTTGACATAGAAACTGTTGTCTTTTTATTTTTATTTTTTCAATGTTTATTTATTTTTGAGAGAGAGAGTGCGAGCAGAGGAGGGGCAGAGAAAGAGGGAGACACAGAATCCAAAGCAGGCTCTAGGCTCCAAGCTGTCATCACAGGGCTTGATGTGGGACTCGAACCCATGGACCACAATGTCACGACCTCAGCCAAAGTAAGACGCATAACAAACTGAGCCACCCAGACGCCCCAAACTGTTCTATTTTTTAAACAAGCATATCAAAACAAAATGGAAAAGTCAAAATAGACTTAATATATACTCATATTATCTGATTTATATTTTTTCACTTTGTTATAGAAAAATATATTTATTTTTATCTTAAAGAAGTTTACTTTTTTAAGAATTATAATTTATAATAAGATAATGATTTTAGCCAACATTAACTTTTATTTTTACAAAGTTGTTTCTGAATGTGTAATGATAAAATATTAACTTATTAATAATCAAGTTTAATTGACATATTTGGAGAGATGCTAGGGATTATTCATATGTTTAGATTGGTTATTTCTGAAATTATGTCAAGAATACTTAGAAATGTATATATTAATATATCAAAATATACAACACACACACATATATAACATTTTCTGATTCAAAATAAAATATGATTTAGAATATTGCATGCATTCTTCACAACTAACACCAATTTATTAGTCCCAAGTTATTCATTTCCAACTTGAATACTCTTTTTTGTTCTTACTGATTAAAGGTGAAAAGAAATAGGCTAAGATAATAATAAGGTAGTAATGGTAAAATACCTCATAATACCAGAATATCAGAATACTGCAGATGTTGATCATGCTACCATAATAGATCAATTTTATAGATTACTTTGACCAATACTTATGGCCAAAATGTTCATAAATAGACAGGGCTTAAAGCTTAAAAAAAATAAGAAGGTTTGGGGTGCCTAGGTGGCTCAGAAGTTTTAGCGTCCGACTTCATCTCAAGTCATGATCTCACAGTTGGTGAGTTTGGTTCCTGAGTTTTAGTCCCTATCAGGCTCTGTGCTGACAGCTCAGAGCCAAGAGCCTGCTTCAGATTCTGTGTCTCCCTCTCTCTCTGACACTCCCCTGCTCATGCTCTTTCTCTTTCTCAAAAATAAATACACATTAAAAATAAAAATTAATTAATTAATAAAAAGTAGGAAGTTTCACTTAACCAGTTTCATCAACGCAATGCTAATAATCAGTGTGCTTTTGTTTTTGTTTTGTTTCAGATTTTTTAATTTAACATTTTATTTTCTTATTGGTTTAAACCATTCAGTGATTTTGATGACCTACAGTTACAGAAAACATATATATTTTGCTATTTATTTGAGCTTTGCCCTACCCTAAAACCTAGAATTCTAAGTAGATGGGTAGACCAAATATTTCTTAAAAATCAAGTTTACTCTCTCATTAATTTACTAGCACTGCAGCTCTGACTGTAATCTATGAAGTCTCACATGATTTAAACATGGATATTTATGGATCCTTGTGGTAACTAGGATATGCTCATGTCTTTCCTACAAAAGTTCCCAAATTTACACTTTCAACAATGGAAGTCATGTGTTTCCAGAGGAAGGGTAACATCTTTGGCATTTCCTGCCTGCTGTGGTTTGATAGATGTCCACTTTTGTTTTTGTTTAAAGAAAGTTTAAAACAGGAGCTCTTTTGAAATAGCTTGCTTCCTCAGTGAGGTAGAAAATGAGGGGGTTTTAATGCTTCTTTATTTTTATTTATTCATTCTTTTGCTCACTATATTTTTCTTATTTTGTTGATGTTTTTAAATCATATTACTTTGTCTATCTCAATGAGCTTTCACTTAAGTTATCTCAGCATGGTGTAACAGAAGTAGCAAGGGCTCTGGACACAGCAGACCTAGTTCTGCATGAGGTACTAATGTCATCTGTATTACACAAATGATGAAACTGAAGGACAAAGAAGTAAGTTTTCCAAAAGTAGACTGTTGTAAGTGGCAGAGCCAGGGTCTCAAGGAAGGCAGTCTGACTTTGGAGATAAAGATAACCATCTTTATCTTTACCCCAGCATCCTTTACACACACACACACACACACACACACACACACACACACACACACGTGTGCCCTTTAGAAATGTTGAAGGTATATATCCTCCTGAAATTCTGCTAAAAAAACCCAGAATTTTCTAACAGTCTCAATGGTTATTCTTATACTTGTGTTTTGAATAGTTTTAAAGCATTTGAGAATTTTCTTTTAATCTGAACATGTTTCTATCTTTATTATGCTAAAATGTAAGCTTTTGATAAGTTCATCTAAAAAATAAATTCCATTCATACTAATATGAAAGATAATTAAATAAGAAAAGCAAAAAATAAAGTTTCCGTAACCCCATGTCATTTGGTGCTCACAGGTCAGTAAGAAATGCCTGAAATTTAAATTCTCCATTAACTGCTGACTAATTTGTATGATGAGAAAGCATTTTAATGTATAAAAATATTACTCACCATGATCCATATATTTCAACTATCAGTCTTAACCATGGCAATATTACTGTTAACTGTTTTTGAAATTCATCTTACTTTTTTTTTCCTTTTCTTCATTCTAAATTGATTTATTATGCATTTTTTTAAGTTTTAAAAACACTAAACCCTAACCTTAAGTAAATATATAATTCTCCCACTTCCTTTTTCTCTGTATACCTATGTGTGTTTGTGTTCATGTGTGTGTGCATATGTGTGTGTTTATATGTGTGTGTTTTCAGGAGCTCCTAAATATTAGTTTCTATTTTCAATACCAATTTTTAAGTATTTACAAATATGTATGAACATATATTGTTTCCCCATGTGTTGGAGGGTTATTATCTCAAAAAAAAAATGTAGCCTTGATTGTGAATGGGATTTATGAAAAACTTGGAGTTGGTGTTTAATTCTTACCTACACTATTCAGGTATTGTTATACTTTCAGGAAGTAAAGAAAAAATAAGATTCTTTCAGACTTCTGTTTGTCTGAAACAGGAAAGGCAAACCATAATAACAAGTACAAAAACTGACCTACACAAAATAAAATGTTGACAATGTATGGCTATCCAAGTGTATACAGACTTTGCTTCTTTTTTGTTTTCTTCAAGAATGTGTGTAAATGGAGCTGTTAGATGTGCCATTCTGACTAGGTGAATGCCCACAGCCCAAGTCTATAACACAGAATACATGTGTTCCACAGAATTTTATTATCTTTGTTAATATTGTTAATATTAACATTTTGTTAATTCCATTACATGTGATATCACTATGTAAAATTACATATGGCACAATTTGATATTTCTACATCCTGTATAAAGTTTTATTTTTCATAAATACTATCTAGAAATGAGAAATAAGAAATATGTACCACCCCATGTTGTGCCCTCTCCCTTCAACTATTTAAATTGCAATACTAGATTAAAGGCACATTAGTTTATTTTTTTAATGTTTTTTTTATTTATTTTTGAGACAGAGAGAGACAGAGCATGAGCAGGGTAGGGGCAGAAAGAGAGGGAGACACAGAATTCGAAGCAGGCTCCAGGCTCCAAGCTGTCAGCCCAGAGCCCGACGCAGGGCTCGGGCCCACAGACTATGAGATCATGACCTGAGCTGAGGTCGGACGCTTAACCAACTGAGCCACCCAGGCGCCCCTAAAGGCACATTAATTTAAAGTACCAAAGGAGACATTCAAAAAGCATTGTTAAGGCCTATGACTTTACAAACCACAAACCATTTCTTGGAATCTTCTAAGCAGGGAATGTTCATGAGAAGTTTCATTGATAACCTTGTAAGTTACTTGTGAGAGTACTTTTAGGAATAGTTATTATCTGTGAGGCTTTGAGCAAATTACTTTTCAGAACTTCATTTTTTCCTTTTATAAAGTGGGGTAGGTAACAGAATTTGTTTAACACCCAAGTAGAAGAATGCATATGAAAACAGTAACTCCAAGGCCCCAAACATGATGGCCTAAACCCTTCAAATGTTAACACTTGGAAAGGTTACTACAAAATGAATACAAAGATAAAGATCATCCCTAAAATGGAAAAATAGATCAGAGTCATTAAACTGCTTATTTTTTATCATTTTTAATTAAGAATGAACGTAAATTAGAATATTTTCTGTAGTTGTTTCTCATTCATCAGATGATTGGTATACAATACTATGTTTACAAAGTAGTATTTTTTGCTTCTGAGAAAGGTAAGACAAGGTATATGAGAGATGTAGAAATAGACTTAGAAGTCATAAATAGGTCAAAGTTATTGCCAGAGTTATGACTATAATAATGTGTTTAATTGTACATAATGACTTAACAAAACACTAACACACAATTTGTATTACAAAAGTTATGTATATCCTTATGACAACTTAACCTTGATTGCTTATTAATTTAAAATATTTATTTCTGGGCAGTGGATTTATGGCAGTGAATAAGATATATAAGGCCTGACCTCATGGAGCTTGCGTTCAAATCCTTAAAGGCATAAATAAGTGCATAAAATGAAGTCAACAAATTCCCTTTCATGCTATTATCTTATCCATCAAAATATTGTCAAAAACTGTATGCCTCTCCTTTCATTTCTTTTCCTTACACAAACATACATGTGCAGGTAGATGCTTATTTTAGCTTTGTACAAATGTAGAATCATAAAATACATGTTATTATATGGCTAGCTTTAGTCACTTAACAAAACATCAAGGACATTGATTCAAGTATTTTTTTTAAGTTTCTGTGCCCTTTTAAATTTATTGAAGCTTTGCAGAACTCTCTTGTCAGTGGACGTGGTGAGTGTGTGGTGTTTGTGCTGATCTTCTGTGAGAGGGGCAAGTTGCTCTGGCTCTCAGACACACTTGCCAAAAAGAAACAATACCTGCATAGCACAGGGGGATGGGGCTTAGTGTAAGCTGTTTAGGTTCCCATTGGTGGTGCTGTGCAACTTACTGAAGTTAGTTTATGCTGGGGGTGGGGGGAGAGAAAGGATGACAGCCCCCTCCATTGTCCCTCAAGAGGGTAGTTCCTGCCCACTGCTGTCCACGAAGTCCTCCCAGAAGAGGAAGCAATGTCTCCTCATGTGTCCCAAGTGTCCCTTAGGTTCTTGCCTTCATCCTCTCTGTGTCCAGACTGTCTGCCTGCCTGACGATGCAGTACACCTGTGTTCTATCCCAGGCAGTCCAGCTGAGATTTTTAATGTTTATTTTTGAGAGACAGAGAGAGAGAGAGAAAGAGAGAATTAACGGGAGAGGATCAGAGATAAAGGTAGACAAAGAATCTGATGCAGGGTCTGTGCTGTCAATGCAAAGCCTGAATGGAGCTCAAACTCACAAACCATGAGATCATGACTTGAGCCAAAATCAAGAGTTGGGTGCTTAACCAATTGAGCCACCCAGGGTCCCCAGTCCAGCTGAACTTTAAAATTTGAAACCTTAGGGACCTGGCATGGTGTGGACCACTGCTAGGGCTTTGGGGCAGAGTTTTACCATGCTGGGACTGATGCAGATTTGTCCTAGGAAGACAGTTGCACCAAAGCACAAGGGCATGTAGTTTGGAGTAAAGCACTACAAAGAGGCAGTGTCCAGGTTAACTGCCCTCAGCAGGTGTCTCTACCCCTATGCTGAGGAGCAGGGAAGGGTAATGGTGCCCACTGGCCCTTTTGTCCCTGGAAAGACAATTGTACCTCTTCCAGACTCCCAGATGCACTCCAAGTAGGGAGAACTGTCTCTCCCACTGTGTCCCAGGGGATCCTCAGTTTGTGCTGTCTTCTCCCAGGCTATCTGACCTTCCCCACAGGAGCACTGCAGAGTTCTCAGGGTTCCACACTGGCCACACTGTGGATATCTACAACTCCAGACTTTGGGCCTGCTGGTTTTAAAAAGTGATGAAAATCAACCCTTCTTGTTTTCACAGTAAATGGTTTTGGAGAAGTGTTTTCCTTGTGTGATCCCCTATCCATTCTTCTCTTTCTCTCATCTCTGTCTGTGACCAAGGCTCCCTCCCCGCTACAGCACCTGAAATCTGTTTCTCCTCCAAATCACATCTCCATACCTCCCATATTCCACAATGTTGCCTCTTCTTTCTCTCTATTTGTGCAGTTTGTTCTGTCAATCCTCAGATAATTTCCCTGGGTATTCAGAATGATTTTATATTTATCTAGCTGTGTGTTTTAAGTATTTACATTAAATTTACCTTATCTTTTTTTAGTAGATTGATCACATTTCATTGCCAATATATCGTATATGATTGCTTCATTTCATTTTTGATAGACATCAAAGCCACTTAAAGTATTATTATTTCAACAAGAAACATGGAAATAATTATTTTCATTAAGTCTCATTTATAAAGATAACTTGTTTCTTGATACAAATTCTCCAATAAGGCATTCAAAGGGAGATGTAAATTTATAGTTTAAAAAAAACACTGATAGGGGTGCCTGGGTGACTCAGTCAGTTGAGTGTCCTACTTTGGCTCAGGTCATGATCTCACAGCTCATGAGTTCAAGCCCCACATCGGGCTCTGTGCTGACAGCTCAGGGCCTGGAGCCTGCTTCAGATTCTGTGTCTCCCTCTCTCTCTGCCCCTAACCCACTCGCATTTTGTCTCTGTCTCTCTCAAAACTAAATAAACATTAAAAAAATTAAAAAAAAACACTGATAAAGTGGTTAATATCCCAAACATATAAAGAACTTACACATCTCAACACTAAAATAAATAATCTGATTAAAATGGGCAGAGGGACTGAATAGACATTTTTCCAAAGAAGACATACACATGGCAGACCATAAAGAAATGCTCAACATCATCAATCTTCACAGAAATGCAAATACAAACTACAATAATGTATCACATTACAGATGTCAGAATGGCAAAAAAGTAAAAATAAATATAAAAGAAATAATAAGTATTGGAAAGGGTGTGGAGAAAAAGGAACCGTCTTACACTGTTGGTGGGAATTCAAATTGACACATACCCAGAAAGGTGAATTTGGGAAGATGAAAGAATATGAGGTTCCTGAGCTCATTGGGCCTCACCTTGACAACTAGATATCATCCACATGCAAGTCAATAACACTGAAAGTGATCCAAAGAAAAGAACAATCTCCCCAACTAAATACATAGAAGAAGCTGCATCTGAAAGCTTAGGAAGGTCAGAAATGCTAAGAGAGGCTGCCCAAGGGAGAGAGAGAGCTACACATGCAGAGAGGACAAGAAAGAGGCCCTCACATCAGGGAGTTCACACAAGTAAAATTAACCCCTATAACATTTGGCTTTAAAAACAGAAGGGCTGAATTCTGTGTTTGTAAAATCAGTGGGAGTTTGAGCCTGGAGCTTTGAAAGTCATCTCACTCAGCACTGAGTGAGCCAGAGAGCAAGTGATAGCTAGGTCACCATGCTTACAGAAAGAGAACCAGTGTGGAAAGGAAACATAAAAATAGCACTTTGCAAAACACTGGGCACAAAGAAGAGACAGAAATATTCATGGTAATTTCAGAACATTTTGGGGAGCTGGCAGGTGTCATTTTCCTCTGTTGTTACCCAGCATAAACACAGACATTTTTTACCTAAACTTCTAGCAGTGTGCCATGCCCATGAGTTCTCCTGAGGCCTCCTCTAATCAAGCCTGCTACCCTCAGCTCTGTGATCAGGGCAAATTTTGTTAAAGAGTATTCACCACACTCAGCTGCCTGGTGAATAGCTACCACTATGAATCACATTCTACTGTCACTCCACATGTAATCACCCTGCTGCACCCAGCAACATGCCTCCAGCCATTGCTACCCAATGGGCCCAGCTGCATCCATTTATTGCTGAATGCTGAGCCCAGCCTCATGTCCCCAGCCAACTCAGCACAGTCCCCAGATGTTGCAGCACTTAGGGGATCCAGCATAAGTCTAGTGGCCCAATTTGGGGCGCCTGAGAGGCTCAGTCAGTTAAGTGTCTGACTTCAGCTCAGGTCATGATCTCACAGTTTGTGAGTTTGAGCTCCGTGCTGGCTCTGTGCTGACAGCTCAGAGCCTGGGGCCTGCTTCAGATTCTGTGTCTCCCTTTCTCTCCACTCCTCCTCCTCCTCCTCTTTCTTCTTCTTCTTCTTCTTCTTCTTCTTCTTCTTCTTCTTCTTCTCTCTCCCTCTTTCTCTCTCTCTCTCTCAAAAATAAACATTAAAAGATATTTTTAAAAAAGACTGGTGGCCCAATGTAAATTTTGCTAGCATCATCAACCTGATCCCCAGTTCCCTGGCAGGCATGCACCATCAGTGATGTCCTACCTGGGTCCCACTAACACCACAGAGAGCAAACACAGACCACAAAAGCCAGAGAGTCAGAGCAGAAGGCAGCATTAAAACTGACTCATACACAACAGCAGGGTAGAAACACCACACATAAGGTACCCTACTGAAGTTCTGGGTTCTGGTGAACAAGGGATACTGCACTGCAGGACACTCCAGGACCTCTTCTTTGTAAAGTTCCTACTTTCAAGAGTAAAGACATAGCTGACTTTCTTAACACAGAGAAACAGACATAAAGACACAGACAAAATGAGGGCACAGAGAAATTTATACTAAGTGAAAGAAAAGCACAAGGCCATAATCAGAGATCTAAACAAAACAGATATAAGTACCATGCCTGATATTTAAATAAATTTAAAAAATGATCATAAGAATACTCACTGGATTTGAGAAAAGAGTCTTACATGAGTAAGACTTTTAAAGAGATAAAGAATAGCATAGCTGATATAAAAGGCTCAATAAACAAAATGAAAAACATGCTTGATGAAATGGAATAGCATGATGGAAGAAGCACAGGAATGAATTACTGACCTAGAATACAGAGTAATAGAAATTAAACAAGCTGAAAAAAGAGAAAAATTCTTTTTCCGCACCTATTGAAATGATCATGTGGTTCTTATCTTTCTTTTATTAATGTGGTGTATCATGTTGACTGATTTGCAAATATTGACCCACACTTGCAATCCAGCAATAAATCCCACTTTATTTTAGTGCATGATTTTTAAAATGTTTTGTTGGATTTCATTTGCTAGTATTTTATTGAAAATATTTGCATCTATGTCCATCATGGATATTGGTTAGTAGTTCTCTTTTTATTAGAGTCTTTATCTTGTATTGGTATCAAGGTGATGCTGGCCTCATACAATTAATTTGGAAGTTTTCCTTCCTCTCCTATATTTTAAAATAAGTTGAGAATAATAGGTACTAACCCTTCTTTAAATGTTTGGTAGAATTCTCCTGAATTACTGTTTGTTGGGATTTTTTTGATTATTGATTCAATTACTTTGCTGGTTATTGGTGTGTTCAAGTTTTCTAATTTATCCTGATTCAGGTTTTGTAGCTTTTATGTTCCTAGCAATTTTTCCACTTTTTTCAGATTGTCCAATATGCTGGAATATAGTTTTTCACATTATTCCCTTATAATTGTATTTCTGTGCTGTTGGCTGTTATTTCTCCTTTCTTTTTTTTTTAATTTTTTTAACGTTTATTTATTTTTGAGAGAGAGAGAGACAGAGCATGAATGAGGGAGGGTCAGAGAGAGAGGGAGACACAGAATCCGAAACAGGCTCCAGGCTCTGAGCAGTCAGCACAGAGCCTGATGCAGGGCTCAAACTCACGGACCGCAAGATCATGACCTGAGCTGAAGTCGGCCGCTTAACCAACTGAGCCACCCAGGCGCCCCATTATTTCTTCTTTCTGATTTGTGATTTTATTTATTTTTTTCTCTTCTCTTTTTGATAAATATGGCTAGATTCTAGTCAATTTTATTGTTTTTTTCCCAAAGAATCATCTTCTTTCATTGATATGTTATATTGTTGTTTTTTTTTTTAGTTTCTATATCATTTATTTGTTCTAATATTTATTATTCCCTTCCTTTTGCTGGTTTTAGTCTTCATTTGTTGTTCTTTTTCTCACTTATCATATGTATGGTTAGGTTAGTTTTTGAGATTTTTTCTTGCTCTTGAGATACAGTTCCATTTTAGGACCACTTTCGCTACATCCCAAAGGTATTGGAATGTTGAATTTTCATTTTTTCCATGTAGTTTTAAAAATTTTCTTCTTTGATTTCCTGGTTGACCATCTCATTGTTTAGTAGCATGTTATTTAACCTCCATGTATTTGTGGTCTTACAAAATTACTTCTTGTCGTTGACTTCAAGTTTCATAGCATTGTGGTAAAAAAAGATGCATGGTATCATTTCAACATTTTTGTATTTGGTGAGGACTGTTTTGTGACTTAATAGTTGAGCTATTCTGGAGAATGTTCCATGTGCAGTTAAAAATAATATATATTTTGCTATTTTTGGATGGAATGTTTTGAATACATCTGTTATGTCCATCTGGTCTAGTGTGTCATTCAAAGACATTTCTTCCCTGTTGATTTTCTGTTTAAATGATGTGTCCATTGACAGATCCCTACTATTATTTTGGTATCATCAATTAGTTCCTTTATGTTCATTATTAATTGTTTTATCCTTTTGAGGGCTTTCATGCCAGGTCTGTAAATACTTACAATTGTGATATCTTCTTGTTGGATTGTCCCCTTTATGATTATATAATGCCCTTATTTATCTCTTTTTACAGTCTTTGTTATCAATTCTAATTTGTTAGATATGATTATTGCTACTCTGGCTTTCTTTAGACATCCATTTGCATGGTAAATATTTTCTCACCCTTTCAGTTTAAATCTGCAGGTGTCTTTAGGTCTAAAATTGGTTTCTTGTAGCCTTCCATTTTTTGTTGTGGCTGAGTAAAATTCCATTGTGTATTTTATATATGCAATCTTTTTCATCTATTTCATCTATTCATAGGCACTTAGGAGCTTCCATATCTTGATTATTGTAAGTAATTCTGCAATGAAAATAAGGGAGTACATAGTTTTTGAAATTAGTGTTTTTTTTTCTGCTAAATACCCAGAAGTAGAATTGATGGATTGTATAGTAGTTCTGCTGTTTTTCTCTTTATTTTTAATTTTTGGTGGAGCCTCCATATTGTTTTCCATTGTTGCTGTGCCATTTTGTATTCACAATAGCAGTCCAAGGGGGTTCCCTTTTTCCATATGTATGTCAACATTTGCTTTTTATTGTCTTTTTGATGATAGCCATTTTGACAAGTGTGAGCTGATATCTCATTATGCTTTTGATTTACATTTCCATGATGATTAGTGATGTTGAGGTTCTTTCCATGTGTCTGCAAGATGTCTTTATGTCTTCTTTGGAGAAATGTCTATTCAGGTCTTCTACCCATTTTTAATTGGATTGGCTGTCTTTTATTTTCAGTTCTGTAAGTTCTTTGTGTATTTTGTATATTAACCCTTTATTGGTTATATAATTTCAAAATATCTTCTCCCATTCAGTGTCCTGCCTTTTCATTTTGTTGATGGTGCTCACTGCACAAAAATTTTTCATTGTTGTGAAAGCTTTTTAGTTTGATATAATTTTATTTATTTTTGCTTTTGTTGTCCTTGTCTAAAGAGACACTCCCACAAAAATATTTCTCAGATTTACATACAGGAGCTTAGTGCCTATGTGGTTTTTTTCCCATATGTTTTTATACTTTCTTGTCTTACATTTATGTCTTTAATTCATTTTGAGTTTTTTTTTATATGGTTTAAGAAAGTAGTCCAGTTTGTTTAATTAATTTATTTTCTGTGTGTGTGTGTGTGAGAGAGAGAGAGAGAGAGAGAGAGACAGAGAGACTGAGAGACAGAGATGGAGAGAGAGAATCTGCTTAATGCAAGGGTTGATCCCACAAACCATGAGATCATGACCTGGGCTGAAATCAAGAATTGGACCCTTAACCAGAATGGGGCACTCCAGTCCAGTTTTATTATTTTGCATGTTGTCTAGTTTTCCCAACACCATTTATTAAAAAGTCTGTCTTTTTACCATTGAATATCCTTGCTTCCTTTCTTGAAGATCAATTGAATAAGTATGAGTTTGTCTCTGGACTCTGTATTCTGCTCCATTTATCTACACGTCTGTTTTTGTGACAGCTCCATACTGCTTTGGTTACTATAGCTTTACAGTATAGTTTTAATTCAGAAAGAATGATACACACGGCTTTGTTATTCTTTTTCAAGATTGCTTTGGCTTTTCAAGGTCTTTTGTGTCTCCATACAAATTTAGAATTCTTTGTTCTAGTTGTGTAAACAACATCATTGGTATTTTGATAAGGACTGCAATGAATCTGTAGATTATTTGGGTAGTATGAACATTTAACAATATAAATTCTTTCAATCCATGAACACAGTGTATCTTTGAATTTATTTGTTTGATCTTAAATTTCTTTCATCAATGTCTTATAGTTTTAAGAGTACAGGTCTTTTACCTTCGTGGTTAAATGTATTCCTAGATATTTCATTCATTTTGATGCAATTATAAATATTTTTTTCTTAATTTCTGTTTTTTTCAATTCATTTTCAATTTATACAAATGCAACAGATTTATGTATATTAATCTTGCATCCTGCAGTTTGCTGAATTCATTTAGTAGTTCAAATAATTTTTTGGTTGATGTTTGATTTTTTTTAACGTTTATTTATTTTTGAGACAGAGAGAGACAGAGCATGAACAGGGGAGGGTCAGAGAGAGGGAGACACAGAATATGAAACAGGCTCCAGGCTCTGAGCTGTCAGTACAGAGCCCAACGCGGGGCTCGAACTCACGGACCGCGAGATCATGACCTGAGCCAAAGTCGGCCACTTAACCGTCTGAGCCACCCAGGCGCCCCAAAGTTTTATATTTTTAATGCCAAGAAGACTACCTTGTTTCAGATAAATTTTGCAAAATGCACTTAGTCATTTGCTCACATTTGCACTATAATTTCAATTAAACCATTTAATAAGATGAAAACTGACTAAGGTTCTAATCATATAATTGGAAAGAGAGTAAAATTAAATTAATGCTGATGGTCAAAATCTCTTCCAATTTGCCTTCAATACTTTTCTATAAATATTAACCTTTATATCCCTTTATGTCTTTATAATTAAATTATTCCCGATAATAAATTTTTAGCTCTTACCTGAATATTATGACATTTATACCATATCTGAATCAATATATTTCTTTATACTACACAAAAAGAAATAAATACATTTTTAATGCATTTTACTTTCCATGTGAGGTATTTTTTTTTCTGTATAAATTGTACTTGAATAATTCTGAAAGCTTTTCAACTGTAGGCTACTGATACATTGATCTCATCCTTTGTGAAATGGTGGTAATTGCAATAACCAATATTTTTAGAGCTGCACTTCTTGTCCACTAGCCTTGTAGCTAGACTATTGTGGTCTCTGAGTGCCAGCAGATATAGCCACAGACTTTAAGCCAGGACACAAATATTTTTGTTTACTATTGTTGCTGTGCATTTTAATATACACTCAAGTGAACTTTCTTTTCCTGCAAATTACTTGGTCTTTAAAACAAACTTCATTGTACAGTTCATGGAAATTACTTAATGAAGTTGAGCAGTTGGGTCTTACAAATAACAAATACTTTATAAAATGTGAAAGCAATTAATTTTATAGAAAGATATTCAAATTTATAGACGACTGTGCTTGAATAATGTGCACATGTTTCAGACCACCATTCTTACATGTAAATATTTATTCTCTGACAGAACTGAATTTCACACCTTAATAAAAATTGTTTCATTTCTTGGACCATACAGACAACTATTAAACTATGAATCTGTTTGGGTCTATAATAAGTTAAAAGAAAGAAGGATGAATTCTTAGTACTAATTTTTTTTCTAAAAAAATTTAAAAGTTCTACTTTTTGTAGTAGAAGTTAAAACTCCTTTTATATAATTTATTTAACAGGGCAACACTAATAACTACAGTTGATTAGCTCACAAAATTGATTAGTTTATAGCTTGGTTAATATTTTGTTCAATGCAACTATAAGTGACAATATGAATACTAAACTTGGAAGCAGAATACTTAGGTGGATCTTGATTCTGGAATTCATTAGATGTATGAATTTGAAAAAAAGCTGAGGGAGGTTATTTTTTCTCCTACACACTATGTACATTGTAGCATACCTTGTAGTGTGGTTTAAATAGAGAGGAAGCATTGATCCAGAATATCTTGTTTTGAATCATATTCTCGTGACTGAACAGCTACATAACTTTGGGAAAAAAATTAAGTTTTGTATGCCTTAGCTTTCTTATCATTGAAATAATGGTAATAAGATTCAATGGGGGAAGATGGCAGCGTAAGAGGACGCTGGGCTCACCGCGCATCCTGCTGATCACTTAGATTCCACCTACACCTACCTAACTAACCCAGAAAACCACCAGAAGACTAGCAGAATGGAGTCTTCAGAGCCAAGCACAGACGAGAAGCTCACACAAGAGGGTAGGAAGGGCAGAGAGGCAGTGCGCGCTGCACGGACTGGCAGGAGGGACCCGGGGTGGAGGGGCAGCCTGCTGGCCAAGCAGAACCGCTGAGTCTGGCTGGCAAAAGCGGAGGGGCCAGAGTGCGTTCTGACAGCAAGCAGGACCTTACATCTGGAAGGTTATAAGGTAACAGCTCGGCTGGAAAAGCGGGAAGTCTGGAGGACAAAGGAGGGAGAGTTGCTGAGCCCGTGGACGACAGAGCTGTTTGGCGGGGAACAAAGGTGCTCACCAGCGCCATCACCCTCGCCCATCCCCTAGCCAAAATCCCAAAGGGAACGAGTCCCTGCCAGGGAAATTGCTTGCTCCCCGCAAACACCCAATGCTGTGCTCTTGCGGAGCCACACCTCCGGCAGCGGGTCTGACTCCCTCCCACTGCCACAGGGCCCCTCCTGAAGTGGATCACCTAAGGAGAAGCGAGCTAAGCCTGCCCCTCCTGCCCCCGTGCACCTTGCCTACCCACCCCAGCTAATACCCCAGATCCCCAGCACCACAAGCCTGGCAGTGTGCAAGTAGCCCAGATGGGCCATGCCACCCCACAGTGAATCCCGCCCCTAGGAGAGGGGAAGAGAAGGCACACACCAGTCTGACTGTGGCCCCAGCGGTGGGCTGGGGGCAGACATCAGGTCTCACTGCGACTCCGCCCACCAACTCCAGTTATACACCACAGCACAGGGGAAGTGCCCTGCAGGTCCACACCACTCCAGGGACTATCCAAAATGACCAAACGGAAGAATTCCCCTCAAAAGAATCTCCAGGAAATAACATCAGCCAATGAACTGATCAAAAAGGATTTAAATAATATAACAGAAAGTGAATTTAGAATAATAGTCATAAAATTAATCACTGGGCTTGAAAACAGTATAGAGGACAGCAGAGAATCTCTTGCTACAGAGATCAAGGGACTAAGGAACAGTCAGGAGGAGCTGAAAAACGCTTTAAACGAAATGCAAAATAAAATGGAAACGACGACAGCTCGGATAGAAGAGGCAGAGGAGAGAATAGGTGAACTAGAAGATAAAGTAAAGGAAAAAGAGGAAGCTGAGAGAAAGAGAGATAAAAAAATCCAGGAGTATGAGGGGAAAATTAGAGAACTAAGTGATACACTAAAAAGAAATAATATACGCATAATTGGTATCCCAGAGGAGGAAGAGAGAGGGAGAGGTGCTGAAGGTGTACTTGAAGAACTCATAGCTGAGAACTTCCCTGAACTGGGGAAGGAAAAAGGCATTGAAATCCAAGAGACACAGAGAACTCCCTTCAGACGTAACTTGAATTGATCTTCTGCACAACATATCATAGTGAAACTGGCAAAATACAAGGATAAAGAGAAAATTCTGAAAGCAGCAAGGGATAAACGTGCCCTAACAAATAAAGGGAGACCTGTAAGACTCGTGACTGATCTCTCTTTTGAAACTGGATAGGCCATGAGATCTTCAATATATTGAACAGAAAAAATATGCAGCCGAGAATCCTTTCTCCAGCAAGTCTGTCATTTAGAATAGAAGGAGAGATAAAGGTCTTCCCAAACAAACAAAAACTGAAGGAATTGGTCACCACTAAACCAGCCCTACAAGAGATCCTAAGGGGGATCCTGTGAGACAAAGTACCAGAGACATCACTACAAGCATAAAACATACAGACATCACAATGAATCTAAACCCGTATCTTTCAATAATAACACTGAATGTAAATGGATTAAATGCGCCAACCAAAAGACATAGGTATCAGAATGGATAAAAAAACAAGACCCATCTATTTGCTGTCTACAAGAGACTCATTTTAGACCTGAGGACACCTTTAGATTGAGAGTGAGGGGATGGAGAACTATTTATCATGCCACTGGAACTCAAAAGAAAGCTGGAGTAGCCATACTTATATCAGACAAACTAGACTTGAAATTAAAGGCTGTAACAAGAGATGAAGAAGGGCATTATAAAATAATTACAGGGTCTATCCATCAGGAACAGCTAACAATTATAAATGTCTATGCGCCGAATACTGGAGCCCCCAAATATATAAAACAATTACTCATAAACATAAGCAACCTTATTGATAAGAATGCGGTAATTGCAGGGGACTTTAACACCCCACTTACAGAAATGGATAGATCATCTAGACACACGGTCAATAAAGAAACAAGGGCCCTGAATGACACATTGGATCAGATGGACTTGACAGATATATTTAGAACTCTGCATCCCAAAGCAAAAGAATAGACTTTATTCTCGAGTGCACATGGAACATTCTCCAAGATAGATCATATACTTGGTCACAAAACAGCCCTTCATAAGTTTACAAGAATTGAAATTATACCATGCATACTTTCAGACCACAATGCGATGAAGTTTGAAATCAGCCACATGAAAAAGTCTGGAAAACCTCCAAAAGCATGGAGGTTAAAGAACACCCTACTAAAGAATGAGTGGGTCAACCAGGCAATTAGAGAAGAAATTAAAAAATATATGGAAACAAATGAAAATGAAAATACAACAATCCAAACTCTTTGGGACGCAGCGAAGGCAATCCTGAGAGTAAAATACATTGCAATCCAGGCCTATCTCAAGAAACAAGAAAAACCCCAAATACAAAATCTAACAGCACACCTAAAGGAAATAGAAGCAGAACAGCAAAGGCAGCCGAAACCCAGCAGAAGAAGAGAAATAATAAAGATCAGAGCAGAAATAAACAATATAAAATCTAAAAAACCTGTAGATCAGATCAACGAAACCAAGAGTTGGTTTTTTGAAAAAGTAAACAAAATTGACAAACCTCTAGCCAGGCTTCTCAAAAAGAAAAGGGAGATGACCCAAATAGATAAAATCATGAATGAAAATGGAATTATTACAACCAATCCCTCAGAGATCCAAACAATTAATAGGGAGTACTATGAAAAATTATATGCCAACAAATTGGACCACCTGGAAGAAATGGACAAATTCCTAAACACCCACACTCTTCCAAAACTCAATCAGGAGGAAATAGAAAGCTTGAACAGAACCATAACCAGCGAAGAAATTGAATCGGTTATCAAAAATCTCTCAACAAATAAGAGTCCAGGACCAGGTGTCTTCCCAGGGGAGTTCTACCAGACGTTTAAAGCAGACATAATACCTATCCTTCTCAAACTATTCCAAGAAATAGAAACGGAAGGAAAACTTCCAGAATCATTCTATGAAGCCAGTATTCCTTTGATTCCTAAACCAGACAGAGACCCAGTAAAAAAAGAGAACTACAGGCCAATATCCCTGATGAATATGGATGCAAAATTCTCAATAAGATACTAGCAAATCAAATTCAACCGCATATGAAAAGAAATATTCACCATGATCAAGTGGGATTCATTCCTGGGATGCAGGGCTGGTTCAACATTCGCAAATCAATCAACGCGATACGTCACATTAATAAAAGAAAAGATAAGAACCATATGATCCTGTCAACCAATGCAGAAAAGGTCTTTGCCAAAATGCAGCACCCTTTCTTAATAAACACCCTTGAGAAAGTCGGGATAGAAGGAACATACTTGAACATCATAAAAGCCGTTTATATAAAGCCCACAGCTAATATCATCCTCAATGGGGAAAAACTGAGAGCTTTTTCCCTGAGATCAGGAACACGACAGGGATGCCCACTCTCACCGCTGTTGTTTAACATAGTGTTGGTAGTTCTAGCATCAGCAATCACACAACAAAAGGAAATCAAAGGCATCAAAATTGGAAAAAACGAAGTCAAGCCTTCGCTTTTTGCAGATGACATGATACTATACATGGAAAATCCGATAGACTCCACCAAAAGTCTGCTAGAACTCATACATGAATTCAGCAAAGTTGCAGGATACAAAATCAATGTACAGAAATCACTTGCGTTCTTATACACTAACAATGAAGCAACAGAAAGACAAATAAAGAAACTGATCCCATTCACAATTGCACCAAGAAGCATAAAATACCTAGGAATAAATCTAACCAAAGATGTAAAAGATCTGTATGCTGAAAACTATAGAAAGCTTATGAAGGAAATTGAAGAAGATATAAAGAAATGGAAAGACATTCCCTGTTCATGGATTGGAAGAATAAATATTGTCAAAATGTCAATACTACACAAAGCTATCTACACATTCAATGCAATCCCAATCAAAATTGCACCAGCATTCTTCTCGAATCTAGAACAAGCAATTCTAAAATTCATATGGAAACACAAAAGGCCCAGAATAGCCAAAGTAATTTTGGAGAAGAAGAACAAAGCAGGAGGCATCACAATCCCAGACTTTAGCCTCTACTCCAAAGCTGTGATCATCAAGACAGCATGGTATTGGCACAAAAACAGACACATAGACCACTGGAATAGAATAGAAACCCCAGAACTAGACCCACAAACGTATGGTCAACTCATCTTTGACAAAGCAGGAAAGAACATCCAATGGAAAAAAGACAGTCTCTTTAACAAATGGTGCTGGGAGAACTGGACAGTAACATGCAGAAGGTTGAAACTAGACCACTTTCTCACACCATTCACAAAAATAAACTCAAAATGGATAAAGGACCTAATGTGAGACAGGAAACCATCAAAACCTTAGAGGAGAAAGCAGGAAAAGACGTCTCTGACCTCAGCCGTAGCAATCTCTTACTCGACACATCCCCAAAGGCAAGGGAATTAAAAGCAAAAGTGAATTACTGAGACCTTATGAAGATTAAAAGCTTCTGCACACCAAAGGAAACAACCAACAAAACTAAAAGGCAACCAACGGAATGGGAAAAGATATTTGCAAATGACGTATCAGACAAAGCACTAGTATCCAAAATCTATAAAGAGCTCACCAAACTCCACACCTGAAAACCAAATAACCCAGTGAAGAAATGGGCAGAAAACATGAATAGACACTTGTCTAAAGAAGACATCCAGATGGCCAACAGGCACATGATAAGATGCTCAACGTCGCTCCTCATCAGGGAAATACAAATCAAAACCACACTCAGATATCACCTCATGCCAGTCAGAGTGGCCAAAATGAACAAATCAGGAGACTATAGATGCTGGAGAGGATGTGGGGACACTGGAACCCTCTTGTACTTTTGGTGGGAATGCAAACTGGTGCAGCCACTCTGGAAAACAGTGTGGAGGTTCCTCAAAATATTAAAAAGAGACCTACCCTATGACCCAGAAATAGCACTGCTAGGAATTTACCCAAGGGATACAAGAGTACTGATGCATAGAGGCACTTGTACCCCAATGTTCATAGCAGCACTCTCAACAATAGCCAAATTATGGAAAGTGCCTAAATGTCCATCAACTGATGAATGGATAAAGAAATTGTGGTTTATATACACAATGGATTACTACATGGCAATGAGAAAGAATGAAATATGGCCCTTTGTAGCAACGTGGATGGAACTGGAGAGTGTGATGCTAAGTGAAATAAGCCATACAGAGAAAAACAGTTACCATAGGTTTTCACTCTTATGTGGATCCTGAGAAACTTAACAGAAACCCATGGGGGAAGGGAAGGAAAAAAAACAAGAGGTTAGAGTGGGAGAGAGCCAAAGAATAAGAGACTCTTAAAAACTGAGAAGAAACTGAGGGTTGATGGGGGGTGGGAGGGAGGGGATGGTGGGTGATGTGTATTGAGGAGGGCACCTTTTGGGATGAGCACTGGCTGTT
The DNA here is from genome assembly GCF_027475565.1 of Acinonyx jubatus. Taxonomy (NCBI): domain Eukaryota; kingdom Metazoa; phylum Chordata; class Mammalia; order Carnivora; family Felidae; genus Acinonyx; species Acinonyx jubatus. The sequence continues at coordinate 70,774,190 of NC_069389.1, read as the reverse complement.
GTATGGAAACCATTTTGACAATAAATTTCATATATTGAAAAAAAAATAATGGTAATAAATCTTTTGAGAATTGAATCTGTGCTAATGTGTACAAAGGGACTAAAATAATACTTGGCATATACTAAGAAAAATAAAATAATTTGTCACTATTTTTAGTGTTGCTGTTGATGCTAGCATCATTATTATTGTTTTTGTTCTTATTAAATTTTGGATAAGCAGGTAAATTAAATATGGTCTTTGCTCCACACTACTACCTTTTTTTTTTTATCTTTCCTACTTCTTTCTTATTGAAAATATTTTACATGCCACATTGTGTAAATTTAAGGTGCACAACGTGTTACTTTAATACAGTTACATATTGCAATATAATTGCAATTATAGATATTTATTGCATTACGTAATTGTAGTAAAATAATGTCTATAACATACAGTGTATTATATTACTATAGCTTATTTACTACTCATTGCATATTTTTACCCTTAAACAACATGAATCTTATTCTCCCAGTCCTCGTCACCTGGTAAACAGTATTTTACTCTGTTTTTTACATGTTTGAATTTTTTTTAGGTTCCACATATAAATGATGTTAAACAGTAGTTGACTTTGTCTGACTTATCTCACTTAACATTATGTTCTCAAAGTGCATCTATGTTGCAAATAGCAAGATACCCTGTTTTCTTATATCTGAATAATATTCTATTGTGTATACATACCACATCTTTTTTATTCATTCATCCATTGATGAGCATTTTGGTTGTTTCCATATTTTGGCTATTGCATATAATGCTGCAGTAAACATGGGAGTACATACATCTCTTCAAAATACTGTTTTCATTTCATTTGGTTTTTACCCAGTAGGGGAATTACTGAATCATATGTTTGATTTATTTTTTTTTTTTTTTGGACAAATCCTCATACTTTTCCATAGTGGTTGGACCCATTTATATTGCCATCAACAAAGCATAAGGATTCCCCTGTGACTACATCCTTGACAGCACTTGTTGTCTCTTGTCTCTTTGATGATAGCCATTCTCAGAGGTGATATATTGATTAGGGTTAAATTTTCATTTCCCTCATTAGTATACTGAACTCATTTTCATGTGCCTGTTGGCCATTTTGCTGTACTCTTTATAAAAATGTCTACTGAGTTCTTCTCATTTTGAATCGGATTCTTTGTGTTTTGTTGTTGCTGTTGCATGAGTTCTTTACATATTTTGGATACTAATCCCTTATCCAACATATGGTTTGCAAAAATTTTTCCCCATTCTGAGGGTTCATTCTGTTGTTTCTATTGCTGTGCAGAAGCTTTTGATTTTGACCTAGTCCCATTTATTGATTTTTAATTTTGCTGTTTATGCTTTTGGCATCATGTCCATAAAATCATTGCCAAGACCAGTATTGAAGAGCTTGTTCCCTGTTTTCCTCTAGAAGTTTAATGGTATCAGTATTATATTTAAATTTTTGAGCCATTTCAACTAAATTTGTGAGTGGTGTGAGATAGGGCTCCAATTTTATTATTCTGCATGTATTTTTCCATTTTTCCTAACACAATTTGTTGAAGGGACTATCCTTTTCCCATTAGGTACTCTTAGCTCCCTTATTGAATATTAGTTGACCATATACACCTGGATATCTATTGTTTTCCATTAATTTATGTGTCTATTTTTCTGCCACTGTTTTTATTACTATGGTTTTGTAGTATAATTTGAAATCTGGAAGTATATTACCTTTAACGTTTTTATTTTTTTTCTCAGGATTGTTTTGTCCATTTAGGATCATTTGTGGTTCCACAGAAATTTTCTATTCATATAATTATATTCCTGTGAAGAATATTTTTGGTGTTTTGATGGCAATTCCATCAAATTTGTATATGTTTTTGGGTACTATGGTAATTTTAACAATATTAATTATTTTAATCCATGAACATGAGATGTATATCCATTTGTTTGTATCTTTTTTTGATTTCTCTCAGGAAAGCTTTTATTAGGTCTTTCATTTCCTTTTTTTTGTTTGTTTGTGTATTTATTTATTTATTTATTTTAATTTTATAGTGAGAGAGAGAATGAGTGGAGGAGTGAGATAGAGAGATAGATTATCTTAAGCAGGCTCCATGTTCAGTGCAGAGCCCAGTGCAGGACTTGATCCCACAACCCTGTAATCATGACTTGAGCCAAAATCAAGAGTTGGCGACTCAACTGACTGAGCCACGCATGTCTTCATTAATATTTTATTATTTTTGATGCTGTCCTGAGTGGGATATTTCTTTTCAAAATTCTTTTCAATACTTCATCATTCATGTAAAATAATGCAACTTATTTCTCTATGTTGATTTTCTAACCTGCAACTTTCAATGATGTCATTGTTTAGTTATAAATTTTTTTGTTTGTTCTATTGAATTTTTATATACAATGATATCATCAGCAAAATGTTATAATTTTATTCCCTTATATCTACTTTGAAGGCCTTTTATTTATCTGTCTTACCTAATTTAGAACCTGTCTTACCTATTTAGAACTTCCAGTATTTTACTGAATAGGTATGCCCACCATTATTTCTAAACTAGTACTTCAACCACGTTTTCAAAATCCGTGTTGTCTTGAGTATCATGTCATCCGGCTATAAATAACCTCTATCCATATCTCACACTGTAATCCACTGAATATCTGGTTATTCTTCACTTACTGAATCATAGTTTATTAGTTTGCTAGAGCTTGCATAACAAAGTACCACACTGGATGGCTTAAACAAAATAATTTTTTTCTCACAATTCTGGAGACTATAAGTCCCATACTAAGGTGGCAGAACAGTTGTTTTTTAAATCTCTCTCCTTGACTTGCAAATGGCCATCTGCTCCCTATGTGTCTGACAAAGAATTTTCTTGACCAAATTTTATTCAGGCATCACTAAGCCTTCTTTTTCACTATACACATAAAACAGCAGCCTAACAAAAGAAAAACGTTTTGGCAATAAATTTTCTACAAGTTCTCATATCTCTAACCTACCAATTCCCAGAAAAAGCAGGTAGCACTCTGATTTCCCTGAAGGATGGTGTTGGTGGGAACCAGCAGACAGAGAGCTGTTGTGCCATTCTTTTCCTGGCAGAAGCAGACAGCAACAGTTCAATGTCTGCCTGGGTTGTGTCTGAGTAAGCAGCTGATCTTTAATTATTTGCTTTTCCAAGCCAGTCAGTGCTCCAATTCACCTGTGAAAATAGTATCAGCGATTTCCAGTAACCTAAACTTCTACCTGCAACAGGCAGTGATGAGTCTTAATGATGTGATGCAAAGTAGGCTTAGTCATTACTAGGTCTCATACTGAAATTTGAAGTCAGGAAAACCGAGTCAGTTTGGAACTTGATAAGGGAAACAAGGACACTGGGATGGGTAAATATAGAAGCAAACAGTTAAATATAATACATTATCTTACTTTCTATGAATGTTTAAAATTATATTTGGAAATTGCAAAAAAATATAATATCATATAATGTGGTTCTCTAAATATGAAGGAAATATTTATTTATTTATTTATTTACTTATTTAAATATGAAATTTAATGTCACATTGGTTTGCATACTACACCCAGTGCTCATCCCAACAGGTGCCCTCCTCAATGCCCATCACCCACTTTCCCCTCCCTCCCATGCCCCATCAGCCCTCAGTTTATCCTCAGTTTTTAAGAGTCTCTTATGCTTTGCCTCCTTCCCTCTCTGTAACTTTTTTCCCCTTCCCCTCCCCCATGGTCTTCTCTTCAGTTTCTCAGAATCCACATAGGAGTGAAAACATATGGTATCTGTATTACTCTGTATGACTTATTTCATTTAGCATAACACTCTCCAGTTCCATCCACTTTGCTACAAAAGGCCATATTTCATTTTTTCTCATTGCCAAGTAGTATTCCATTATGTATATAAACCACAATTTCTTTATCCATTCATCAGTTGATGGACATTTAGGCTCTTTCCATAAGTTGGATATTGTTGAAAGTGCTGCTATAAACATTGGAGTACAAGTGCCCCTATGCATCAGCACTCCTGTATCCCTTGGGTAAATTCCTAGCAGTGCTATTTCTGGGTCATAGGGTAGATCGATTTTTTAATTTTCTGAGGAACCTCTACCCTGTTTTCCAGAGCGGCTGCACCAGTATGCTTTCCCACCAACAGTGCAAAATGATTCCAGTTTCTCCACATCCTCTCCAACACCTATAGTCTCCTGTTTTGTTCATTTTAGCCTTTGGGGATGTGTCAAGTAAGAAATTGCTGTTCTTGAGGTCAGAGAGGGTTTTTTCTTCTTTTTCCCCTAGGGTTTTCATGGGTTCCTGTCTCACTTTTAAGTCCTTCTTCCATTTTGAGTTTGTTTTTGTGAATGGTGTGAGAAAGTGGTCTAGTTTCAACCTTCGGCATGTTGCTGTCCAGTTCTCCCAGCACTATTTGTTAAAGAGACTGTCTTTTTTCCATTGGATATTCTTTCCTGCTTTGTCAAAGATTAGGTTAGATGTTCATACATTTGTGGGTCCAATTCTAGGTTCTCTATTCTATTGCAGTGGTCTATGTGTCTTTTTTGTGCCAATACCATGCTGTCTTGATGATTACACCTTTGTAGTAGAGGCTAAAGTCTGGGATTGTGATGCCTACGCTTTGGTCTTCCTCAAAATTACTTTGGCTATTCGGGTTCTTTTGTGGTTCCATACAAATTTTAGGATTGCTTGTTCTAGCTTCGAGAAGAATGCTGGTGCAATTTTGATTGGGATTGCATTGAATGTGTAGATAGCTTTGGGTAGTATTGACATTTTAACAATATTTATTCTTCCAATTCATGAGCAGGGAATGTTTTTCCTTTTCTTTATATCTTCTTCAACTTCCTTCATAAGCTTTCTATAGTTTTCAGCATACAGATGTTTTACATCTTTGGTTAGGTTTATTCCTAGGTATTTTGTGCTTCTTGGTGCAATTGAGAATGGGATCAGTTTCTTTATTTGTCTTTCTGTTGCTTCATTATTAGTCTATAAGAATGCAACTGATTTCTGTATATTGATTTTGTATTCTGCAATGTTGCTGAATTCATGTATCAGTTCTAGCAGACTTTTGGTGGAGTCTATTGCGTTTTCCATGTATAATATATCATGTCATCTGCCAAAAGTGAAAGCTTGACTTCGTTTTTTCCAATTTTGATGCCTTTGATTTCCTTTTGTTGTCTGATTTCTGATGCTAGCACATCCAACACTATGTTAAACAGCAGCGGTGAGAATGCACATCCCTATCATGCTCCTGATCTCAGGGGGGCAGGACTCAGGTTTTCCCCTTTGAGGATGGTATTAGCTGTGGGCTTTTCATAAATGGCTTTGGTGACTTTTAAGTATTTTCCTATGTGTCCGACTTTCTCAAGGACTTTTATGAAGAAAGAATGCTGAATTTTGTCAAATGCTTTTTCTGCATCAATTGATAGGATCATATGGATCTTATCTTTTCTTTCATTAATGTGAATGTATCACATTGATTGAATTGCGAATGTTGAACCAGTCCTGCAGCCCAGGAATGAATCCCACTTGATCATGGTGAATAATTATTTTTATATTAGGTGTTGCATTTGATTTGCTAGTGTCTTGTTGAGAATTTTTGCATCCCCATTCATCAGGGCTATTAGCCTGTAGTTGTGTTTTTTTGCTGTGTCTCTGTCTTGTTTGGGAATCAAAGTAATGCTGGATTCATTGAATGGGTCTGGAAGTTTTCCTTCTCTTTCTATTTTTTGGAACAGCTTAAGAAGGATAGGTATTATCTCTGCTTTAAATGTCTGGTAGAAGTCCCCTGGGAAGCCATCTGGTCCTGGACTCTTATTTGTTGGGATATTTTTGATAGCTGGTTCAATTTCTTTGCTGGTTATGGGTCTATCCAAGCTTTCTATTCCTTCCTGAGTTTTGGAAGTGTGTGGGTGCTTAGGAATTTGGCCATTTCTTCCAGGTTGTCCAGTTTGTTGGCATATAACTTTTCATAGTATTCCCTGATAATTGCTTGTATTTCTGAGGGATTGGTTGTCATAATCCCATTTTCATTCATGATTTTATCTATTTGGGTCCTCTCCCTTTTCTTTTTGAGAAGCCTGGCTAGAGGTTTATCAATTTTGTTTATGTTTTCCAAAAACCAACTCTTGGTTTCATTGATCTGCTCTACAGTTTTTTTTTTTTAGATTCTATATTTATTTCTGCCCTGTCTTTATTATTTCTCTTTTACTGCTGGGTTTGGGGGTTCTTTGCAGTTGTGCTTCTAGTTACATTAGGTGTGCTGTTAGATTTTGTATTTGGGATTTTTCTTGTTTCTTGAGATAGGCCTGGATTGCAATGCATTTTCCTCTCAGGACTGCACTGCATCTCAAAGTGTTTGGATTGTTTTCTTTTCTTTCTTACTTATTTCCATATATATTTTTTAATTTCTTCTCTAATTGCCTGGTTGTCCCATTCATTCTTTAGTAGGGTGTTCTTTAACCTCCATGCTTTTGGAGGTTTTCCAGACTTTTTCGTGTGGTTGATTTCAAGCTTCATAGCATTGTGTTCTGAAAGTGTGCATGGTATGATCTCAATTCTTTTACACTTATTAAGGGCTGTTTTGTGCCTCAGCATGTGATATATCGTGGAGAATTTTCCATGTGCACTCGAGAAGAAAATATATTTTGTTGCTTTGGGATGCAGAACTCTAAACATAACTGCCAAATCCATCTGATCCAATGTATCATTCAGGGCCCTTATTTCTTTATTGATCCTGTGTCTAGATGATGTATCCATTGTTGTATGTGGAGTATTAAATACCCTGCAATTACCACATTCTTATCAATAAGGTTGCTTATGTTTGTGATTAATTGCTGTATATATTTGTGGGCTCCCATATTTGGTGCATAGACATTTATAATTGTTAGGTCTTCCTGATGGATGGACCCTGTAATTATTATGTAATGCCCTTCTTCGTCTCTTGTTACAGCCTTTAATTTAAAGTCTAGTTTGTCTGATATAAGTATGGCTACTCCAGCTTTCTTTTGACTTCCAGTAGCATGATAGATAGTGCTCCATCCCCTCACGTTCATTCTGAAGGTGTTCTCAGGTCTAAAATGAGTCTCTTGTAGACAGCAAATAGATGGGTCTTGTTTTTTTTATCCATTCTGATACCTTATGTCTTTTGGATGGAGCATGTAGTCCATTTACATTCAGTGTTATTATGGAAAGTTATGGGTTTAGAGTCATTGTGATGTCTGTAGGTTTCATGCTTGTAGTGACGTCTCTGCTACTTTGTGGTCCTTGCAACATTTCACTCACAGAATCCCCTTTAGGATCTCTTGTAGGACTGGTTTGGTGGTGATTAATTCCTTCCGTTTTTGTTTGGGAAGACCTTTATCTCTCTTTCTATTCTGAATGACAATCTTGCTGGATAAAGGATTCTCAGCTGCATATTTTTTGCCATTCATCACATTGAAGATTTCCTGGCATTCCTTTCTGGCCTGCCAAGTTTCAGTAGATAAGTCTGCTACTACACTTATGTGTCTGCTTTTGTATTTTAAGGTCCGTTTATCCCTAGGTTCTTTCAGAATTCTCTCTTTAGCCTTGTATTTTGCCAGCTTCACTATGATATATCATGCAGAAGATGAATTCAAGTTACGTCTGAAGGGAGTTCTCTGTGCCCCTTGGATTTCAATGCCTTTTTCCTGCCCCAGATCATGGAAGTTCTGATCTATTATATGTTCAAGTACACCTTCAGCCCCTTCCCTAGAGAGAATTCTTATGATATGTATATTGTTCCTTTTGATTGCATCACTTAGTTCTCTAATTCTCCCCTCATACTCCTGGATTTTTTTAATCTTTTTTTTCTCAGCTTCCTTTTTTCCAATTATTTTATCTTCTAATTCACGCATTCTCTCCTCAGCCTCTTCAAATCATGCTATGGCCACCTCCCTTTTATATTGCATCTCATTTATAGCATTTTTAAATTCCTCATGACTATTTTTTAGTCCCTTGATCTCTGTAGCAATATATTATCTGCTGTCGTCTATACTTATTTCAAGCCCAACAATTAATTTTATGAGTATTATTCTAAATTCCTGTTCCATTATATTGCTTAAATCGGTTTTGATCAATTCGTAGCTATTGCTACTTCCTGGAGTTTTGTTTGTTTTTTTTTTTTTTTTTTTTTGAGTAGAATTCTTCCGTTTTGTCATTTTGGCTAGCCACCTCCAACCTGCAGAGCATTTCCCCTGTGCAACCAGGAGAATCTTGTGTTGGTGGGCGGGGCTGCAGTCAGAACCAATATCTGCCACCAACCCACTGCTGGGGTCACAAGCAGACTGGTGTGTACCTTACCTTCCCCTCTTCTGGGGGCAGGACTCTGTGGAGTGGTGTGGCCCCCATTGGGCTACTTTCACACTGCCAGGCTTGTGGTGCTGCTTCAATGGGATCTGGCCAAAGGTGTATTAGCTAGGGTGGATCAGCAAGGTGCACAGGGGCAGGAGCAGCAGGCTTAGGTAGCTTTGCCATCATTGGTCCCCCACAGGAGGTCCCTTGCAGCATCGGGAGGGAGGCAGGCCTGTTGAAGGTATGCATCCACAGAAACACAGCGTTGGGTGTTTGCACGTGGAAGCAAGTTCGGTTATGGGAAATAGTTCCCTTTGGAATTTTGGCTTGAGGATGGGACAGGGAAATGGCTCCTTCCAGCACCTTTGTTTCCCTGTCAAGCTCTGTCCTTCCAGGACTCAACAACTCTCCCTCCTGGCATCCTCTTACCCTCCCCGTTCTCCAAGAGCAGAGCTGTTGACTTTTAAAATTCCAGATGTTAAGTCCTGCTGGTTGTCAGAAACTCACAAACCCCGTCCCCTCTGGTTTTGCAAGCCAGACTTCGGGGGCTCTGTCTTGCGTACTGGGATGCCCCTGCACCACCTGGCTCACTCCTGCCAGTCCGTGTAGCACCCAATGCCTCTCTGCTGTTCCTACCCTCTTCGGTGGGCCTCTTGTCTACACTTAGCTCTGAAGACTCCATTCTACCAATCTTCCAGTGGTTTTCTAGGTTATTTAGGTAGATGTGGGTGGAATAAGGGATCAGCAGGACAAGGTGAGCCCAGCATCCTCCTATGCTGCCATCTTCCAAGGAAATACTTTTTAAAAGACAATTATATTTACAAAGTGGGGAGGATAATGGAAGCTTAATGAAAGTAAAGCTTTTAATTTTTTTAATGTTTATTTATTTTTGAGAAAGAGAGTGTAAGCAATGGAGGTGCAGAGACGGAGACACAGAATCTGAATCAGGTTCCACGCTGTGAGCTGTCAAAACAGACCTCTATGCAGGGCACAAACCCACAAATCATGAGATCATGACATCAGCCAGAGTCAGAGGTTTAGCCAACTGAGCTACCCAGGCACCCCATGAAATAAAGTATACTTCATTCAAAGTATTAAAATAAGATACTAGCAAACCGAATTCAACACCATATAAAAAGAATTATTCACCATGATCAAGTGGGATTCATTCCTAGGATGCAGGGCTGGTTCAACATTCGCAAATCAATCAACGTGATACATCACATTAATCAAAGAAAAGATAAACCATATGATTCTGTCAATCGATGCAGAAAAGGCCTTTGACAAAATTCAGCACCCTTTCTTAATAAAAACTCTCGAGAAAGTCAGGATAGAAGGAACATACTTAAGGATAGTAAAAGCCATTTATGAAAAGCCCACAGCTAACATCATCCTCAACGGGGAGAAACTGAGAACTTTTTCCCTGAGATCAGGAACACGACAGGGATGTCCACTCTCACCACCGTTGTTTAACATAGTGTTGGAAGTTCTAGCATCAGCAATCAGACAACAAAAGGAAATCAAAGACATCAAAATTGGCAAAGATGAAGTCAAGCTTTCACTTTTTGCAGATGACATGATACTATACATGGAAAATCCGATAGACTCCACCAAAAGTCTGCTAGAACTGATACATGAATTCAGCAAAGTTGCAGGATACAAAATCAATGTACAGAAATCAATTGCATTCTTACACACTAACAATGTAGCAACAGAAAGACAAATAAAGAAACTTATCCCATTCACAATTGCACCAAGAAACATAAAATACCTAGGAATAAATCTAACCAAACATGTAGAAGATCTGTATGCTGAAAACTATAGAAAACTTATGAAGGAAATTGAAAAAGATATAAAGAAATGGAAAAACATTCCATCCTCATGGATTGGAAGAATAAATATTGTCAAAATGTCAATACTACCCAAAGCTATCTACACATTCAATGCAATCCCAATCAAAATTGCACCAGCATTCTTCTCGAAACTAGAACAAGCAATCCTAAAATTCATATGGAACCACAAAAGGCCCCGAATAGCCAAAGCAATTTTGAAGAAGAAGACCAAAGCAGGAGGCATCCCAATCCCAGACTTTAGCCTCTACTCCAAAGCTGTGATCATCAAGACAGCGTGGTATTGGCACAAAAGCAGACACATAGACCACTGGAATAGAATAGAAACCCCAGAACTAGACCCACAAACGTATGGTCAACTCATCTTTGACAAAGCAGGAAAGAACATCCAATGCAAAAAAGACAGTCTCTTTAACAAATGGTGCTGGGAGAACTGGACAGCAACATGCAGAAGATTGAAACTAGACCACTTTCTCACACCATTCACAAAAATAAACTCAAAATGGATAAAGGACCTGCATGTAAGACAGGAAACCATCAAAACCCTAAAGGAGAAAGCAGGAAAAGACCTCTCTGACCTCAGCCGTAGCAATTTCTTACTTGGCACATCTCCAAAGGCAAGGGAATTAAAAGCAAAAATGAACTACTGGGACCTTATGAAGATAAAAAGCTTCTGCACACCAAAGGAAACAAACAACAAAACTAAAATGCAACCAATGGAATGGGAAAAGATATTTGCAAATGACATATCGGACTAAGGTCTAGTATCCAAAATCTATGAAGAGCTCACCAAACTCCACACCCGAAAACCAAATAACCCAGTGAAGAAATGGGCAGAAAACATGAATAGACACTTGTCTACAGAAGACATCCAGATGGCCAACAGGCACATGAAAAGATGTTCAGCGTCGCTCCTCATCAGGGAAATACAAATCAAAACCACACTCAGATATCACCTCATGCCAGTCAGAGTGGCCAAAATGAACAAATCAGGAGACTATAGATGCTGGAGAGGATGTGGAGAAACGGGAACCCTCTTGCACTGTTGGTGGGAATGCAAATTGGTGCAGCCGCTCTGGAAAACAATGTGGAGGTTCCTCAAAAAATTAAAAAGAGACCTACCCTATGACCCAGCAATAGCACTGCTAGGAATTTACCCAAGGGATACAAGAGTACTGATGCATAGAGGCACTTGTACCCCAATGTTCATAGCAGCACTCTCAACAATAGCCAAATTATGGAAAGTGCCTAAATGTCCATCAACTGATGAATGGATAAAGAAATTGTGGTTTATATACACAATGGATTACTACGTGGCAATGAGAAATAATGAAATATGGCCCTTTGTAGCAACATGGATGGAACTGGAGAGTGTGATGCTAAGTGAAATAAGCCATACAGAGAAATACAGATACCCTATGGTTTCACTCTTATGTGGATCCTGAGAAACTTAACAGAAACCCATGGGGGAGGGGAAGGAAAAAAAAGAAGTTAGAGTGGAAGAGAGCCAAAGCATAAGAGACTCTTAAAATTGAGAACAAACTGAAGGTTGATGGGGGGTGGGAGGGAGGAGAGGTTGGGTGGGTGATGGGTATTGAGGAGGGCACCTTTTGGGATGAGCCCTGGATGTTGTATGGAAACCAATTTGACAATAAACTTCATATATTGAAAAAAAGTATTAAAATAAGGGAAAGAATATATTGTGATAAGTTGTGTGTATATAATGTAGTACCTAGAACAATCACTAAGGGAACTATACCGAGTGACATGACTAAAAACATTATAAGAGTATTAAGATGGAATCCTAGAAAGTGTTCAAGTAATCTATAAGAAAGTAAAATCAGGTAAACAAGAAAATCAAAAACAGAAGAAAAGAAACAATGTAAGTCAAATTTGGAGATGTAAACCCTCAAATACCATTAATCACATTAAATGTAAACTGTCTAATTATACCAATTGAAAAGCAGATATTGAGAAAAAGATCCAACAATATGTTGTATATAAGAAGCTCATTTCAAATACAAAACCATAGAGAGTTTGAAGGTTAACATATGGAACAAGATATTTTGCACAATCATTAACTTAAAAAAACAGGAGAGGCTATATTATCATCAGATGAAGTAGATCTGAGAGTAAAGGCATATAGTGGAAACAAAGACACAGGTAATGATGAAACTATCAATCCACAAGAAGGATAAAACAGCTTTAAATATGTAGGCACCAAAATACAGAGCCTCAAAACACATGCAGCCTAAATTAATACAGCACATAATATAAATGGACAAATTCAGCATTATTATTGGGTACTTCAACACCTCACTGTCAACATTTCATGGAACAATACTAGACAGAAAATGAATAAAGATGTGGGATAACTGGATAACACAACCAACTATAATGTAGATAGAAGCTTTGATTCAACAATAATAAAATACAGAACTTCTTTTAAACACATATGGGGCAATCACCTAGGTAGAGTATATTTGTGGATATAAAAGGAACCTCAACAAATTTGAAATAACTTTAATAATACAGAGTGTGTTCTCTAGACATAGTGGAATCAATCCATAAATAAAGACATAGTGGAATCAATCCATAAATAAAGACATAGTGGAATCAATCCATAAATAAACAACACAAGTACAATAGGAAAGTATCTAAACATGTGGAAATTAAACAACACACTTTTATGTTATCTGTGGACCAAAGAGGTGGTCTCAAAAGAAATTTAGAAATTATAAAGAACTAAATGAAAATCAAAATGCAACACTTCAAATATGTGGGACACAGTAAAGCAGTGTTGACAGGGATATTTAGAGCACTAAATATTTACATTAGAAAAAGATTAAAGAACTCAAATCAATCATCTAAATTCCTTCCTCAAAGATTATTAAAATGAGAACAGTCCCAGAGTCCAGTGTTATAATAATGACCTAATATTTTTATAAAACATCCCACATCAATTTTCTTAACATCTTTACAAATGAATTTAATAAACACTTATAGAGTGCATAGAATTTTCAGGTTGATATGGTAAATTGGAGAGTGTATAAAGATGAATAAGATTATAGCCATAATGTTCAACAACTTGTAATATCTACTATATTTGATACTAAATATCAAAATTATCTACTATTTCATTATTAAAGATATTAAAATGTTGACTATTTTAATATCAACAATTTCAATATCTACTTACTCAAAATGGCTTTGGCCATTAGTCTCTGCATGGCAGAAACAATATGATGCTGAGAAGCACAGATGCTGCTTAGGCACAGCAGTTTTGATCTCCTGGATAGGGGCCAGCAGGTTTCTATACTCTTACATATTCATAAAGTGATACTTGCCTTCATAATTCAGCTATTAACATACAGTCTATAATAGAGCAAAGAGTTAGATATGGTAGTGATAAAAAAGAATTAGATGCATGCCTTTGGACAGGAGAAACAATTAAACTGTGATTATGCATAAAATATAATACACATTAGGAGAAAATACTGGGTCTGATCATCCTCAATTTGTTTCAAAAATAAATTATCTTTTAGGAGGGCCTGGGTGGCTCAGTCAGTTAAGTACCCAACTTCCTCTCAAGTCATGATCTCACAGTTTGTGGTTTAGAGCCCCAAGTTGGGCTCTGTGCTGACAGCTCAGAGTCTGGAGCCCAGTTCAGATTCTGTGTCTTCCAGTCTCTCTTCCCCTCCCCCATTCTCATTCTGTTTCTCTCTTTCTCTCTCTCTCTCTCTAAAAAAAAATAAACATTAACATTTTAAAAATTATATATAAGAATAGAGGAGAACTTATTCAACTTGCTTAAGACCATTTACAAAACTCTACAGGTAACATCATATTTATATTCCTTCTAAGATTTCAAACTAAGCAATTATGCCCATTTTGTTAGTTTTCTGGGACTGGCATTACAAATATTAGAGATTAGGTCACCCCAAAACCAAACATTTATATTCTCACAATTATGGAGGCTAGAAGTCTCAGATAAAAGTGTCAGCAGGGTTGATTTCTTCTGAGGCCTTTTTCTTAGATTATAGATGGCCATCTTTATGGGTTTTCATATACTCTTCCCTTTGTGTGTGTCTGTGTCTTAATCTCCTATTTTTATAAGAACACAATATTCAACTAGGAACCTACTTAATGATCTCATTGTAATTTAAAAACATCTTTAAAGACTATATCCACAAATACAAATTCTATGGTATTGGATTAGGAATTCAACATGAAATTTGGGAGGACACAACCGAATCTATAGCATTCACTTTCTTCTCTCTTATTTAATGTAGTACTAGAACTTGATGCTGCAATAATGCAAGGAAAAAATGATGAGAAAACACACATTGATTAAAATGAAAGGACCACCACTGCTCCTACATAAAAATAGCATGATTTCCTGCCTAGAAAATAACAATAAATCTAAAAACAAAAAACAAAAAACAAAAAACTTCCTAGAACAAATAATGAAAATCAGCAACGTTTCAGGAGATAAGATCAACCTGCATAAATAAACCATATTTTCATATGGTAACAATAAAAATATTGAAACTAAAATTAAAAATATAATACCATTTAAAATTGCTCCAAATATAAAGAAATTCATAGATATATATTTAAGAAAAGATGTATAGAATATGTGTGCTTAAAATTATAAAATACTAATAAAGGAAATCAAAGATCTAAATAATGGAGAGATATGCCATTTTCATGAATTGGATGACTCAGTATAATGAGACTGTCAATTATTACCAAAACAATATATAGATTTGATACAATTCCTATAAAAATCTCAGCTAATTTTTTTGTATACATAGACAAGTTTATCCAAAAGTCTCTACAGAAAAGACTTAAATTAGCTACAGCAATTTTGAAAAAAGAAAGAAAAAATAAAGTAGGAAGAACTCTGTCTATTTAAGCTTACTATATAACTACAGTATTGAAGACTATGTGGTATTGGCAGAAGAACCCAGGAATAGACTAACATAAAGATCCTCAAGGGATTTTTATAGTAAAGCAAAAGTACTTGAACAACAAAAATAATATCTTTCTTAACACATAAATGGTACTGGAGCAATAAACATTCATTAGAAAAATGAACAAACAAAACCCTAAACTAATCTTCATATGTTATATGAAAATAAATCAAATCAAAAGAACCATGACTAAAATGTAAAATATAAAAGTATAAAACTTTTATAAATAGCATAGGAGAAAATATTCTGTCTACAGTTAAGCAAAGGGTTCTTATACTTGAGAGTAAAAAAATTAGGAGGGGTAAAGATGGCAAAGCAGCATGGAAGTTTTTGCATCTCTTGTCCCTGAAATACAGCTAGAACAACACCAAACCATCTTGCAAACCTAGAAAATTGATATGAGGATTAACTCACAATTTGCATAACTTGAACCACAGAATTCAGCAGGTATGGGGTGTGGAGAGGTAACCTGAAGGAGAGAGAAGCCACATAGTGTAGGGAGCTGTTTTAGCTTGTGGAGAAAGGAGAGAGACAAGAGAGGGAGTACAGGAAAGGGACTCCCCCTGAAAGTAGCGGGAGAGAAAGAGAAATAGTGGAAACACCTTGAAGAGAATTAACAAGTAAGGGAGAAATGATAGGTTCTGGATATCATTAAGACTCTATGAACAGGGGAGCACAGAGTCTGAAAATCTGCAGCTTAATACCTGGCAGAGCTCTGTTGGGAAGGGTGAATCCCCAGGAGCAGACAGCAAGATCTGAGGGATCTTCAGGCCACACAAATAGAGGTGGTTCCCCTGCTGAGAGGACATTTGGTAGAGGCCGTGTGGCCTCCCCACAGGCAAAGGTCCCAGCAGACACTGGAGAACAGTGATGTTTGCTGGTATGAGAACAAGGATGTTAAGAGGTGGTGAAGGCTGGAACCAGGTGTCCGTTTTTATTTACCATAATCTCTGAAACCCTGCTGCTACATGATCTGGTGAAAGTTTTCTGAGGCAGACTGGCAGTGGTCTCTGGGCATCTGCAGGGCCTGGTCACACAAACCTCCTTGGGGGCAGGCCAGAAATCTCTCTTGGATTTCCCAGAGAGATCCTCCCCCATAGGGTCTGAGAGGGTCAAACCTGCAGGGCCCTCAGTAGTAAGGGGTTTGGAAACACAGGGATAAAACTCAGGAAGGAGGTGCTGCCTGGTTAGCCGATGACTTGGTCACACACAGGGTAGAATCAGGGAGTGGATGAGACAAAAGGGGGGGTGCTTCATTGCTGGTAGGTGAGAGCACAGAGTTCTGATAGCAGAGACTGGGTAGCTGGGTGACGTCATTTTCACCTCTCCCTCACATGTGTATGCATGAGTACACACAACACAATGATCCATCCTCGTAAACTAAGCACCACCATCTAGTGGAAAATGGAGCTGTTACAACAATCCCCGTCCAACAGTGACATGCTATAGAGGAACACCACAAGTCTCTCCACCTGCTTAGTTAATGGATTATACAGTGGTTCATTATTTGACTTCTAGGGGAAACTATGTAATTTCAATCGTATTCCATTCTGTTCATCAGTCAATCTATTCTTTTTTTTTCTTTTTCATTTCTTTTCTTATTCTTGAATACAGAAATAGAAAAATTATTTTTATTTTCCGTTTTTATAAAAAATATTTTTCTTTACTTTTTTCTATTAAAAAGTAATTTTATTTTACTTTTATCATTTTATTTTATTTTATTTTATTGTACTCATTTATTTTTAAATTTTCAAACGTTTTCCTATTTTTCCCCTTCCTTTTTCTTTTTCCTCTATCATGCTTCTTTGAACAATGAGACCAAAACACATCCTTTATTTTATTTTTTTGGTGTTGTTTTTAATTTTTATTTTTTTGTTTATTAAATATTTTTCTTCCTCCAAAAAGATGAAATGAAGAATTTCACCCCAAAAGAAAGAACAGGAAGAATTGAATGCCAAAAACTTAGTCAACACAGATACAAGGAAGATGTCAGAACCAGAATTTAGAAACATGATAATAAAAAATACTAGCTTGGGATTAAAAACGCATAGAATCCCTTTCTGCGGAGATAAAAGAAGTAAAATCTGGCCAGGATGAAATTAAAAATGTTGTAACTGAGATGCAATCTCCAAAGGTTGCCATGGTGGCAAGGATGGATGAAGCAGAGCAGCTAATCAGCAATATAGAGGACAAATTTATGGCGAATAATGAAGCAAAAAAAGGGGGGGCAGAAACTAAGGCAAAAGAGAATGATAGAAGAATTAGAGAACTCAGTGACTCATTAAAGAGGAATAGCATTCTGGGCACCAAGGTGGCTCAGTCAGTTAAGTATCTGACTTCAGCTCAGGTCATGAACTCATGGTTGGTAAGTTTGAGCTTCATGTTGGGCTCTGTGCTGACAGTATGGAATCTGGAACCTGATTCACATTCTGTGTCTTCCTCTCTCTCTGCCACTTCCCCAATCATGTTCTGTCTCTCTGTCTCAAAAATAAATAAGCATTAAAAATTGAAAAAATGAAAAATATCCTAATCAAAAGAATACCAGAAGATGAGAGGGGAGAAAAAGAGGTAGAAACTTCATGTCAGCAAATCAGAGCAGAAAGCTTTCTTAACCTGGGGAAAAACACAGACATCAAAATCTAGGAAGCACAGAGGACTTCCATTAGATTCAACGAAAACCGACTGTCACCAAGGCATATCATAGTCAAGTTTACAAAATACAGAGACAAGGAAAGAATCATGAAAAAAACAAGGGAGAAAAAAGTCCTTAACTTACAAGGGAAGACAGATGATGTTCCCAGCAGACCTATCCAGAGAAACGTGGCAGGCTAGAAAGGAGTGGCAGGATATATTCAATGTGCTGAATCAGAAAAATATGCAGCAAGAATTCTTTATCCAGTAAGGCTGTCATTCAAAATAGAAGGAAAAATAAAAACTTTCCTAGACAAACAAAAACTAAAAGAGTTTGTGACCACTAAACCAGCCCTGAAAGAAATTTTAAGGGGGACTCTTTGAGGGGAAAAAAGAAGAAACAAAACAAAAATGGCCAAAAGCAACAAAGACTAGAAAGGACCAGAGAAGACCACAAGAAACTCCACCTCAACAGGCAACACAATGGCAATAAATTTATTTCTTTCAGTATTCACTCTAAATGCCAATTGACTAAACCCTCCAGTCAAAAGACATAATGTAACAGAATGATATGAAAACAAGATCCATCTATATGCTGTTACAAGAGACCCATTTTAGACCTAAAGACACCTTCAGACTGAAAGTAACAAGAGATGAAGAAGGGCAGTATACCATAATTCAGGGGTCTATCCACCAAGAAGACCTAAAAATTGTAAACATATAAATCAATTAATCACAAACATACAGAAACTCAATGATAATGATACCATAATAGTAGAAGACTTCAATACCCCACTTACAACAATGGACAGATAATCTAAACAGAAAAGCAGCAAGGAAACAATGTCTTTGAGTGACACACTGGACTGGATGGAATTAACAAATATATTCAGAACATTTCATGCTAACACAGCAGAATACACATTCTTCTCGAGTGCACATGGAACCTTCTCCAGAATAGACCACATACTGGGACACAAATCAGACATCAAAAGTACAAAAAGATTGCAATAATACTGTGCATATTTTCAGACAACAATGCTATGAAACTTGAAATCAACCACAAGAAAACATTTGGAAAGACAACAAATACTTGAAGACTAAAGAACATCGTACTGAAAAATAAATAGACTAACCAAGAAATTGAAGAAGAGATTAAAAGTACATGTAAGCCAATGAAAATGATAACATCACAGCCCCAAACCTCTGGGATGCAGCAAAGGCAGTCATAAGAGGGAAGTTTATAGCAATCCAGGCCTTTCTAAAAAAGGAAGAATTGTGTCACATATAGAACCCAACCTTACACCTTAAAGAGCTTGAAAAAAACAGTAAATAAAACCAAAACCAGAATAAGAGAGGAAATAATAAAGACTAGAAGATAAATCAATGTTATTAAACAAACAGTAGAACAGATCAATGAAACCAGAAGCTGATTCTCTGAAAGAATTAACAAAATTGATAAACCCTTAGACAGTTTGATCAAAAAGATAAAGAAAAGGACCAAAATAAATAAAATCAAGAATGAAAGAAGAGAGATCACAAACAACACTGCAGAAATACAATAATAAGAGAATATTATGAGCAACTATATGCCAATAAATTGTGCAATCTGGAAGAAATGGACAAATTTTTAGAAACATATAAGCTACCAAAACTGAAACAAGAAGTAATAGAAACTGAACAGACCCATAGCCAGTAAAGAAATCAAATTAGTAATCAAAAATATCCCAAAAAACAGGATTTCAGGGCTGGATTGCTTTCCAGAGGAATTCTACCAAACATTTAATGAAGAGTTAACACCTATTCTTTTGAAGCTGTTGCAAAAAATAGAAATGGAATGAAAACTTCTCATTCTATGAATCAAACATCACCGTGATTCAAAAACCAGACAAAGATCCCACTAAAAAGGAGAACTACAGACCAATTTCCCTGATGGACATGAATTCAAAAATCCTCAACAAGATACTAGCCAACCAGATCCAACAATACATTAAAAGAATTATTCACCATGACCAAGCACATTTTATCCCTGGGATGCAAGCCTGGTTCAATATCCACAAAACCATCAATGTGCTATTTCACATCAATAAAAGAAAGGACAAGAACCACGTGATCCTCTAAATAGATGCAGAAAAATTATTTGACAAAATACAGTATCCTTTCTTAATAAAAAATCTCAAGAAAGTAAGGATAGAAGGATCACAACTCAAGATCATAAAGATCATATATAAAAGAACAACTGTTAATATTATCTTCAATGGGGAAAAACTAAGCACTTTCCCCATAATGTCAGGAACACGACAGGGATGTCCACTCACCACTATTATTCAACATAGTATTTGAAGTCCTAGCCTCAGCAATCAGACAACACAAAGGAATAAAATGCATGCAAATTGTCAAGGATGAAGTCAAAATTCACTCTTTTCAGATGACATTATATTCTATATGGAAACCCAAAAGATTCCATGAAAAACTGCTAAAACTAATTCATGAATTCAGCAAATTTGCAGGATATAAAAACCTTGCACAGAAATCGGTTGCATTCCTATACACAAATAATGAATGAACAGAAGTAGAAATCAAGGAATCAATCCCATTTACAATTGCATAAAAACCCATAAAATAACTAGGAATAATCTAACCAAAGAGATGAAAAAAATCTTTATGCTGTAAACTATAGAAAGCTTATGAAATAAAATGAAGAAGACACAAAGAATGGAAAAAGATTCCATGCTCCTGGATAGGAAGAACGAATATTATTAAAATGTCAATAAAACCCAAAGCAATCTACATATTCAGTGTTATCCCTATCAAAATAGCACCAGCATTCTTCAAAGAGCTAGAACAAACAAACCTAAAATTTGTATGTAACTAGAAAAGACTATCAGATCAATGGAACAGAAGAGAGAACCCAGAAATGGACACACTAACATATGTCCAACTAATCTTTGACAAAGAAGGAAAGAATATCCAATCGGATAAAGATAGTCTTTTCAGAAAATGGTGCTGGGAAAACTAGAAAGTGACATGCATAAAAATGAACCTTGACCACTTTCTTATACCACACACAAAAATAAACTCAAAATGGGTGAAAAATCTAAATGTAAGACAGGAAGCCATCAAAATCCTAGAGAAGAAAGCAGGCAAAACTCTCTTTGACCTCGGCCACATCAAAATTCTTACTTTAGACATCTATAGAGGCAAGAGAAACAAAAGCAAAAGTGAACTATTTGGACTTCATCAAGATAAAAAGCTTCTGCACAGTGAAGGAAACAATCAGCAAAACTAAAAGGCCATCAGCGGAATGGGAGAAGATATTTGCAAATTGCATATCACATAAAGGGTTAGTTCCCAAAATGCATAAAGAACTTATCAAAGTCAACAGCCAGAAAACAAATAATCCAGTGAAGAAATGGGCAAAATACATGAATAGACACTTTTCCAAAGAAGACATCCACATGGCTAATAGACACATGATACAATTCTCAACATCACTCATCATCAGGGAAATACAAGTCAAAACCTCAATGAGATACCACCTCACGCATATCAGAATGGCTAAAATTAACAACTTAGGCAACAACAGATGTTGGCGAGGATGTGGAGAAAGAGAATCTATTGCATTGTTGGTGGGAATGAAAACTGGTGCGGTCACTCTGGAAAACAGTATGTAGCTTCCTCAAAAAGTCTACCTAAGACCCAGCAATTGCACTACTAGGTGTGTATTCAAGGGATACAGGTGTGCTGTTTTGAAGGGACACATGCACCCTAATATTTATAGCAGCACTATCAACAATAGCCAAAGTATGGAAAGAGTCCAAATGCCCATTGACAGATGAATAGATAAAGAATATGAATATATATATATACACACACACACACACACACACACACACACGTACACACACACACACTCAATGGTGTATTACTCATCAATTAAAAAGAATGAAATTTTGCCACTTGCAACAAAGTGTATGGAACAAGAGGGTATTATGGTAAGGAAAATCTGTCAGTCAAAGGCAAATATATGACTTCATTCATATGAGGAACTGAAGATACAAAACAGATGAACATAAGATAATGGAAGCAAAAATAATATAATAACAGGGAGCGGGACAAAATATAAGAGAATCTTAAATACAGGGAACAAACTGAGGGTTACTGGTAGAGCCGTGGGTGGGAGGATGGGATTAATGGATAAGAGGCATTAAGGAAAACACCTTTTGGATGAGCACTGGGTGTTATACATAGGGGATGAATCACTAGAATCTACTCCTGAAACATTATTGCAGTATATGTTAATTAATTTGGATGTAAATTAGAAACAAAAAATAATAAAAAAGTTGAAGTTAAAATTTATTAAAATTTAAATCATTAACTTGGCAAAAGCCCAGGTAATGATGAAAAATACTAGGATTTTGAATATAAAAGGAACTCACAAAATCAATTGTATATAAGCAAACAACTTACATAGAAGATGAAAAAACATTCAGAAACAATTTACAAAAAAGTTATGAAGAGTCAAATAAACACATACAAAGATGTTCAACATCCCTATTTAATCACTAAAATGGAAATGAAATTCTGGTGAAGATGTGGAGAAACTTGATCACTCATATATCGCTGGTGGGAATGTAAAATTGAATAATAACTCTGAAAACTAGTTTGGCATTTTTGTAGTAATCATACCATTCAACTACCAAATGGCCAAGAAATTGTACTACTGAATATCTATCCCAAGGAAATGACGACTTATATACACGCAAAATTCTGTACATAAGTGTTTATAGCAGCTTATTAATAATAGCCCCAAACCATAACTATACCATATGTCCCTCAGTAAGTGTATGGCCAAATAATGAGTGGATCATTTATACCATAGTGTACTACTCAGCAATATACAGTTAAAAATATATGTGATATATGTGAATCTCCAGGGAATTATGCTGATGAAAAACAAAATCCCCAAAATTGATGTGCTAAGTGATTCAATTTGTATATTTTTAAATAACAAAATTATAGAAATATAAAATAGCATTTTTGTTACTAAGCATCAGAACCAAGGAACAGAGGAGGGAAGTGAGTATGACTGTAAAAGGGGAAGGGAGAACTGCCACTATCTACAGATAACATGATAATATATAGATAGAGAACCCAGAAGACTCCACCAGAAAACTGTTAAAACTGATAAATGAATTCGGTAAATTTTCAAGATACAAAGTAAATATACAGAAATCAGTTGTTTTTAAGAAAAAATCTATTTGCAATTGCATCGAAGAAATAAATTTAGGAATATATTTAACCAAGATGGTGAAAGATATGTATACTAAAAACTATAAGACACTGATGAAAGAAATTAAATTAGACACAAATAAATGACAATATATTCCAAGCTCATGGCTTAAAATAATTATTATTGTCAAAATGTCCATACTACCAAAAGCAATCTACAGACTCAATGCAATTCCTATCAAAATCCCAATGGCACTTTTCACAGAAATAGAAAAAACAATCCTAAAATTTGTATGAAACAACAAAACAAAAACCCTGAATAGCCAAAGCAAGTGTTTGTGTGTGTGTGTGTGTGTGCGTGTGTGTGTGTGTGTGTGAGTGTAATATAAACCAGGTCTTTCTTATTCATTTGTTTACTGATTGACACATAAAATTGCTTCCATATCTTGGCTATTGTAAATAATGCTGTGATAAACATAGAAATGAATACATACTTTCCAATTAGTGTTTTTATTTTATTTGGGTAAATATTTAGTAGTGGAATTATGGGATCATGTGTTTGAAGGAGGGCGGGATGGTGGGGAAAATGAGTGAAGGGGAGTGAGAGATACATGCTTCCAGTTATGGAATGAATAAGTCATAGGGATAAAAGGTAGAGCATAGGGAATATAGTCAATGATATTGTATTAATGTTGTATGGTGACATGGTAGTTACACTTGTGGTGAACATAGCATAATGTATAGAGAAGATGAATCACTATATTTTACATCTGATACTGATGTATCATTGTGTGTCAACTACATTCAAATTAAAAAAAAAAACTTAAAAAAGACACATAGGTCAATAGAAAAGAATAGAGAGACCAGAAGTAAACCAAACCATATATGGTCAATTAATTTGTGACAAAGGATATAAGGCTCTACAATGGAGGAAATATTACAGTCTCTTCAATAAATGCTTTTGAGATAACTATACAGATACATGCAAGAGAATGAAATTGGACCATTATCTTATACCTACACAAAAATTAACTCAAAGTGGATTAAAGACTTAAATGTAAGAACCTAAATCATAAAACTCCAAGAAGAAAACATAATATGTAAACTTTTTGCATCAATCTTGGTGATGATTTTTTGGATTTGACACCAACAGCAAAGGCAACAACAACAACAACAACAACAAAACAACAACAAAAAAAAAACCAGAAAAACAAAAACGGGAGTACATCAAATTTAAAAGCTTATGTACCATAAGGGAAACTACCAGAAAAATGAAAAGGCAACCTAATGAATAGGGGAAAATATTTACAAATCACATATCTGATACAAGATTAATATTCAAAATATAGACAGAACTCATACAAGTCAATAACAAAAATGTTGATTAAAAATGGGCAGAAGATCTAAAACATTTTTTGAAATAAGATAGACAAGAGTGCAACAGGCACAGGTAAAGATGATCAACATCACTAATCATTAGGGAAATGCAAATCAAAACCACAATGAGATATCAACTCACACCTATCATAATGACTATCATAAAAAGACAAATAAATAACAAGTGCTGATGAGTATATGCATTCTTGAGGGAGTGTAAATTGGTGCAGCCACTATCAAAAATAGTATGGAGTTTCCTCAAAAAAGTTAAAAATAGAATATGATACAGCAATTCCATTTCTGGGTATTTATCCAAAGGAAAAAAAAAAAAACCACTAACTCAAAAAGATGTATGCACCCCCCATACTCAGTTTAACATTACTTACAATAGCTAAGATATGGAAACAACAAAAGTGTCCATTTATGGGTGAATGAATGAAGATATGGCAAATATACACAATGGGATATTATCCATAAAAGTAATGAAATCTTTCCATATGCAACTATATGGTAGAAACTGGTGGGTTTTATAATAAAAGAAATAAGGCAGATAAAGATAAATACTGTATGATCTTACTTATATGTGGATGGAAAAAAAAAAGAAAAACAAGCTCATAGATACAGAGAACATATTGGTGGTTCCCAAAGGTGGGAGATGAGAGGTGGGCAAAATAAGTGAAGGTTGTCAAAAGGCACAAATTTCTAGCTATAAAGTAAATAAGTCGTGGGGATATAATGTACAACATGGAAGTTATACTTAATACTGTATTGCATATTTGAAAGTTACTAAAAGAGCAAATCTTAAAAGTTTTCATCACAAGAACAAGAAACTATATAACTATGTATGGTGATGAATGTCAACTAGATAATTGTGGTGATCATTCCCAATATCTAAAAATAACAAATCATTATATTGTACACCTTAAACTAATATAATGCTGTATGCCAATTATACCTCACTTAAAAATAAAGTAAAAATAAATTTCTATAAAAATACAATGGAGAGATCAATGTGATAGAACTGTTTTGTAATTTGCATGTAACAATGTCAATATCCAGTTGTGATATTGTCCTATAATTTTGCAAAATTTTAATTTTGGGAAAATAAGGGAAAAGGTATGTATGTAGGAGATCTCTGCATTGTTTATTATATGTATCTATAATTATCTTAAATAAATGAAGTTTAATAAAAAGTACATTTAAAGAGCTCATAATAGCCTTTAATTTGAATGATTATTCTCCTATCACACATTCCAACTGAGGACCCATAAGATGGAGCAATGGAATAAATTATAAAACTTCACAAGCTTTTTGAAATGTTTTAGTCTATTTATAAAGAGAATTAGCTAATGAAAACTACGACTTTGTATATCTACTCTATAACACAGAAAGTCACAATTTATATTTTAATTGGTTAGCATTTACCCTAAAGAACTACTGAATATACTGCATGAATATTACCCTGATTAGAAATGAATGCATCCTAGAAGGGTGAGAAGATGGCGGCAGAGTAGGAAGACTGTAGGCTCCTCTGGTTCCTTTGAACATAATAAGATAACTATCAAATCATCCTAAATACCCCAGAAATCAACCTGAAGACTGACAGTTATTATATAACTACAGAGAAATAAGGGGGCCACATTGAACAAGGTTGGAAATATGGAGATGTGGTTCAGGGAAGAAATGGATTGCAGGTGCTGTGGAGAGGCAGGAGCCATGGTTTCAGAGAAAGATGAGAGAAAGTAGAGCACACAGAGGAATGCATAAGGAGAGTATTTTCCCAAAGCTATTGGCTGGGAAAAAGAGAGGGGCTGAATTTCATGAGTTCTTTCAACCACTGGAGCTTAAAGCCTGGAGTTTTGAATGCCAAATAGCTTGGCTGGGATAGAGGCTAGATGGCAGTGTGCTGCTCCTGAAGAGATGGTAGTCAAAAATCCACGGGGGAGATGGTGTGGAAATGACGATCTGAGGAATGCCTGGGGCACACAGGAGGGAGATTATTCACACTTCTCAGAGCATATTCCTGAGAGGCAGCCATCACAGAGACAACTCTCTGGGAACAAGGAGTCTGGGCAGTGCCATTACTACCACCTAAAAGCAGCATAAACACAAAGTCTCCCGCAGGATGTAGTGCAGCAATGACATAAACTACCTAACTTGTTTATACCATGTTCCACACCTCTCCCTCTCCCCCAGTGCTCTGGCAGGACCACACTTCTCAGTCAAGCTTGCCTCAGTTCCAACAGAATAAGCACTTCTTCCAGAAAACAAGCACAAGACCCTCCCCACACCATGTCTCTAAAGTATAAAGATTTTTAATGTTTATTTATTTTTGAGAGAAAGAGAGAACACAAGAGGGGGAGAGGCACAGAGAGAGGACGACACAGAATCTGAACCAGGATCTAAGCTCTAAGCAGTCAGCAGAGAGCCTGATGTGGGGCTTGAACCCACAAGCCGTGAGATAGATTATGACCTGAGCCAAAGTTGGACGCTTAACCAACTGAACCCCCAGGCACCCCTAAAGAATAAAGTTTTAAAGGTCAGCAGGCTTGGTTAGGATAGAGCCCAAAGGACACTCTTCTCCTCATGGAGACAAGGCAGGCTAAAAATCCAGAGACAGCTTAGAAACACTTATCTGAAAAATACCTGGGACACACAGTGAGGACATTATTTACTCTTCTCAGTGCTTCCCTAAGAGGTGGTATTCACAGAGACACTTCTCTAGGGACAAAGGATCTTACAGGCACCATTTACCTCCCTTTCCTCTAGGCATAAACACAGAGCACCTATGGGAAGCAGCACAGGACTGACAAAGTTTGCCTAACTTGCTTTCATCAAGTCCCACACCCCTCAGCTATGGTGGGACTGCTCTTCTCAGTCAAGTCTGCCTCGGTCCATGTTGTAGGCCCCTTCCCAAAATGACCAGCAAAAATTCCTCCCAAAACCACATCTTATGACAAGAGATTTCTACAGAGCTTCAATTCTAGTGGAAGTAGTATCATGTTTAAATTCACAAGCAGACCAGAGCACACCTAGTTAAAACTCACCTTTTTCTGACCAGTGACCAAACACTTCCCACTGCAGGCAAGAAGAGCCTCTCTGTAGATTACTGGTCTAAATGATAGAACAGCCAAAACACAACAGCAGAATGCATGCAGCACACTCTAGAAACATTCCCTGAAGCACCAGACCCTAGACACTACATGGCCTCTTCTTCATAAATCTATTATTTTCCATAAAAGGGAATATAACTGGTTTTGCTAACACAAAGAAGGCAGAGAATTAGAGAAAATGTCAAGATGGAGGAAATCATCCAAGATGAAAGAACAAGATACAGCCATGGCCAAAGGTCTAAACAAAACTAATATAAGTAACATGCTTGATGGAGAATTTAAAGCAACAATAATAAGGATACTCTCAGAGCTTGAGAAGAGAAAGAAGACAGGAGAACTCTGCCACAGAGATAAAAAAGTTAAAAAGTATCAGTTAGAAATGAAAAAATGCAGTGACTGAGATTAGAAACAAGCTTGAGGCAATGAACATCTGGAACAAGCAGAAGAATGAATAGGTAATATAGAAGACAAAATAATGGAAAATAATGAAGCTGGACAAAAGATAGAATTATACAACATGAGAATATAATTAAATAACTCAGTGACATAGAACTCAGGGACTCCATCAAATGTAATAACATTCAGGTTACAGGATTCCCAGAAGACAAAGAAAGAAAGGGGACAGCAAATATATTTATGGAAAAAAAATAGCTGAAAACTTCCCTAATATGGGGAAGGAAACAGATATCCAGATCCAGGAGGCACAGAAAACTCCCATAAAAATCAACAAAAGCAGGTCAACACTAAGATGTATTGTAATTAAATTTGCAACAGATAGTTATAAAGAAAAAATACTGAAAGCAGTAGGACAAAGAAATAAGTGACTGACAAGGGAATACCCATAAGTCTAAATGCACATTTCTCAAAGAAACTTGTCAAGCCAGAAGGGAGTGAGGGAGATGATACATTTAAAGCCCTGAATAGGAAAAATCTGAAGGCAAGAATACTCTACCCATCAAGACTATCATTTAGAATAAAAGGACAGTTGAAGAATTTCCCAGACAAACAAAAACTAAAGGGGTGCATGACCACTAACTGACCCTGCAAGAAATTAGAGGGGACTCTTTGAGTCGGAAGAAAAGACCAAAAATGACAAAGACAAGAAAGGAACAGAGAAAATCTCCAGAAAAGACAAAACAATTAATAAAATGGCACTAAATCCATATCTACCAATAATTACTGTGAATACAAATGGATTAAATTATCCAAAAAAAAAACATAGGGTGCCAAAATGGATAAAATAATAATAATAATAATAATAATAATAATAATATAAGACACATCTATATGTTGCCTACAAGAAACTCATTTTAGACCTGAAGACACCTGCAGATTGAAAGTGAAGGGATGAAGAAGCATTTATCATGTAAATGGACATCAAAAGATAGTCAAACTAGCATTACTTATATTGGACAAAC
This sequence comes from Acinonyx jubatus, assembly GCF_027475565.1. Classification (NCBI taxonomy): domain Eukaryota; kingdom Metazoa; phylum Chordata; class Mammalia; order Carnivora; family Felidae; genus Acinonyx; species Acinonyx jubatus. The sequence goes on along the minus strand of NC_069389.1, from coordinate 70,745,267 downwards.
TAGGCTTTAAATCAAAGGCTGTAACAAGAGATGAGGAATGGTGCTATATCATAAAAAAGGGTAACAATCCAAAAAAAGATATAACAATTGTAAGTAATTATGCATCCATTTTGGATGCAACCAAATACATAAAAACAATTAATAGCAAGCATAAAGGAAGTCATCAATAATAACATAATAATAATAGGAGTCTCTAACACCAATAAAAAAATAAAGCAGGAAACAATGGCTTTGTATGAAACACTGGACCAAATAGATTTAACAGATTTATTCAGACCATTCCATGTTAAAATAGCAGAATACACATTCTTTTCAAGTGTACATGTGATATTCTCCAGAACTGAGTCACAAATAAGGCCTGAACAAATAGAAAAATATTGAGAACATACCATGCATATTTTTCTGAACACAATGCTATGAAGCTTGAGGTCAACCACAAGAATAAAACTGAAAGACCACAATTCCATGGTGTGTAAACAACATGCTACTAAATAATGAATGAGTCAATTAAGAAAACAAGGAATCCAAAGAAATCATGGAATCAAATGAAAATGAAAATAGAATGGTCTAAAACATTTTGGATGCAGCAAAAGTGGTCCAAAGAGGGAACTATACAGAGATCAGGGGACTAAGAAACAGTCATGAGGAGCTAAAAAATGCTATAAATGAGGTGCAAAATAAAATGGAGGTGACCACAGGTCCGATTGAAGAGGCAGAGGAGAGAATAGGTGAATTAGAAGATGAAATTATGGAAAAAGAGGAAGCTGAGAAAAGATTTTTAAAAATCCAGGAGTATGAGGGGAGAATTAGAGAACTAAGTGATGCAATGAAACGGAACAATATCCATGTAATAGGAATTCCAAAAGAGGAAGAGAGAGAGACAGGGTCTGAAGATGTAGTTGAACAAATCATAGCTGAGAACTTCCCTGATCTGGGGAAGGAAAAAGGCATTGAAATCCAAGAGGCACAGAGAACTCCCTTCAGATGTAACTTGAATTGATCTGCATGACATATCATAGTGAAAACTGGCAAAATACAAGGATAGAGAAAATTCTGAAACCAGCTAGGGATAAACACGCACTAACTTATAAAGGGAGACCGATAAGACTAGTGGCAGACCTATCTACTGAAACTTGGCAGGCCAAAAGGAATGGCAGGGAATCTTCAATGTGATGAACAGAAAAAAAAAAATATGCAGCTGAGAATCCTTTATCCAGCAAGTCTGTCATTCAGAATAGAAGGAGAGATAAAGGTCTTCCCAACCAAACAAATGCTGAAAGAATTCATCACCACTAAACCAGCCCCACAAGAGATCCTAAGGGGGATTCTGTGAGTGAAATGTTGCAAGGACCACAAAGTACCAGATACGTCACTACAAGCATGAAACCTAAAGACATCACAATGACTCTAACCCCATATCTTTCTATGATAACATTGAATGTAAATGGACTAAATGCTCCAACCAAAAGACATAGGGTATCAGAATGGATACAAAAACAAGGCCCATCTATTTGCTATCTACAAGAGACTCATTTTAGACCTGAGCACACCTTCAGATTGCAAGTGAGGAGATGGAGAACTATCTGTCATGCTACTGAAGTCAAAAGAAAGCTGGAGTAGCCATACTTATATCAGACAACGACTTTAAATTAAAGGCTGTAACAAGAGATGAGAAAGGACATTATATAATAATTACAGGGTCCATCCATCAGGAAGAGCTAACAATTATAAATGTCTATGCGCCGAATACCGGAGCCCCCAAATATATAAAACAATTAATCACAAACATACGCAACCTTATTGATAAGAATGTGGTAATTGCAGGGGACTTTAACACTCCACTTACAGCAATGGGCAGATCATCTAGACACACGGTCAATAAAGAAACAAGGGCCCTGAATGACACATTGGATCAGATGGACTTGACAGATATATTTAGAACTCTGCATCCCAAAGCAATAGAATATACGTTCTTCTCGAGTGCACATGGAGCATTCTCCAAGATAGATCACATACTGGGTCACAAAACAGCCCTTCCTAAGTAGAAAAGAATTGTGATCATACCATGCATACTTTCACACCACAATGCGATGAAGCTTGAAATCAACCACAGGAAAAAGTCTGGAAACCTCCAAAAGCATGGAGGTAAAGAACACCCTACTAAAGAATGAATGGGACAACCAGGCAATTAGAGAAGAAGTTAAACAATACATGGAAACAAATGAAAATGAAATTACAACAACCCAAACTCTTTGGGATGCAGCGAAGGCAGTCCTGAGAGGAAAATACATTGCAATCCAGGCCTAGCTCAAGAAACAAGAAAAATCCCAAATACAAAATCTAACAGCACACCTAATGGAACTAGAAGCAGAACAGCAAAGACACCCCAAACACAGCAGAAGAAGAGAAATAATAAAGATCAGAGCAGAAATAAACAATATAGAATCTAAAAAAAAAACTGTAGAGCCGATCAATGAAACCAAGAGTTGGTTTTTTGAAAAAATAAACAAAACTGATAAACCTCTAGCCAGGCTTCTCAAAAAGAAAAGGCATATGACCCAAATAGATAAAATCATGAATGAAAATGGGATTATATGGGGCGCCTGGGTGGCTTGGTCGGTTGGGCGTCCGACTTCGGCTCACGTCATGATCTCACGGTCCGTAAGTTCGAGCCCCGCGTCGGGCTCTGTGCTGACAGCTCAGAGCCTAGAGCCTGTTTGAGATTCTATGTCTCCCTCTCTCTATGCTCCTCTCCCGTTCATGCTCTGTCTCTCTCTGTCTCAAAAATAAATAAAAGTTAAAAAAAAAAAAAAAAAAAGAAAATGGGATTATGGCAACCAATCCCTCAGAAATACAAGCAATTATCAGGGAATACTATGAAAAATTATATGCCAACAAACTGGACAACCTGCAAGAAATGGACAAATTCTTAAGCACCCACACACTTCCAAAACTCAAACAGGAAGAAATAGAAAACTTTAACAGACCCATTACCAGCAAAGAAATTGGACCAGTTATCAAAAATCTCCCAACAAATAAGAGTCCAGGACCAGAAGGCTTTCCAGGGGACTTCTACCAGACATTTAAAGCTGAGATAATACCTATCCTTCTCTTGCTGCTCTAAATAATAGAAAGAGAAGGAAAACTTCCAGACTCATTCTTTGAATCCAGCATTACTTTGATTCCTAAACAAGACAGAGACCCAGCAGAAAAACATAACTACAGGCCAATATCCCTGATGAATACGGATGAAAAAATTCTCAATAAGATACTAGCAAATCGAACCCAACAGTATATAAAAAGAATTATTCACCATGATCAAGTGGGATTCATTCCTGGGCTGCAGGACTAGTTCAACATTTGCAATTCAATCAATGTGATACATCACATTAAGAAAAGAAAAGATAAGATCCATATGATCCTGTCAATCAATGTAGAAAAAGCATTTGACAAAATTCAGGGTCGTTTCTTCATAAAAAAACCTCAAGAAAGTCGGGATAGAAGGAACATACTTAAACATCATAAAAGCTATTTATGAAAAGCCCACAGCTAATGTCATCCTCAATGGGGAAAAACTGAGAGCTCTCTTCCTGAGATCAGGAACACAACAGGGATGTGCACTCTCACCGCTGTTGTTTAACATAGTGTTGGAGGTTCTAGCATCAGCAATCAGACAACAAAAGGAAATCAAAAGCATCAGAATTGGCAAAGATGAAGTCAAGCTTTCACTTTTTGCAGACGACATGATATTATACCTGGAAAACCCTATAGAATCCACCAAAAGTTTGCAAAAACTGATCCATGAATTCAGCAAAGTCACAGGATACAAAATCAATGTATAGGAATCAGTTGTATTCTTATACACTAACAATGAAGCAACAGAAAGACAAATAAAGAAACTGATCCCATTCACAATTGCACCAAGAAGCACAAAATACCTAGGAATAAACCTAACCAAACATGTAGAAAATCTATATGCTGAAAACTATACATAGCCTATGAAGGAAATTAAAGAAGATATAAAGAAATGGAAAAACATTCCGTGCTCATGGATTGGAAGAATAAATATTGTTAAAATGTCAATACTACCCAAAGCTATCTACACATTCAATGCAATCCCAATCAAAATTGCACCAGCATTCTTCTCGAAGCTAGAAGAAGCAATCCTAAAATTTGTACGGAACCACAAAAGAACCCGAATAGCCAAAGTAATATTGAAGAAGAAGACCAAAGCAGGAGGCATCACAATCCCAGACTTTAGCCTCTACTACAACGCTGTCATCATCAAGACAGCATGGTATTGGCACAAAAACAGGCACATAGACTAATGGAATAGAATAGAAACCCCAGAACTAGACCCACAAAAGTACGGCCAACTAACCTTTGACAAAGCAGGAAAGAATATCCAATGGAAAAAAGACAGCTCTTCAACAAATGGTGCTGGGAGAACTGGACAGCAACATGCAGAAGGTTGAAACTAGACCACTTTCTCACACCATTCACAAAAATAAACTCAAAATGGATAAAGGACCTGAATGTGAGACAGGAAGCTATCCAAACCCTAGAGGAGAAAGCAGGAAAAAACCTCTCTGACCTCAGCCGCAGCAATTTCTTACTTGACACATCTCCAAAGGCAAGGGAGTAAAAAGCAAAAATGAACTTTTGCGACCTCATGAAGATAAAAAGCTTCTGCACTGCAAAGGAAATAACCAACAAAACTAAAAGGCAACCAACGGAATGGGAAAAGATATTTGCAAATGGCATATCGGACAAAGGGCTAGTATCCAAAATCTATAAAGAGCTCACCAAACTTCACACCTGAAAAGCAAATAACCCAGTGAAGAAATGGGCTGAAAACATGAATAAACACTTCTCTAAAGAAGACATCCAGGTGGCCAACAGGCACATGAAAAGATGCTCCACGTCGCTCCTCATCAGGGAAATGCAATTCAAAACCACACTCAGACACCACCTCACGCCAGTCAGAGTGGCTAAAATGAGCAAATCAGGAGAGAATAAATGCTGGCGAGGATGTGGAGAAACGGGAATCCTCTTGCACTGTTGGTGGGAATGCAAAGTGGTGCAGCCGCTCTGGAAAGCAGTATTGAGATTCTGCAAAATGTTAAAAATAGAATTACCTTATAATTCAGAAATTCCTACACTAGATATGTACCCAAAGAACAAAGCCTTTAATTCAAAGTGGAATGGGAAAAGATATTTGCAAATGACATATCAGACAAAGGGCTAGTATCCAAAATCTATAAAGAACTCACCAAACTCCACACCCGAAAAACAAATAATCTAGTGAAGAAATGGGCAGAAAACATGAATGGACACTTCTCCAAAGAAGACATCCAGATGGCCAACCAACACATGAAAAAATGATCAACATCACTCCTCATCGGGGAAATACAAATCGAAACCACACTCAGATACCACCTCACGCCAGTCAGAGTGGCTAAAATGAACAAATCAGGAGACTATAGATGCTGGCGAGGATGTGGAGAAATGGGAACCCTCTTGCACTGTTGGTGGGGATGCAAAGTGGTGCAGCCGCTCTGGAAAACAGGGTGGAGGTTCCTCAAAAAATTAAAAATAGATCTACCCTATGACCCAGCAATAGCACGGCTAGGAATTTACCCAAGTGATACAGTAGTGCTGATGCATACGGGCACTTGTACTCCAATGTTCATAGCAGCACTCTCAACAATAGCCAAATTATGGAAAGAGCCTAAATGTCCATCAACTGATGAATGGAAAAAGAAATTGTGGTTTATATACACAATGGAATACTACGTGGCAATGAGAAAAAATGAAATATGGCCTTTTGTAGCAACGTGGATTGAACTGGAGAGTATTATGCTAAGTGAAATAAGCCATACAGAGAAAGACAGATACCATATGGTTTCACTCTTATATGGATCCTGAGAAACTTAACAGAAGACCATGGGGGAGTGGAAGGAAAAAAAAAGGAGTTAGAGAGGGAGGGAGTCAAAACCTAAGAGACTCTTAAAAACCGAGAACAAACTGAGAGTTGATGGGGGGGTGGGAGGGAGGGGAGGGTGGGTGAGGGGTTTTGAGGAGGGCACATGTTTGGATGAGCACTGGGTGTTGTATGGAAACCAATTTGACAATAATTTTCGTTTTTAAAAATAAATAAATAAATAAATAAATAAATAAATAAATAAAATAAAATCTCGTTTTTCTGCTATAAGTATGGCTAGTCTCGCTTTTTTTGACATCCAATAGCTTGATGGATGTTTCTCCAATCCTTCACTTTCAATTTTCACATGTTCTCAAGTCTAAAATGAATCTCTTTGTGGGCAGCATATAAGTGGGTTTTCTGTTCGTTATCCATTCTGTTACCCTGTCTTTAATTCAGGCATTTAGTCCATTTACATTCAGAATGAATATTGTAAGATAATAATTTAGTGCCATTGTGTTATCTGAAGATTTTATGTTTGTGGTGATGTTCTTGGTCCTTTGTAGTCTTTATTGTTTTCCACTCACAGAGTGCCCCTTATGATCTCTTGCAGGGCTTGTTTAGTGGTTACAAACTCCTTTAGCCTTTATATCTTCTTCTATTCTGAATGACAGTCTTGCCGGATAAAGGATTTGGGGCTGCATACTTTTCTCATTCAGCACATTGAATATTCCTGCCACTTGCTTCTGGCTTGCCAAGTTTCAGTAACAGGTCTGCTACTAAACTTATGTGTCTACCCTTGTAGGTTAAGGAACTTTTGTCCCTGGCTGCTTTTGGCATTCTCTGTATCTTTGTATTTTTCCAGTTTCAGTATGGTATGTCCTGTTGTTGACCTGTTTGTTGTTGATTTTGAAGGGAGTTCTTTGTGCCTCATATTTGGATGCCTGTTTCCTTACCCAAGATTAGGGAAGTTCTTAGCTATGATTTTTCAAATAAACCTTCTGCCCCTTTTCTCGTTCTTCTTCTTCTGGAACTCCTATGATATGGATATTGTTTTGTTTATTTCCCCTCGTTTTCAGCTTCATTATTTTCCATAATTTTAATTTCTATTTCACCTATTCTCTCCTCTGCTTTTTAAATCCTCATTTATTTTGCATCTCAGTTATAACATTTTTTAATGCATTGTGACTAGTTATTAGGTCTTTGATCACTTCAACAAAGGTTTCTCTGGTGTCTTCTATCCTTTTCTCAATCCCAGATTAGTATTATGACTTGTTCTAAATCCTTGTTCAGATATATTTTTTTTATACATGTTTTGAACAAATCTCTGGATATCATCTCTTCTTGACCTTTCTTTTGGGGAGAATTCCTTTCTCTTGTCATTTTGGCTGTTTCTGTCTTTTGCATGTTTTAAAAGCTTATTATGTGTCCTGCATCTGAGAATACTACTGTATTATAAAGGCGTCATACACTGTCCAGGGTCTGGCACTCCAGGAAGTGTTTCTGGTGTATGTGTTGTGCACTTTGCTATGTGTACTCGCTGTTTTTCCCCACTGGTCAGTCCTCTGCAGAGCTCTTCTTTGCTCGCATTGTTAGAGTGTTTGGATATTTAACTAGGTGTGCTTTCATTTCCTTGTTGAAAAAAAGAGGGGGGAGTTGATCCCATAAAAAAAGAAAAAAATAATGGGAAGAAAAGAAAACCAAACAAACAGAATCACAAAACTTTGAAGCTGATTCCAAGGAAAGAGAAAGAAAAAGAAGAAAAGAGAAAAAAAGGAAAAAGAAAAGAATAAAAAAGCCTGTAAAAAATAACATAAAATGATATGACCAAAAACAAATCAGAAACGATGAGCCTTATTCCAAAAGAAAAAGTGAAGAGGGATAAAAAGAAAAAGAAAAAAAAAAGAGTTGTCTCTTGGTGCCTGGGTGTGATGGCTGTACTGCTCTGGAAGAAATCTGGCAACATTGGGTCTGATCAGTCTTGCCCCATTAAATAAGCAATTGCCAGGCACAAAAGGTCAAGGTTTGGTGTAAGCATGTCCCCCCTCCACTGGGGCCACTGTGTTGTTTTCTGAAGTCCCAAAATGTTGGTTTTATGTGGAAAAGTTGCATCACATCAATGTACCTGGACATGGGATTTCAACACTTGCTTTTCAGGCAGCCCTCACAGAACGGTGAGGGCAGTCACCTCACCCTGTGCTTCAACTATTCTGCACCTTATCCTTAGAACTTGGCTGGGATTCAAAACTTAAAGTCTGAAAGGACCCTGCACAGCACAGCTCCACTCCTGCTCTGGAGTAGAACCTCTCTACCCTGCTGATGAAAGGTTTTTGGCTGGCACCTGCAGGGCATTTTGTCCTTGGGGAGCTAATACACCATCTTCCAAAAGTACTCCAGGAAAAGGAATGTTCCCTCCCAATGTGACCCAGAGATCAGTATGCCATGCTATGCACTCTGGAGCCAGCTCCTTCCTGTCCAGGAGCTGACCCACAGCCTTGCCCCATAGAGAGTTTTGCAATACCAAAATCTCCAAGTTTGAGCTCCTGAGGCTGTTTGCAAAACAACGACTGGGACACTCTGTACTTCCTGCTCCTTAGTCCATGGTCCAGAGAGGTTTTCTTCTTGTGCTAACGCGAGTATCTAAAGCCCTCTTTCTTTCTCTCCTTTTTTGTCTTTCCATGGAAGGAGTTCCCTCCCCTCCATCACTCCACCATTTTATCTTGCTCAATTCACATGCACCTCTCACCTTTCAAGCTGCCTGCCTCCAAATGTGGAGATACTCCTGACACTCTGCTGATCAATTTCCTCGGTATTCCAAGTAATATGACCCAAATACAGATAATTTGACTGACATGGGCAGTCCAAGGTTCCCCCTACCTCTCTGCCATCCTAACTCCTCTTTGGGTAATCCTATTTTTAACTCTTGTAGTTTTCCAGAATCATGTTTTTCTTTATGGTTTAAAATCATCATGGAACTAATTCTGTGGAAACCTGGGAATAGTGATTATGATAACACTTATGTAAGTCATCTTAATGCTTTAGATTACATCTATTGTTTTTTTTAATTTGATTGTATGAAAGGTAAGCTCATGAAAAGCATGTTTCCATACAATGTCAACCCTGAAAAGTGATATATCACTCATGTACGTTTCTGCCTGATGCTGAGAAAATGACTACAGTACAGTGTTAGATCGGCAGTATATCTTCAAAATATACTTTGCTAATGTAGGTGTAGATATGCCATGAATTTACTACAGAAGGGTGCAATCTTAGAGTATGTAATCACTTTTGTACCATTGACTTATCACTTGAAATTATAGGTAGAGATTGTCAAACTGGTAGCAGACAGCTGGCATTGCTTTTTTTGCTGTTCATTTGAATGGCCAAGAAAATATTAACATGAGCGTTGCAAAGAAAATATTCGATTTAAATGCTAAGTAACAGTAATACACAATGGGCACCTTTATTTTTTTTTTTTCAGCGTTTATTTATTTTTGGGACAGAGAGAGACAGAGCATGAACGGGGGAGGGGCAGAGAGAGAGGGAGACACAGAATCGGAAACAGGCTCCAGGCTCTGAGCCATCAGCCCAGAGCCCGACGCGGGGCTCGAACTCACAGACCGTGAGATCGTGACCCGGCTGAAGTCGGACGCTTAACCGACTGCACCACCCAGGCGCCCCCAGTGGGCACCTTTAAATCCATACCTTTTACATGCTACCATTTGAAATTCTGATTAAATACTTTGTCCTAACTCAGACCTGACATGAAGTTAGTTTTATTTTTCATTTCAGAAATAGAGCCACAATGTATACAGGTCAAAAACTGGCAACTTTTAAGTTTAAAAATGAATAAAATTGAAAACTTTGAGGGAGTGTTAATATTTAAAAAAAAAAAAAACCTCAAACCATATAGTAATTCCACCTGGCTAAATTCTTGAAAAGTTCTCTGATTTCAAGTGATACTATTCAATGATGTGGGTGAATTTAGCAAGCCATCAAATAATTTTTATTGAAGAAAAAAATAGTAAAATCCGTAATAGTTTTCCATATTAAGAGATTATATAGGAAAACATGCAAATGACCATTCAATGACTCCACCTAAAAGTAACATTTATTTTATCAATGCAAGTTAAAAAAAAATATAGGCTTCATGCCTAAATGAATCTGTAAGAGATAAATATACCTTTTCCTTAAGAAGACAGACACTAGGGGCACCTTGGTGACTCAGTAAGTTAAACATCCAACACATCATATCATCTCAGATAGTGATCTCACAGTCATGAGATCGAGCCCTGCATGGGGCTCTGTGCTGAGTGTAGAGATTGTTTGGGATTCTCTTTCTCCCTCTTCTCCCTCATTCTCTGCCCATCCCCAACTTGTGCTCTCTCTTTCCTTCTCTAAAATAAATAAATAAATACATACATACATACATACATACATACATACATAAACAAACAAAAAAATAAATAAGACTCTAAAATATTCAGAGTATATCCATGCTGTTAAAATGCTGAGACCTTAAATATACCAGGACACAGTAAATGCAAGTCTGAAAGTAAGGCACAATCTACAAGAAGAACAATTATAAGAATTTAAACCAATTGGCAAAAAAAAAAAAAATCCTTAAAGGTAATATAGTATTTAACTATTTTAAAAGTAACAGAACAGATGTATTATTATCTCTTCTGATGGCATACTAGTAAGAGAAATATTTAAGGAAATATTCAACTGTTATGCTTGTTGGCATTGAAACAAGATGTCAGTGTGTTTGCCAAACATCTATCATTGACTCTAACATTTATGAATACAAATAGAATTTATAAAGTTTAGTAATGTATTACTATGTTCCTGTTGATGCCTCTTTTCTTTATGTACTTCTAGCTTTCGTGAAAGCCAGGCACAGTAAGTCATAACAAAAGACAACACTACATGGCAAAGAATATTAGAACCTAGGACATATATGCTATGTCAATTCTCATACTTCCATCATCCAGTTTTCCTCCCCCCCCCCAATTTTGAAGATGGTGTTTAGAGCTAAAATGCAGTGTTTCAAATTTATTGTTCCCTCCAAATACCAAACTGGCAGTATTTTAGTACTGAATGTCAAATGAGGTGAGGGAAAAATCACTATGTATTAGAAAAACAAAAAACAAAACAGGATTTCCTGGGTGGCTCAGTCAGTTAAGCATCCAACTCTTGATTTAGCCTCAGGTCATGATCTCACAGTTCGTCTATCTGAGCCCTCAATTGGGGTCTGTGCTGATGGTGTAGAGCCTGCTTGGGATTCTCTCTCTCCCTCTCTCTCTGCCCCTTACAAGCTTGTGCTCTCCCTCTATCAAAATAAAGATTTTTTTTTTTTTTGGTAGCACTGAGACACTTATTTACATTGAGTACTACCAAGATTGGCATACATAGAAATTCAGGGAGGTTTCTATTTATACCTTAGTAAATGTTTTTATTTTTCTTGAAAAGTTGTATTATGCTGAGTATTACTATTAATATAATGTGTACAAATATGTGATTATTGAGACCTAACAGCATGGAACTTTATATATTAGAAAAACTATATTACAACACAACCTTTCAATTTTGAATTTGAAAGGTGATGCTAGAGTAAGGTTCCTAATGTAATTAGATTTTCCACAAGCTTGGCTGAGGAGTTTTCCCCATAAGTGCTTTTACAAGCTAAGTTTTGGCACATTCAAATTCTGAGTCAAAACTACACTTTTAAACTTATGGAGTTCACATAAAATTGAGAAACTTTCTGGAACTACATTTATGATGTCCTATAAAACTGGGATTAGTAAAGGAAATAAGGGTTTTTTTGGCACTTTTTAGAAGTGAAATAATCAGTAATTTATTAGTTTTTGTAGCCATTGCAAACATTTGAAATTGGACAACATATTTAAAGAGATAAGGAAGAAACTAATTTCAAACATGAGTGACATTTTAGACAAAGATTTACTACCATAGGATATATGATGGGGAACTAGCCTTTGATTGCCTGTTCCCTGAAATAACAAAGCTGGCTACAGAAGAACAATGGGAGTACAAGGATTTGTTGATAGTGGAAACAAAACAATATCATGAGATTTTCCAGTTTATGGTGTAATATTATCTAATGATAGAATTTCTCACCATTCTTTCATTGAAATAAACACATCTGTGGCAGAAAACTGAAATAAAGAATGCATATGCTGAAATTATGATGGTGAGTTTTATTTGGGAGTATAACTCTTGGTTGAGAGATATTTTACTTTTTATAAATAAAGAGATGGCTTTCTATAATGAATTACTAGGAATTAAAATTTTAAGACCCAGCCTTTTAAGTGACATTAAATTTTAAATTAAATGTGTAAGCATAATGAATTTTTATATGAATTCATGAATTCATTTATTCAACAAGATGTATTGAGTTCCCATTATGTACCATAAACTATGTTACAGGTGGGTATACAGCAATGAGAAAATATGCCACATCATATTTCCTCAAGGAATTCATAGTTTAGAATATAAATTGTTTAAAGTATTATATAATCCCAGTAGAAATTTGAACAGAAGGCGTTCAATGATGTAGGATGAAGGTTGGATGTTGCCTAATAAGTTATTTCACTACAGTTCAAAAGTAAAACATTTAACTGAGAATCCTGAATATGCCATCTCATTGATAATGGATTTCATCTTTAAGGGAATAATCAGCTGAGCTTAATCAACCTCAAGAGGGAAATCAACCCAGTTCAGTGAGACTGGTGAATTGAATCAAAATACCAGTATTTTAATATTAAATAAAAAGTGAAATTGCCATTCATTCTAATAAATGCATGGAGAGCAAATCATTTAATGTGACATATGGTATGATATATACATAAAGCCATTTTTAAAAATTTTTTTACATTTATTTATTTTTGAGAGATGGAGCACAAGTTGGGGAGGGGAAGAGAGAAGAGACAGAGAATACAAAGCAGGTTCCAGGCTCTGAGCTTTCAGCACAGAGCCCGACGCAGGGCTGGAACTCACAAGCTGTGAGATCATGACCTGAGTCGAAGTCAGACGCTTCACCGACTGAGTCACCCAGGCACCCCTGCAGGAAGCCAATTTTTAAAAAGGGTAATTTGTGAAGATGGGAGTAGAGTAAGAACAGCTATCACATTAAGGTGGCAGGATGCATTGATTTCTTTTTCTTTCTTTTTTTCTTTTTATTTAAATTCAATTAGTTAACATACAGTATAATATTAGTTTCAGGTGTACTGTTTAGTGATTCAACACTTCCCTACAACACCTGGTGTTCATCACAAGTGCACTCCTTAATCCCCACCAACTACCTTTTTTTAAGTTAGTTTATTTCACCTCTTTGGCTTGGTCTATTCCTGGGTATCTTATGCATTTTAGTGAACTTTAAATGATATTGATTACTTAAATTTATTTTCTGCTGGGCCTCTATTGGTGTACAGAAATGAAACAGATTTCTGTACATTGATTTTTTATCCTATGGCTACTGAATTTGTGTGTAAGTTCTAGCAGTTTTTGGTGAAGTCTTTTGGATATTCTATATAGAGTATCATATAATCTAAAAATCCTGAAGAAATTAGGTTTAGAGGGGGAAAGTTTCACTTCTTCCTTGCTGATTTGGATACTTTTCATTTTTTTGTTGTTACTCTATGATTGCTGTGGATAGGATTTTCAGTTCTCTGTTAAATACAAGTGGTGAGATTGGATATCGCTGTATTCTTCCTGACCATCCATATGGCTAACAGACACGTGAAAAAGATATTCAATGTCAGTCAATTTTAGGGAAATACAAATCAAAACCACAATGAAATATCACCTCACACCTGTCAATATGGCTAAAATTAACAACTCAAGAAGCAACAGATGTTGCTGAGGATGTAAGGAATGGGGACCCTTTTGCAGTGCTGGTGGGAATGCAAACTGGTGCAGCCATTTTGGAAAACATTGTGGAGGTTCTTTGAGAATTTAAGAATAGAACTACTCTATGATCCAGGAATTTCACTACTAGGTATTTATTCAAAGGATACAAAAATCCTGATCTTAAGGGGCATGTGCACTCAAATGTCCATAGCAGTGCTACCAACCATTAGCCAACTTTTGGAAAGGCCTCAAATGTCCATCATCTCGTGAATGGATAAAGAAGTGTGTATATACAGTGGAATACTACTTGGATATAAGAAAGAATGAAATCTTGCCAGTTGCAATAACGTGGATGGAACTAGAGGATATTACACTATGAAATAAGTCAATTGGAGAAAGACAAATATCATGATTTCATTCATATGTGGAATTTGAGAAACTCAACAGATGAACATAGGGGAAAGGAAGGAAAAGTAAGATAAGAACAGAGAGGAAGGATAATCATAAGAGACTCATAAATACAGAGAACAAATTGAAGGTTGCTGTAGGGGAATGAGGTGGGGGGATAGGTTAAATGGATGATAAGCATTAAGGAGGGTACTTTTTGGAATAAGTACTGGGTGTCATATGTAAGAGATAATCACTATGTTCTACTCCTGAAGCCAAGACTGCCCTGTATTTTAACTAACTTGAATGTAAATTTTTGAATAAAGAAGTAAAAAAAACTCAATACACTTTAAAAGTTTGAAATGTTATGTTGTGTTTTATGACACAAGATAATTAGACATAAAGAAAATATCCAAAAATATGTCTTAAATATTTACAATTGAAATGACACATTTCAAATAATCCATTGGTCAAAGGAAAAACCACAATGAAAAATTTTAAAAAATACTTTTACATGAGTAAAAATGAAAACATAATTTATATGCAAAGAATAGCTAAAACCATTGCTGTTAGAAAATTTATTTTAAAAGATGTTTATATTATAAAAGAAGAATGTAGAAATATAAAAAAAAACCCAAAATAAATATATAAGGATAAAACAATAGAAACAAAAACAATGAAATTGTAAGCATACAAATAACAAAAATTAAACACAAATTGATGTATTTAAAAAATGGACATAATTAATACACTGCCACCAATAAATGAGAAAAAAATGGAGAAATCACAAATTCCTGCCATTGAAAATAAAATAAGTAATATAATTACAGATCATAAAGATACTAAAAAGACAATAAAGTAATGTTATACAAAATCTTATTTGCTAATGAGTTAAATATTTAGATGACAGGGGCGCCTGGGTGTATCAGTCAGTTAGGCATCTGACTCCTGATTCCAGCTCAGGTCATGAATCCCAAGGTTCATGAGTTCGAGCCCTGCATCAGGTTATGCACTGGCAGTGTGGAGTCTGCTTGGAAATTTCTGTCTCTGTGCATCTCTCTCTGGGTGCATGGGTGGCTCAGTCAGTTAAATGTCCAACTTCGACTCAGGTCATGATCTCATGGCTCATGGGTTCAAGCCCCATGTTAGGTTCTGTGCTGACAGCTCAGAGCTTGGAGCCTGCTTCAGGTTCTGTATCTTCCTCTTTCTCTGCCCCTCCTCCATTTGTGTTCTGTCTTTCTCTATCTCTCTGTCTCAAAATAAATAAATATTTAAAAAATTGTATGACAGAGACATATCCCTTGAACAAAAACAGTAAGGTGGAATACAAAGAAATAGAAAATTTGAACTCACTATAAAAAAAACTTCTATGAGGAGCCAAGATGACGGAACAGCATGGAAATTTTTTGTGTGTCTCACATCCATGAAAAAAAGCCAGACCAACACTAAAGCATCCTGCACACCTAGGAAACTGATCTGAGTATTAACACAAAAATCTGCATAACCAAAACCACAGAATTCAGCAGCTACATGGCATGGAGAGATGAACTGGAGGAGACAGAAGCCACAGAGGGCAGGGAGTAGGTTTTGCATGCAAAGGGAGGATGGAGATGGGGGGAGAATACAGGAAAAGCACCCTCCAAAGCAGCTGGAGAGAAAGTAGAAAAGTGGGAATAGCCACAGGGACTGAACTAACAAGGGAGGAGAAAGGAAAGGGTTTAAACTTCATTAAAACTATAAACAGGGGGAGCACAGAGTCTGAAATTCTGAAGCTCAATACCTGGCAGTGCTCTGGTGGGAATGGCGAATCCCCAGGAGCAGAGTGGAGTCCGGGGTTCTTCAGGGTACACGGGGACAGGCGGTTCCCCTGCTTGGAGGACACCTGATAGAGGCTGTGTGTGTCCCCCAAAGGCAAGGTCCCAGTGGACCTGGGAGAACAACCACATTTGCTGGTGCTGGAACAAGGTCGTTAAGGGTGAAGCCTGGTGCCAGGTGTGTGTTGTAATTTTCCATAATCCCTGAAAAGCTGTTGCTGCACTATTTCACAAACTTTCTCTGGGATGGGTGGCACCTGGCTGCAGTCTCCGGCATGAACAGCAACACGGTCCCTCAAATGTTTCTGTGTGTGGTCCGCACCCAGCCATTGCTAAGTGAGACCCTCCTGCAGAGAGGCAGAATGGGTCAAAGCCACAGTCCCACAGAAGTAAGAGGTCAAGAAAAACAGCCTCTTCTGAGAAAAAAATCAGGAGGAGGGTGCTGCCTGGGGCTTGGTCATGGACTGTGTAAAAGTGGGGAGTGGACAGAAGCCGAAGACAAAGGACGGGTGCACGATTGCTGATTGGGGATAACAGAATTCTGATACTAAAGATTGGGTATCTGGGTGACTCCATTTTCACTGCTCCCGCACATGCGCATGCGCACCTATAAGCACCACACCAATCCACCCCACTAAGCTAAGCAGTGCCATCTAGTGGAGAACGGGGGCATTACACTAAGCCCTGCGAACTGGGCCAACCTACTCTTCAGGAACACAAGTCTCTCCACCTGCTTAGTTTAAGGACTATAAAGCGAATCATAGCTTGACTTCTAGGGGAAAACAAAGTAATTTCAGATGTATTTCATTTTGATCACCAGTCCATCTATTCAATTTTTTTCTCTTTTTTGTTTCTTTTCTTTTTCTTGAATACAGAAAGAGAAAAAAAAACATTTTTATTTTCTATTTTTATTAAAAATGTTTTTTTAAATTTTTTTTATTAACTATATTTTTTACTTTTGTGTATTTTTTTCAAATTCTACTTTACTTCCATCAATTCATTTTAGTCTATTTCAGTGTATTCATTTTTCAAATTTTCAAAAGATTTTGTTTTTTCTTCTTCCCCCTTTTTTCTCTAATCAATCAAGCCCCTTTCAACACCCAGACCAAGACACACCTAGGAACTAGCATCATTTATGCAATTTTGTGTGTGTGTGTGTTTAATTTTTTTATTTTAATAATTTTAATTTTAAAATTTTTACCCCATTAATTCATTTCTCCCTTCAAAATGAGGAAATTAAGGACTTCACCCCCCAAAAAAGAGCAGGAAGAAATTGCAGCCAGGGACTTAACCAACACAGATACAAGCAAGATGTCTGAACCAGAATTTAGAATCACAATAATAAGAGTACTAGCTTGAGTCAAAAATAGATTAACATGCTTTTCTGCGGAGATAAAAGAAGTAAAAGCCATTCAGGATGAAATAAAAAAATGCTATAACTGAGTTGCAATCATGAGTGGATGCCACAGCGGCAAGGATGTATGAGACAGAACAGAGAATCTGTGATACAGAGGACAAACTTATGGAGAATAATGAAGCAGAAAAAAAGAGGGAGATTAAGCCAAAAGAGCATGATTTAAGAATTAGACAAATCAGTGACTCACTAAAAGGGAACAGCATCAGAATCATAGGGGTCCAGAAGAGGAAGACAGAAAAATAGAGGTAGAAGGGTTATGTGAGTAAATCATAGCAGAAAACTTTCCTAACCTGGGGATAGACACAGACATCAAAATTCAGGAAGCACAGATGACTCCCATTAGATTCAACAAAAACCAACCATCAACAAAGCATATCATAGTCAAATTCAGAAAATACTCAAGCAAGGAGAGAATCATGAAAGCTGAAAGGGAAAAAAAAGTCCTTAACTTACAAAGGAAGACAGATAAGGTTAGCAGCAGACCTATCCACAGAAACTTGGCAGGCCAGAAAGCAGTGGCGGGATATACTCAGTGTGCTGAATCAGAAAAATATGCAGCCAAGAATTCTTTATCCAGCAAGGCTGTCATTCAAAATAAAAGGAGAGATAAAAAGTTTCCCAGACAAACAAAAATTAAAGGAATTTGTGACCACTAAACCAGCCCTGTAAGAAATTTTAAGGGGGACTCTCTGAGGGGAGAAAAGATTAAAAAAATAAAAATAAAGACCAAAAGCAACAAAGACTAGAAAGGACCAGACAACTCCACCAGAAACTCCAACTCTAAAGACAACATAATGGCAATAAGTACATATGTTTCACTACTAACTCTAAATGTCAATGGACTCAATACTCCAATCAAAAGACATAGGGTAACATAATAGGTAAGAAAACAAGATCCATCTATATGCTGTTTACAAGAGACCCACTTTAGACCTAAAGACACTTTCATATTGAAAGTAAGGGGATGGAGAACCATCTATCATGCTAATGGTCAACAAAAGAAAGCCAGAGTAGCCATACTTATATCAGACAATCTAGACTTTAAAATAAAGTCTTTATGAAGAGATGCAGAAGGGCATTATATCATAATTAAGGGGTCTATCCATTAAGAAGTCCTAACAATTGTAAACATTTATGTGCCAAATGTGGAGCACCCAGATCTATAAATCAATTAATCACAAACATAAAGAAACTCATTGATAATAATACCATAATAGTAGGAGACTTCAACACCCCACTCACAGCAATGGACAGATCATCTAATCAAAAAATCAACAAGGAAATAATGGCTTTGAAAGACACACTTGACCAGATGGACTTAACAGATATATTCATAACACTTCATCCTAAAGCAGCGGAATATACATTCTTCTCCAGTGCACATGTAAGGTTATCCAGAATAGACCACATGTTGGGACACAAATCAGTCCTCAACAAGTACAAAAATATTGAGATCACACTGTGCATATTTTCAGACTACAACACTATGATACTAGAAATCAACCACAAGAAAAAATTTGGAAGGTAACAAATACTTGGAGACTAGAGAGCATCCTATAAAGAATGAATGGGCTAACCAAGAAGTTAAAGAGGAAATTAAAAATTTCATGAAAGCCAATGAAAATGATAGTACCACTATCCAAAACCTTTGGCCACAGGAAAGGCGCTCATAAGGGGAAAGTATATAGCAATTCAAGCCTTCCCAAAGAAGGAATAAATATCTCAGATACACAACCTAACCTTAGACCTTAAAGAACTGGAAAAAGAATAAAACCAAAACCAGCAGAAGACAGGAAAAAATAAAGATTAGAGCAGAAATTAATGCTATAAAAACAAACAAAAAAAACAGTATAACAGATTAATAAAACTAGAAGCTGGTTCTTTGAAAGAATTAACAAAATTGATAAACCACTAGCCAGTTTGATCAAAAAGAAAAAGGAAAGGATCCAAATAAAATAAAAATTAAGAATGAAAGAGGAGATATCACAACCAACACAGCAGAAATAAAAACAATAAGAAGAGAATATTATGAGCCATTATATTCCAATAAAATGGGCAATCTGGAAGACATGGACAAATTCCTAGAAACATATGAACTAGCAAAACTGAAACAGGAAGAAATACAAAATTTGAACAGACCCATAACCAGTAAAGAAATCGAATTAGTAATCAAAAATCTCCCAAAAAACAAGAGTCCAGGGTCAGATGGCTTTCCAGGGAATTCTACCAAACATTGAAGGAAGGGTTAACACCTATTGTCTTGAAGCTGTTCCAAAAAATAGAAATGGAAGGAAAACTCCCAAACTCTTTTTATGAAGCCAGAATTACCTTGATTCCAAAACCAAAGACCCCATTAAAAGGAGAACTGTAGACCAATTTCCCTGATGAACATGGATGCAAAAACCCTCAAAAAGATATTAGCCAATTGGATCCAACAATACATTAAAAAAATTATTCACAATGACCAGTGTGATTTATTCCTGGGATGCAGGGCTGGATCAATATCTGCAAAACAATCAACGTGATTCATCACATCAATAAAAGAAAGGACAAGAACCATATGATCCTCTCAATAGATGCAGAGAAAGCATTTGACAAAATACAGCATCCTTTCTTGATAAAAACCTTCAAAAAAGTAGGGATAGAAGGAAAATACCTTGAGAAAATAAAAGCCAAATATGAACGACCCAATGCTAATATCATCCTCAATGTGAAAAAACTGAGAGCTTTCCCCCTAAGGTCAGGAAAAGGCAGAGATGTCCACTCTCACCACCGTTATTCAACATAGTATTGGAAGTCATAGCCTCTGCAATCAGACAACACAAAAAAATTAAGTGCATCCAAATCGACCAGGAGGAGGTCAAATTTTCACTCTTTGCAGATGACATAATACTCTACATGGAAAACCCAAAAGATTCCACCAAAAAAATGCTAGAACTGATCCAGGAATTGAGCAAAGTTGCAAGATATAAAATCAATGCACAGAAATCGGTTGCATTCCTATACACCCACAATGAAGCAACAGAAAGAGAAATCAAGGAATCAATCCTATTTGCAATTGCACCAAAAAGCATTAAAAAAGTAGGAATAAATCTACCAAAGAGGTGAAAAATCTATACACTGAAAACTATAGAAAGATTATGAAAGAAATTGAAGAAGACACACAAAAAAATGGAAAAAAAGATTCCATGCTCCTGGATAGGAGGAACAAATATTGTTAAAATGTTGATACTACCCAAAGCAATCTACATATTCAATGCAATCTATATCAAAATAACCCCCAGCATTATTCATAGAGCTAGAACAAATAATCTTAAAATTTTTATGGAACCAGAAAAGACCCCTGAATAGCCAAAGCAATCTTGAAAAAGAAATCCAAGCAGGAGGTATCACAATCCCAGACCTAAAGGTATACTACAAAGCTGTAATCATCAAGTTAGTATGGTTCTGGCACAAAACAGACACTCAGATCAATGGAACAGAATAGAGAAACCAGAAATGGACCCACAAACGTATTGCCAACTAATCTTTGACCCAGCAGGAAAGAATATCCAATGGGATAAAGACAGTCTCTTCAGCAAGTGGTGCTGGGAAAACTGGACAGCGACCTGCAGAACAATGAACCTGTACCACTTTCTTACACCATACACAAAAATTAACTCAAAACAGATGAAAGACTTAAATTGAAGACAGGAAGCCATCAAAATCCTCAAGGAGAAAGCAAGCAAAAGCCACTTTGATCTTCACCGCAGCAACTTCTTAATATGTCTCCAGAGGCAAGGGAAACAAAAGCAAAAATAAAGTATTGGGACCTCATCAAAACAAACAAACAAACAAACAAACTTCTGCACAGCAAAGGAACCAATCAGCAAAACTAAAAGTAAACGAAAATAATGGGAAAAGATATTTGCAAATGACATAAAGTTAAAGGGTTAGTATCCAAAATCTACAAAGAACTTATCAAACTCAACCCACAAAAAACAAATAATCGAGTGAAGAAATGGGCAAAAGACATGAATAGACATTTCTCCAAAGAAGACATCCAGATGGCCAACCGACACATGAAAAAATGCTCAACATCAATCGTCATCAGGGAATTATGAATCAAAATCACAATGAGATACCACCTTACAGCTGTCAGAATGGCTAACATTAATAAATCAGGCAACAACAGATGTTGGTGTGGATGCAAAGAAAGAGGATTTATTTTTCATTTTTGGTGGGAATGCAAGCTGGTGCACCCACTCTGGAAAACAGTATGTAATTTCCTCAAAAAATGAAAAATAGCACTACGGTATGACTCAGCAATTGCACTATTAGGTATTTATCCGAGGGATACAGGTATGCTGTTTTGAAGGGACACATGCACCCCAATGTTTAAAGCAGCACTATCAATGATAGCCAAAGTTTGGAAAGAGCCCAAATGTCCATTGATGGATGAATGGATAAAGAAGATGCGATATATATATATATATATATATATATATATATATATACACAATAGAGTATTATTCAGCAATAAAAAAAATAATGAAATCTTGCCATTTGCAGCTTCGTGGATGGAAGTGGAAAGTATTATGCTAAGCGAAATTAGTCAGTCAGAGAAAGACAATATCATGACTTCACTCATATGAGGACTTTAAGACACAGAACAGATCAACATAAGGGAAGGAAAGCAAAAATAATCTAAAAACATGGAGGGGGAAAACATAAGAGACTCTTAAATATGGATAACAAACAAAGGGTTACCGGAGGGTTTGTGGGTGGGCAGGTGGGCTAAATGGGTAAGGGGCATTAAGGAATCTACTCCTAAAAGCATTGTTGCACTATATGCTAACTTATTTGGATGTAAATTTAAAAAAAATAAAATTAAGAAAATATTCTAACAAAGAAAACACAAGATATATAGAAAATAAATAATAATAGTGAATAAAATGAAAATTATATCCTAGTGATAAAATGTAAGAGAATAATTTTTTTATGATTTTGGCACCAGGGAAATACATATTTCAAAGGAAATAAATCCATTTTTGCTTAAATTTGATATCCATATGGTCAGAGCATAAACTGAAAAAATCTTGAAGAAAATTTAAGTATCTTAGACTATAGCATTAATCTTTAATTTTGCTGTAAATTTCCTTATAACTTAGTGTTTTTTTGACCTGTATACACATTATGAATTTTTTACACAATAACTTTCAGTAAAAAAAAATGTCTGAACTAGACAGTTTAGTTTTATTTGATCTCTCACATTTAGTAAAGTTTATGCCAATATTAAATTTGGATTTCTTATTTTAAACTCTGTAAGAAGTTAAATTTTGTTAATTTTTTTGTTGAATTTAAGACAAATAAAAATTGATAATATTTTCTCTTTTTAAGGTTTATTTTTTTTGAGAAAGAGAGAGACAAAGAGAGCATGAGTGGGGAGAAGCAGAGAGAGAGGGAGAGAAAATTGCAAGCTGCCTGTGCACTGTCAATGCAGAGGCAGAAACAGGATTCGAACCCACAAACTGAGATCATGACCTGATCCAAAATCAAGATTTGGATGCTTAACTGACTGATCCATCCAGGTGCCCCTTTACAGGGCCTAAATCAAGAATCAGCTCAACCAACTGAGCCACTCAGGCACCCCTTTTGTTATTGATTTTCACCATTCTATCAGGGGTGCAGTGATAGCTTATTGTATTTATGGCTTTTTATATATTTTGTATATAAACCCTTTATAAAATATATCATTTGCAAATATCTTCTCAAATTCCAAAGATTTCCTTTTGGTTTGGTTGATTGTTTGCTTTGCAGAAGTTTCTGCTTTTTTTGTAACCGAGTTTTTATTTAAATTGCAGTTTAACATACAGTGTAATATTAGTTTTGGGTGTAGAATTTAGTGATTAATCACATACAACACCCAGTGCTCATTACAAGTGTCTCCCTTAATACCCATCACCCATTTAATCCATCCCCCACCCACTTCTCCTTCAGCAACCCTCAGTTTGTTCTCTATAGTTGAGTCTGTTTTTTAGTTTGTCTTTCTCTCCCCCCCCCAATGTTCATGTGTTTTGTTTCTTCAATTCCACATATGAGTGAAATCATACTTGCCTTTCTCTGACTGACTTATTTTATGTAGCATTATAGTCTCTAGCTCCACCTACATCATTGAAAATGGCAATAATTTATTCTTTTTCATGGCTGAATAATATTACATATTGTATATATGCAACATCTTCATTATCCACTCATCAGTCTATGGACATTTGGGCTCTTTCCATAATTTGGCTATGGTTGAAAAGTCTGCTGTAGCATAAGGGTGCATGTAAGCCTTCAAATTAGTATTATTGTATCATTTGGGTAAAGAGCTAGTAGTGGAGTTCCTGGACTGTAGGATACTTCCAATTGTAACTTTTTGAAGGATCTCCATACTGTTTTCTAAAGTGGCTGCACAAGTTTGCATTCCCAGCAACAATGTTATACGGTTCCCTTTTCTACCCATCCTTGCAAGTACTTGTTGTTTACTGTGTCAATTTTAGCCATTCTGACAGGTATGAGATGATATCTCATTTTAGTTTTGATTTGTATTTCCCTGATGATGAGTGATGTTGAGTATCTTTTCATTTATCTGTTAGCCATCTGTATGTCTTCTTTGGAAAACTGTCTATTAATTTCTTCTGCTCATTTCTTAATTGGATTATTTGTTTTTAGCTGTTTATTTTCATAAGTTCAGTATATATTTTGCATACTAACCCTTTATCAGATATGTCATTTGAAAATATCTTTTCCCATTCCATAGTCTTGCTGATTGTTTCCTTTGCTGTGCAAGAGGTTTTTATCTTGATAATGTCCCAATAGTTCATATGTCTTTTTTTTCCCTTGCCTCAAGAGGATATATCTAGTAAGAAGTTGCTATAGCTGATGTCAAAAAGGTTGCTGCTTGTGTTCCCATATAGGATTTTGGTTTCCTTTCTCACATTTAAGTCTTTCATCCATTTTGAATTTATTTTTGTGTATGGTATATGAAAGTGGTCCAGTTTCATTCCTTTCTATGTTTGCCGTCCAGTTTTACCAACACCATTTGTTGGAGGGACTGTCCCCCCCCCCACTGGATTTTCTTTACTCCTTTGTAGAAGGTTAGTTGACCATATAGTTGTGGGTTCATTTCTGAGTTTCCTATTCTGTTCTATTTTTCTGTGTGTTTATTTTTATTCCTTTACTACGCTGTTTTGATCCTCACAGCTTTTTAACATAACTTGATGTCTAGAGTGATTATACTTCCAGCTTTGTTTTGCTTTTTATTTATTTTTTTATGCCTATTCATTTATTTTGAGACAGAGAGAGAGAGAGAGAGAGAGAGAGAGATTGTGCACGTGCATGAAAAGGGGAGGGGAACAGAGAGAGGAAGACAGAATCCCAAGCAGGGTCTGTACTATCAGCATGGAGCCTAACGTGGGGCTTGATCTCATAAATCGAGACACATGACCTGAGGTGAAAACCAGAGTCAGACACTTAACCAACTGAGCCACCCAGGAGCCCATGCTTTTTTTTGTCATGAATTGTTATTTTATTTTATTTTATTTTATTTTATTTTATTTTATTTTATTTTATTTTTAAATATGAAAGAGTCCATGTTTTTTAAAAAAAGCCTTTGGCTACTCAAAATCTTTTATGATTCCTTATAAATTTTAGGAATGATTGTTCAAGTTCTGTGCAAAATTCTCTTGGTAGTATGATAGCAATTGCATTAAAACTGTAAATTTTTTGGGGTAGTATATAAATTTTAACAATATTTGTTCTCCAATCCATGATCATGGAATCTCTTTCCATTTCTTTGTCATCTTCAAATTCTTTCAACAAAGTTTTATAGTTTTCTCAGTATAGATATTTCACCTTTGTGCTTAGGTTTATTCCGAAGTATTTTATTTTTTGGTGCAGTTGTAAATGGGATTCTTTCTTAATCTCTTTTTCTGCTGCTATATTATTAGTGTATATAAGCGCAACAGATTTCTGCACGTTGATTTATATCCTGCACCTTCCTGAATTAACTTATCAGTTTGAGCAGTTTTTTGGTGGTGTCTCTTGTGTTTTCTTTATATACTATCATATCATCTGTGAATAGTGAAAGTTTTCCTTCTTAGTGATTTAGATAACTTTTATTTCTTTTTCTTGTCTAATTGCTGTGGGTAGGTCCTCCAGTACTATGCTGAATAAAAATGGTGAGAGTGGACATCCTCATCTTGTTCCTGACCTTAGGGGAAAAGCTCTAAGTTTTTCCCCATAGAGTACTATGTTCCCTGTGTTATACACACACACACACACACACACACACACGCGCACACACACACACACACACACACACATTGATTACATTCTACTACCCTGTTTTCTAGGTCATTAATTCATTCTTATGCTTCTTATAGCCTACTCTTCTTCCATCAAACATGTTCCTTATTTTGTTCACAGAGCCCTTTATTTCTGCCATGTCATTTCTTATCTCTGTGTTAAGAGTGTCACTGATGTCTTACACTCTTTTCTCAAGTCTAATGAGTATATTTATGATCATTGCTTTAAATTCTCCATCAGGCATGTTTATTATATTTGTTTCACTTAGGCCTATGGACATGGCCTTGTCCTATTCTTTCATTTGGGACAGATTTCTCTGTCTTCTCATTTTGCCTAAGTGTCTGTGCCTGTTCATGTTTGTTATGAAAGTCAGCTATGTCTCTGGTTCTTGAGGGTAATCTTCTTATGAAGAGGTCCTGTAGTGCCATGCTATATACTATCCTGTGTTCTCCAGGGCCTGACACTTCAAAGAGTGTCTCCAATGTGGTGTGCTGAGTGCTCTCTACTTTTGTGGCCTGGCCACTTTATACTTTAAGTCAGTCATCTGCAGAGGCTCTCTTTGCCCATTGTGAGTAGTGTTTGGTCTCTCACCTGAATGCGGCCAGTTTTAACTAAACCTTCTCTTGTCTGTGAAATTAAATCTGCTGACACCACCATCAGAACAGAGGCCTTGAAAAACTTCTGATTCAGGAGACCCCAGGGGGAAGCTTTTGGGGTGATCTTCTGGGGGAGGGAGTCTACAACACTGTGACAGAAGCAAAGGACACTAGCAGAAGTGAATCCACCAGAACACACGTGGGTGTGTTTTGTGAAAGTAAGTTAGATAGGGAGGGTGTGTTATGCACTGGTTTCTACAGGTAGTGCTGGTTTATGCTGAGGGGTGAGGGAGGGAAATGGAATATAGGTATGGGTCCATTTCTTGGTTTTCTATTCTGTTCCATTGACCTATGTGTCTGTTTTTGTACCAGTATCATATTGTCTTGATGACTACAGCTTTGTAATACAGTTTGAAATCTGGAATTACAATGCTTACAGCTTTGTTTTTCTTTTTCAGGATTGCTTTGGCTATTGAGGGTTTTTTGTGGTTCCGTGCAAATTTTATAATTGTTTTTTCTAGCTCTATGATAAATGCTGATGACATTTTGATAGGGATTGCATTAAAAGTATATATTGCTTTCGGTAGTATAGACATTTTAACAATGTTTGTTCTTCCAATCCATGAGCATGGAATGCTTTTCCAATTCTTTCCATCCTCTAATTCATTTTATAAGTATTCTATATTTTTCAGAGTAAAGATCTTTTACTTCTTTGGTTAGATTTATTTCTAGATATTTTATTGTTTTGGTTCAATTGCAAATTGGATCAATTCCTTGTTTTCTTTTTCTGCTGTCTCATTATTGGTGTGTAAATATGCAATGGATTTCTGCATGCTGATTTCATATACTGTAACTTTGCTGAATTCATGTATTAGTTCTAGCGATTTTTTGGTGGTGTCTTTCAGGTTTTCTACATAGATTATCATGTTGTCCACAAATAGTGAATGTTTGACTTATTTCTTACCAATTTGGATGACTTTTATTTCATTTTGTTTTCTGATTGCTGAGGCCAAAAATTCCAGTTCTACGTTAAGTAGTAATGGTGAGTGTGGGGAATAAGTTTAGGAATCCCCCATGCTTACTTACACCAATGGGTTAACAAGGCATAAAGAAATACAAAGCCATAAAATGCTCACACCCGAGTTTGGGTAAACCAGATTGGTACCCCAAGAATAGGGGAATGCAAAGACACCCCATTAATAAGGAGGTGAAATGCACCCCAAAATAGAAAGGGGTGCAGAGACCCCAGAATAGGGAGGGAAGGACAAAGTCCCAAAATAGGAACAGGCACAAAGGTGCCCAATACAGAGGTGTATGGAATAAACAAGATTAGATATTCAGGGTGGAAGCACTCTCAATTTAGTACTATAGAAGAAAATCTGCTTTCACAGGAAGATAGATCCAAGTTAAGTAAATTGTTGAATTGGACTATGGACCTCTGTGCTGTAGGCAACACTGCCCAGAGCAGAAATGGTTAACAAAAGAAAAGGTGTCTTATTAACCCTGAGGTTATTTCTCCTGTCTCATCCCCTAGGCTAGCTAAGATAAATAGGCATGGCACCTCCTGTCTGCTGTCAACAACCATCTACCTATCTGCCCAGCACCAGGATTTTGTTTTATATTGACCGAAACCCCAAATACTGTATATCTTCAAAACCTCCCTCTTCCCTCACGTCCCCAAGTTAATGTCCACAGTTTCTTTGTCTCTTTGTGCATGTCTATCACGTTTGTTAGCCTTCTGATCTGAATAAATACGGGTCAAGGACCCTTATTTTCCTGGACATAGCCACCTCTCACTTTAATCCTGCATCAGCTCTTTTGCTGGCCAAAAGACAACTTTAGACTTAGAGTCTATGACAGGTGAAATGGTAATACTTGTCTTGTTCCTGACCATAGGGAAAAGGCTCTCAGCTTTTCCCTGTTTCAAAAATTCTCAACAAGATACTAGCAACTCAAATTCAACAGTACATTAAAAGAATTAATCATCATGATCAAATGAGATTTATTACTGGTGCAGGGCTGGCTCAATATTCACAAATCAATCAACTTGATACACCACATTAATAAAAGAAAAGATAAGAAGCATGTGATGCTGTCAATAGATGTAGATAAAGCATTTGACAAAATAGCGCATTCATTCTTGATAAAAACCCGCAACAAAGTAGAGCTAGATGGAACTTACCTCAATGTCATAAAGACCATATATGAAAGACCCACAGCTAATGTCATCCTCAAAGGGGAAAAACTGTAATGAGTTATTTTTTAGTAAGGATATTAACTTACTCTTTAGCCTTTCTTTTTTCTTTTTTATCTTCCTGATTGGCTTTTAGTACGTGGGTTTTTTTCTGGCATATATTTGAAATATTGTGCCATCATATTTATCAATTTATTATGGTTTAACCTTTTCTTTTCTTGTCTTAAACACACTTACCCTGAAGCGATAAATAAAATAACCACCTACATTTTTTTAAATTTATGAATATTTGAAAGGCTATTTATATTCTTGGGAGATGTTCTAAGGCCTTTAATATTTTAGTAAAAAATCCACAATTAATAAAAAAAATACATTTTGTTGGAAAATAAACTTGGTGACAAATTTTTTAGATATACATTTCTTTTGACACTCATATGATTTTGCCATGGCTAGTTCACTAGTAAAGTCCTTAACTTTCTTTGTTAATTTTACTTTTTAATCACTGATGTCCCAATGTTCAGTGTGTGTGATAGTATCATCAAATGGCTTTAGTAGCTAAACTTGCTAGGAAGGCAGGATTAAGTAGGGAGGGTAATCAATCAATTTCATGGTGAAGTCAGAATGACCTCTTTACTAAAGCTCTTGTTGGGCATATATCAAATCATAACTGTGATTCTATATTGCATTTAGTATAAGTTTAAGAAGTGGCAGCATTTAGGGAACAGTTGAGTCTTCATCATTTCCTTTCATACAATATGTAGATATAACACAGGTAACCCTATCAGCAGGCAAGAAAATAGTTTCCCAGTTTTAATTTCTCACATTCTCATTAAGTAATGTGTGTACAGGGTGTTCTATTTTATATTATTTTATTTATTTATTTTAAAGTTTATTTATTTATTTTGAGAGAGAGAAAGAAATCACGAGCAAGGGAGGGGCAGAGGGAGATGGGGGGGTGAAGAGGAAGGAGAATGAGAGAAATAATCACAAGCAGGCTGCACACTGTCATTGTGGAGCCTGATGCAGGGCTCAAACCCAGGAACCATGAGATCATGTACTGAGCAGGTCATATCCTTAACTAACTGAGCCACCCAGGCATATCAAAGATTTTTTTTTTTCTGAAAGGGGAACATGTGATATAATCGCTCATTTGTGTAAAGGGCACCTAAAGAATTTTTTTGCCATGAGCATTGGTTGAGGAACTATTTAAATTTTAACCTCCGGGGGGGGGGAAATATATATATATATATATATATATATATATATATAAGCTGAATTCAATTTTTAATGAATCTGATTCCTCTACTTCTTTATCCTTAAACACATGTCTGTTATTGTTCAAAAAACTTTATACTGTATTATTTGTTGTTTTTATTATTAGACACAAATTACACCAGTGTGGAATTTGGAGTTTATCAGCCATCCTAATACTACTAGAGTTCAACATCTCAAAGAAAATGCTATGATTTCATCTGGATCTTAAAGGATAAGCAGGATATGTAAAAAATATATGGATAATGAAGTCATTGATGGAATCACTGATATCACTTTGAGATAGGTTATATATGATACTTGTAGAGGAGAAAGGATTCTTTAACTAGCTTTTTAGGTTAAGAATGGTAGTAACATGGACAGCATTAAAAAGTGTGCCAATTGGGAAGAAAAGAAAAAGGTGAATTCAATTATTAGTGATATTGACTTTAAATTTAAAAACATCCAAGTATAACTGTCTTTTAGATAAGTATAACTATTTCTCTGGAGATTGATGACAGGGTTAGCAGTAATATATATAAAAGTTGAGTATTGAAACTGTAAAAAAAAATGGGTACATTTTGTAATGTTGGTAAGAGGGAAAGAGGAAGTGATGAATTCAATGACAGTAAAAAAAATAATCCCCTTTGAACTAATTGATGATCTTACTTTTCTACTGCACGTATACATTCAGACATCACTAATGGACTTCTAGTCACCATGTCATAGTGACTCAGGGATGTGTGTGGTGGTGGAGTGTTTTCTTATTTTTCTTCATTGAGCTTCATATCATATTTTTGGAAAGTAAAAGCAAAAGAAAATAGGTAGACAAGTGTTTGAAAATAGGAAGTATACCTAGTTATTTAATACAATATTACTATAGGTCACTAGTAAGTACTTTATTTGAATATTGAATCTTTGACACTGACTAGTGTGAGAATGGCAGATTAATGAAAAGAATTTAAATATATTATCATGGTTTGCTTGAAGCTTTCAAAATTTCCTGAATCAGCATTAATGTCATCTTTGTTGACTTTACAAAGCAGTAAAGATTATGTGAATGAGAAGCTGTGAAAACTCATGAGAAAACTCCATACACCAAAGTTTTATTTGTGGCTATATAAGAATCCTAAAACATGCTAGGAATATAAGATGGTGTACATTGGAGTTTTTCTTTTTAACTTTTCAGCAAAATAGCAAGATCTGGGACTGAGCAAATTTCTAAATGATAGTTTTATAAGACATAGTTTTGTTACATTTTCTGTGTTCAAGAATAACACTCTAATAACCATAGATTATTATCTTGCCCTGCACCTAAAGGGTCTGTGAACACTGCACCAGGAAATAGTTTAATAAGATTATAGTTCTAAATTATGTAGTTCACTATTGACATTTACAGTTAGCAAGTAATTTACAGTAAACAAAAACCTGAGTTTGAAATAACGTATGATCAATGAAAAGTTTATCTTGAAGAGAAGATGAAAATTTTAAACTTTAGAAAGCATTTTTGCCTCTGCTGAAAAAAACAAAAAAGTAGATATCATTTTCCCCAGGACAAATGGATTAAGTAGAGAAAGCATAGTGGAAAGATTATTGCTATAAAAATAGACTCTAAGTGTCTTAAATTCTGTCAAGATTATAATCACATGTCTTTTCATTTTTATTTTTATTCTTTAAAGTTTTATTTATTTATTTTGAAAGATAAAGTGTATGACAAGCGGAGAGAGAGGGAGAGAGAGAAAATCTCAAGCACACTCACCACTGTCAAAGCAGAGCTCAATGCAGGGCTCGAACTCATGAACCTTAATCACATGTTTGTTTTTTTATAGATTACATAGTTTTACACTGTGAAACTATACATCTGATTAAGAGAAACAATTTGTCAAAGGGAACCTTGAGACCAAAGGGCTTTGATTCAGGTAGTTGTTTAATAGACATGGAACAGCAGAAAGATAATGCACCCATTTTAAAAGAAATTTCTAAGAAATATTGAAACATAAGACCTTTAAATAACAGCTATTGTCCACAAATAATACTATTATTGCATGGAAAAAATACATAGTGCCAATTTTCCAAAAATAAATTCATTATTTCTCATTGTGCTGGTTTCTTTTTTACTCCAAGTAACAAACGAATAAAACTTGTTAAAGCAATGGACTATTTTAGGAAATAAAAGAGAATAAGCTTTAATATATATATACAAAAAAATCACAAATAACACAAACAACTGCCACTAGATAATAGTTACAAAAATACAGTTGGCAAAAAGTAAATGGAACATAATGAAAATCTTATTTCCTAGTATAGAAATTATATCTCTATGGAGAGGTGTATTTTGGGGATGGGAATGAGTTGAATACTTGGTAAATTGAATTAGATTTCCAAGAAAGATTTTGGAGGAACTGTTGATGGTATGGATAAGCATTTTTTTTTTCCAAGGGAAATTAAGCTAAGTGGAAGTTTTTATTTTTAATTTTGGCTTTTGGTTTTGTTTTGTTTTTTAATGCAATCTAACACCCATTGTTTAATTGTTTTAAAACAAAACATACAGAGACATGTAGAGAAATAGAATGTGAAATGAAGAAGATGACCTATTGTAAGAAACATTAGGGGAAAAAATGAAGGCATTTAATGAGACTTTATATTATATATATATATATATATATATATATATATATATATACATTCAAATTAGTTAACATACAGTGTACTCTTGGCTTCAGGAGTAGAATCCAGTGATTCATCTCTTATATATGACACCCAGTGCTCATACCAAGAAGTGCTCTCCTTAATGCCCATCACCCATTTAACCCAAACACCAAACCACCTCCCCTCCAGCAACCCTCAGTTTGTTCTCTGTATTTAAGAGGCTCTTATGGTTTACCTCCCTGTTTTTTACCTTAGTTTTGCTTCCCTCCCCCTATGTTCACTGTTGTGTTTCTCAAATTCCATATACGAGTGAAATCATATGGTATCTTTATCTGACTCATTTCATTTAGCATAGTACACTGTAATTCCATCCACATTGTTGCAAATGGCAAGATTTCATTCTTTTTCATTGCCAAGTAGTATTCCATTGTATATATAATGAAAATTTTAAGGAAGCTATTTTGCAAGATAATCCGTCTTTGTCTAATATGATATTTTTCTAATAAATTATAGAATTTGATAATTTTCTTTAGAGATAAAGAATTATTTGGTATAGGTTGAGGATGAAAATGGAGTGATAAGAGAGGCTCCACCCACAGGGATCCAGTTGTAATTGAGTTATACACATGGGCCTTTGCCTGTAGTGGCTGTTGCAAAGTGTGAGAAATATGTTGTTCATGGTGTTGCAGAGGGCGTCTTATTATGTTTCTGTTCAATGAAGGATCCATTTATTTTGTCACATGGTCAGTTATTTTTTTTTTAACTACAACTTCAGTGAGGTATAACTGAAATACATGTATTTGAAATACATGGGCACGTAGTCTATTGACCTGCGCAGGAGCATTTCTCTTGGGAAAAGACCTAACAGTATAATGGCTGGGCCATAGGGTATATGGATACTTACATTTATAAGAAATATCCAAATTACTTTCCTAATGATTTTATCATTTTATTATTCCTATCACAAGTATATGAGCATTCGAGCTGCTGAGCAACAAAATGGTCTATTTTAAACCCAGGCTTCTACTGAGAAATAATTTTTGCAACCAAATGGAGCAGAATCATAATAATTATGCATTCACAGAACAGTAAAAAATGTAACAAAAAGTAAAAATGTTGACTAGGGGGAGAAAATAAACACACAGAGGGCATATAGTTTACAAAGGGAGAACAAGAGTACTGATGAATAGGGGCACTTGTACCCCAATGTTTATAGAAGAACTTTCAACAAAAGCTAAATTATGGAAAGAGCCTAAATGTCCATCAACTGATGAATGGATAAAGAAATTGTGGTTTATATACACAATGGAATACTATGTGGCAATGAGAAAGAATGAATCATGGTCTTTTGTAGCCACGTGGATGGAACTGGAGAGTGTGATGCTAAGTGAAATAAGTCACACAGAGAAAGACAGATACCATATGTGTTTACTCTTATGTGGATCCTGAGAAACTTAACAGAAGACCATGGGGAGGGGGAAAAAAGAGGTTAGAAAGGGAGAGAGCCAAAACATAAGAGACTCTTAAAAACTGAGAACAGGGTTTGGCAGGAAAGATGGCGTAGGAGGACACTGGGCTCAACGCATCCTGCTGATCACTTAGATTCCACCTACACCTGCCTAAATAACCCAGAAAACCGCCAGAAGACTAGCAGAATGGAGTCTCTGGAGCCAAGCGCAGATGAGAGGCCCACGGAAGAGGGTAGGAAGGGCGGCAAGGCAGTGCACACTACACGGACTGTCGGGAGGGAGCCGTGGGGGAAGGGCGGCCCACCAGCCAAGCAGAGCCCCCTAATCTGGCTTGCAAAAGTGGAGGGGCCGAACGGAGTGTGTTTCAACAGCAAGGGGGAACTTGACATCTGGAAGGTTATAAGCTAACAGCTCTGCTCGGAGACCGGGAGGGCTGGAGGACAGCATGAGGGAGAGTGGAGCCCCGGATGACAGAACTCAGATGGTGGGGAACAAAGGCGCTCGCCAGAGCCATCTCCCTTGCCCACCCCCCAGCCAAAATACGGGTC
This sequence comes from Acinonyx jubatus, assembly GCF_027475565.1. Lineage (NCBI taxonomy): Eukaryota > Metazoa > Chordata > Mammalia > Carnivora > Felidae > Acinonyx > Acinonyx jubatus. The sequence goes on along the minus strand of NC_069389.1, from coordinate 70,710,819 downwards.
CTTCCAGGGAACTTGCTTGCACCACGCAAACACCCAACGCTGTGCTTCTGCAGATTCAACCCTGCGGCAGGTCTGACTCCCTCCCACCCGAAGAGGATCACCAAAAGAAAAGAGAGCTGAGCCTGCCCCTCCCACTCCTGTGTACCTTGCCTACCCACCCCAGCTAATACGCCAGATACCCAGCACCACAAGCCTGGCAGTGTGCAAGTAGCCCAGATGGGCCACGCCACCCCACAGTGAATCCTGCTGCTAGGAGAGGGGAAGAGAAGGCACACACCAGTCTGACTGTGGCCCCAGCGGTGGGTTGGGGGCAGACATCAGGTCTGACTGCAGCCCCGCCCACCAATGCAAGTTATTCAAGACAGCACAGGGGAAGTGCCCCATAGTCCCGCACCACTCCAGGGACTATCCAAAATGACGAAACGGAAGAATTCCACTCAGAAAAACATCCAGGAAATAACAACAGCTAACAAACGGATCAAAAATGATTTAAACAATATAACAGGAAGTAAATTTTGAATAACAGTCATAAAATTAGTCGCTGGGCTTCAAAACAGTATAAGGACAGCAGAGAATCTCTTGCTACAGAGATCAAGGGACTAAGGAACAGCCAGGAGGAGCTAAACAATGCTGTCAATGAGCTGGAAAATAAAATGGAGACAACTATGGCTCGGATTGAAGAGGCAGAGGAGAGAATAGGAGAACTAGAAGATAAAATTATAGAAAAAGAAGAAGCTGAGAAAAAGAGAGATAAAAAAATCCAGGAGTATGAGGGGAAAATTAGAGAACTAAATGATACACAAAAGAGAAATAATCTATGCATAATTGGTATTCCAGAGGAGGAAGAGAGAGGGAAAGGTGCTGAAGGTGTACTTGAGGAAATAATAGCTGAGAACTTCCCTGATCTGGGGAAGGAAAAAGGCATTGAAATCCAAGAGGCACAGAGAACTCCCTTCAGACATAACATGAATCGATCTTCTGCACAACATATCATAGTGAAACTGGCAAAATACAAGGAAAAAGAGAAAATTCTGAAAGCACTAGAGATAAACGTGCTCTAACATATAAAGGGAGACTGATAAGACTCATGACCCATCTCTCTACTGAAACTTGGAAGGCCAGAAAGGAATGGCAAGAGATCTTCAATGTGATGAACAGAAAAAAAATATGAGCCGAGAATCCTTTATCCAGCAAGTCTGTCATTTAGAATAGAAGGAGAGATAAAGGTCTTCCCAAACAAACAAAAACTGAAGGAATTGGTCACCACTAAACCAGCCCTACAAGAGATCCTAAGGGGGATCCTGTGAAACAAAGTACCAGAGACATTGTTACAAGCATGAAACCTACGGACATCACAATGACTCTAAACCCATATCTTTCTATAACACTGAATGTAAATGTAAATGGACTAAATGTGCCAACCAAAAGACATAGGGTAACAGAATGGATACAAAAACAAGACCCATCTATTTGCTGTCTACAAGAGACTCATTTTAGACCTGAGCACACTTTCAGATTGAGAGTGAGGGGATGGAGAACTATTTATCATGCCACTGGAAGTCAAAAGAAAGCTGGAGTAGCAATACTTATATCAGAAACTAGACTTGAAATTAAAGGCTGTAACAAGAGATGAAGAAGGGCATTATATAATCATCACAGGGTCTATCCATCGGGAAGAGCTAACAATTATAAATGTCTATGCACTGAATACAGGAGCCCCCAAATATATAAAACAATTACTCACAAACATAAGCAACCTTATTGATAAGAATGTGGTAACTGCAGGGACTTTAACACTCCACTTACAGAAATGGATAGATCATCTAGACACACGGTCAATAAAGAAACAAGGGCCCTGGATGAGACATTGGATCAGAGGGACTTGACAGATATATTTAGAACTCTGCATCCCAAAGCAACAGAATATACTTTCTTCTCGAGTGCACATGGAACATTCTCCACGATAGATCACATACTGGGTCACAAACAGCCCTTCATAAGTATATAAGAATTGTGATCATACCATGCATACTTTCAGACCACAATGCTATGAAACTTGAAATCAACCACACGAAAAAGTCTGGAAAACCTCCAAAAGCATGGAGGTTAAAGAATACCCTACTAAAGAATGAATGGGTCAACCAGGCAATTAGAGAAGAAATTTAAAAAATATAAGGAAACAAATGGAAATAAAAATACAACAAACAAAATGTTTTGAGATGCAGCGAAGGCAGTCCTGAGAGGAAAATACATTGCAATCCAGGCCTATCTCAAGACACAAGAAAAATCCCAAATACTAAATCTAACAGCACACCTAAAGGAAATGGAAGCAGAACAGCAAAGACAGCCTAAATCCAGCAGAAGAAGAGAAATAATAAAGATCAGAGCAGATATAAACAATATAGAATCTAAAAAAACTGTAGAACAGATCAACGAAACCAAGAGTTGGTTTTTTTTAAAATAAACAAAATTGATAAACCTCTAGCCAGGCTTCTCAAAAAGAAAAGGGAGATGACCCAAATAGATACAATCATGAATGAAAATGGAATCATTACAACCAATCCCTCAGAGATACAAGCAATTCTCAGGGAATACTATGAAAAATTATATGCCAACTAACTGGACAACCTGGAAGAAATGGAAAATTCCTAAACACCCACACACTACCAAATCTCAAACACGAGGTAATAGAAAGCTTGAGCAGACCCATAACCAGAGAAGAAATTGAATCAGTCATAAAAAATCTCCCAACAAATAAGTGTCCAGGGCCAGATGGCTTCCTCCCAGGGGAGTTCCACCAGATGTTTAAAGCAGAGATAATACTTATCCTTCTCAAGCTATTCCAAAAAATAGAAAGGGAAGGAAAATTTCCAGACTGTTTCTATGAAGCCAGTATTACTTTGATTCCTAAACCAGACAGAGACCCAGTAAAAAAAGAGAATACAGGCCAATATCCCTGATGAATATGGATAAAAAAATTCTCAATAAGATACTATCAAATCGAATTCAACAGCATATAAAAAGAATTATTCACCATGATCAAGTGGGATTCATTCCTGGGCTGCAGGGCTGGTTCAACATTTGCAAATCAATCAATGTGATAAGTCACATTAATCAAAGAAAAGATAAGAACCATATGATCCTGTCAATAGATGCAGAAAAGGCCTTTGACAAAATTCAGCATCCTTTCTTAATAAAACCCCTAGAGAAAGTCGGGATAGAAGGAACATACTTAAAGATCATAAAAGCCATTTATGAAGAGCCCACAGCTAACATCATCCTCAATGGGGAAAAACAGAGAGCTTTTTCCCTGAGATCAGGAACACGACGGGGATATCCACTCTCACTGCTGTTGTTTAACATAGTGTTGGAAATGCTAGCATCAGCAATCAGACAACAAAAGGAAATCAAAGGCATCAAATTGGCAAAGATGAAGTTAAGCTTTCACTTTTTGCAGATGACATGATATTTTATATGGAAAATCCGATAGACTCCACCAGAAGTCTGCTAGAACTGATACATGAATTTAGCAAAGTTGCAGGATACAAAATTAATGTACAGAAATCAGTTGCATTCTTATACACTAACAATGAAGTAACAGAAAGACAAATAAAGAAACTGATCCCATTCACAATTGCACCAAGAACCATAAAATACCTAGGAATAAATCTAACCAAAGATGTACAAGATCTGTATGCTGAAAACTATAGAAAGCTTATGAAGGAAATTAAAGAAGATATAAAGAAATGGAAAAAACATTCCATGCTCATGGATTGGAAGAATAAATATTGTCAAAATGTCAATACTATCCAAAGCTATCTATACATTCAATGCAATCCCAATCAAAATTGCACCAGCATTCTTCTCGAAACTAGAACAAGCATTCCTAAAATTCATATGGAACCACAAAAGGCCTCGAATAGCCAAAATAATTTTGAAGAAGAAGACCAAAGCAGGAGGCATCACAATCCCAGACTTTAGCCTCTACTCCAAAGCTGTCATCATCAAGACAGCATGGTATTGGCACAAAAACAGACACATAGACCACTGGAATAGAATAGAAACCCCAGAACTAGACCCACAAACGTATGGCCAACTCATCCTTGACAATCAGGAAAGAACATCCAATGGAAAAAAGATAGTCTCTTTAACAAATGGTGCTGGGAGAACTGGACAGCAACATGCAGAAGATTGAAACTAGACCATTTTCTCACACCATTCACAAAAATAAACTCAAAATGGCTAAAGGACCTGAATGTGAGACAGGAAACCATCAAAACCCTAGGGGAGAAAGCAGGAAAAGACGTCTCTGACCTCAGCCGTAGCAGTTTCTTACTTGGCACATCCCTAAAGGCAAGGGAATTAAAAGCAAAAATGAACTACTGGGAACTTATGAAGATAAAAAGCTTCTGCACAGCAAAGGAAACAACCAACAAAACTAAAAGGTAACCAACGGAATGGGAAAAGATATTTGCAATGACATATCAGACAAAGGGCTAGTATCCAAAATCTATAAAGAGCTCACCAAACTCCACACCAAAAAAGCAAATAACCCAGTGAAGAAATGGGCAGAAAACATGAATAGACACTTTTCTAAAGAAGACATCCGGATGGCGAACAGGCACATGAAAAGATGCTCAACATCGCTCCTCATCAGGGAAATACAAATCAAAACCACACTCAGATATCACCTCACGCCAATCAGAGTGGCCAAAATGAACAAATCAGGAGACTATAGATGCTGGCGAGGATGTGGAGAAATGGGAACCCTCTTGTACTCTTGGTGGGAATGCAAACTGGTGGAGTCGCTCTGGAAAACAATGTGGAGGTTCCTCAAAAAATTAAAAATAGATCTACCCTATGTCCCAGCAATAGCACTCTAGGAATTTACCCAAGGGATACAGGAGTACTGATGCATAGGGGCACTTTTACCCCAATGTTTATACCGGCACTCTCAACAATAGCCAAATTACGGTAAGAGCCTAAATGTCCATCAACTGATGAATGGATAAAGAAATCGCAGTTTATATACACAATGGAGTACTACGTGGCAATGAGAAAGAATGAAATATCGTCCTTTGTGGCAACATGGATGGAACTGGAGAGTGTTATGCTAAGTGAAATAAGTCATACAGAGAAAGGCAGATACCATATTGTTTCACTTTTATGTGGATCCTGAGAAACTTAACAGAAACCCTTAGGGGAGGGAAAGGAAAAAAAAGAGGTTAGAGTGGAAGAGAGCTAAAGCATAAGAGACTCTTAAAACGTGAGAGCAAACTGAGAGTTGGTGGGGGGTGGGAGGGAGTGGAGGGTAGGTAATGGGTATTGAGGAGGGCGCCTTTTGGGATGAGCACTGGGTGTTGTATGGAAACCAATTTGACAATAAACTTCATATATTGAAAAAAAACTGAGAACAAACTGAGAGTTGATGGGGGGTGGGAGGGAGGGGAGGGTGGGTGATGGATATTGAGGAGGGTATCTGTTGGGATGAACGCTGGGTGTCGTATGGAAACCAATTTGACAATAAATTTCATATTTAGAAAAATAAATAAACTATGTGTAAAGAAATTTAAAAGAAATAGAAAAGGAGAACAACTCCAAAGTCAATCAGTAAAATATGCAATCCACAAAAAATGGGGGTAATATTTTGAAAGAAATGTTGCAGCAAATAAAGCCTAGAGCCAACAAAAGAAGGGAAGTAATGAAGATTAGGCCAGAAGTAAATGTTATAGAAACAACAACAACAAAACTGTAGAACAGATCAATGAAAGTTAAAGCTGGTTCTTTGAAAGAATTAACAAAATTGATAACACTCTAAGTAGACTTGTCAAATAAGAAGAGAGAGAGACAGAGACAGAGACAGAGACAGAGATGGAGAGACAGAGACAGAAAAACAGAGAAACAGAAAAGACCCAAATAGATAAAATCACAAATGAAAGAGGAGAGATCACAACCAACACCACAGAAATAGAAACAATTATCAGAGAATAGTATAAAAAATTATATGTCAGCAAACGGGGCAATCTGAAAGAAATGGACGAATTCCTAGAAGCACACAAACTACCATAAGGGAAACAGGAAGAAATAGAAAATTTGAACAGACCCATAACTAGCAAACTATTCAATCAGTAATCACACATCACCCAAAATAACAAGAGTCCTGGGCCAGATTGCTTCCAGGGGAATTCTCCCAAACATTTAAAGAAGAGTTAATATCTGCTCTTCTAAAGCTGTTCCAAAATATAGAAATGGAGCTAAAGCTCCCAAACTCATTTTATAAGGCCAAAATTATCTTGATTCAAAAACCAGCCAAAGATGCCACTAAAAAGGTGTATTTCAGGCCAATATACCTGTTGAATCTGCATGCAAATTCTCAACAATATCAGCATATTGAATCCAACAGTACATTAAACGAGTTGTTCACCACAATTGACTAGGATTTATTTCTGGGCTTCCGGGATGTCTTAATATCTACAGATCAATAAACGTGATACACCATATGAATAAAAGAAAGGATAAGAACCATATGACCCTCTAAATTGACACAGAAAAAGCATTTGACAAAATACAGCATCCTTTGTTGATAAAAACTCTCAAGAAAGTAAGGATAAAAGGGACATATCTCAACATCATAAAATCCATATACAAAGACCCACAGCTAATATCATCCTCAATGGGGGAAAATTGACAGCTTTTCCCCTATGGTCAGGAACATGACAGGGATGCTCACTGTTAAATGCTCAACATAGTACTGGAAGTCCTAGCCTTAACAATGAGACAACAAAAATAAATAAAACGCATCCAAATTGGCAAGGAATAAATCAAACTTTCACTATTTACAGAAAACATGATACTGTATGTAGAAAACCCAAAAAACTCCACCAAGATTTCTCTAGAACTGATACATAAATTCAGCAAAATTGAAGGATATAAAATCAACATACAGAAATATGTTGCATTTCCAAACACCAATAATGAAGCAACAGAAAGAGAAATCAGGAATCAATCCCAGGTACTTGAACCAAAAACTATAAGATACCTAGGAATAAACCTAACCAAAGAGGTAGAAGATGTGTACTTGGAGAACTATAGAATACTTAATGAAAGATATTTAAAGAAGATGCAATAATGGAAAAACATTCCATTTTCATGGATTGAGAGAACAATTATTTGAAAATATCTATACTACCCAGAGCAATTTACACATTCAATGCAATCCCCATCAACATAACAGCCGCATTTCTCAGAGCTATGGCAAATAATTCTAAAATTTTTGTGGAACAAGAAAAGAACCTGAATAGCCAAAGTAATATTGAAAAAGAAAAGCAAAGTGGGAGGCAACGCACATCTGGATTTCAAGCTGTATTATAAAGCTATATTTATCAAGGCAGTGTGGTACTGGCACAAAAAAAAAATAGATGCATAAATCAGTGGAACAGATTAGAAAACCCAGAAAAGGACCCAAATGTAAATGGTCATTTAATGTTTGGTAAAGCAGGAAAGAATATCCAATGGAGAAACTACACTCTATGGTGTTGGGAAAACTGGACTGTGACATGCAAAAAAAATGAAACTGAATAGCGTTTTCACACCATACACAAAAATAATTTCAAAATGGATGAAAGACCTAAAAGTGAGACAGGAAACCATCAAAATCCTACAGGAGAACACAGGCAGAATTCTCTTTGATGTCAGTTACAGCAACTTCTTACTAGACATGATTCAGGAAGCAAGAGAAGCAAAAGTAAAAACTAACTATTGGGACTTCATCAAGATAAAAAGCATCTGCACAGTGAAGGAAACAACAAAACTAAAATGCAACCCACGGAATGGGAGAAGACAGTTGCAAATCACATATTGGATAAAGCACTAGTATCCAACATCTATAAAGAACTTATCAACTCAACACCAAAAATCCCCCAAATAATCCATTTAAGAAATTGGTAGAACACATGAACAAACATTTCGCCAAAGAAGGCATACAAATGGCTAACGGAGAAATGAAAGAATACTGAACAACACTCATCATAAGGAAAATGCAAATCAAAACCACTATGAAATACGACCTCACACTTGTCAGAATCACTAAAATTAACAACACAGGAAACGAGAAATTGGTGAGGATGTGGAGAAAGGGTAACCCTCTTACACTGTTGGTGGCGATACAAACTGGTGTAGTCACACTGGAAACAGTATGAAGGTTCCTCAATCAGTTTCAAATAGAACTACCCTATGACCCAGCAATTGCACTGCTGGGCAGTTCAAAGGATACAAAAATACTGATTCAGCAAGGCACATGCACACTAATGTTAATAGCAGCACTATCAACAATAGCCACATTATGGAAAGAGCCCAAATGTCCATCAACTGATAAATGGAGAAAGAAGTGGTGTGTGTGTGTGTGTGTGTGTGTGTGTGTGTAATGGACTATTACTCAGCCATCAAAAAGAATGAAATATTTGCATTTTTAATGACATAGATGGAACTAGAGTGTATTAGGTTAAGCAAAAAAACATCAGTCACAGAATGACAAATACCATATGATTTCACTTATATGTGGAATTTGAGAAACAAAACAGATGAACATAAGGGAAAGGAAGGGAAAAATATAAGATAAAAACATATGGGGAGGCAAACCATAAGAAACTTAACAATAGAGAACAACCTGAATGTTGCTTGAGGGTATGTTGTGGTGGATGTGGTAAATAGGTGATGGGCATTAAGGAAGGCACTTGTGATGAGCACTGGGTATTATATTTAAGCGATGAATCACTAAATTCTGCTCCTGAAATCAGTACTACAGTATATGTTAGCTAACTTGAATTTAATTTTTTTATGTTTCTTTTTTTTTGAGAGGCAGAGAGAGACAGAGTGCGAGTGAAGGAGGGACAGAGAGAGAGGGAGACACAGAATCAGAAGTAGGCTCCAGACACTGAGCTGTCAGGCACAGAGCCTGATGAGGGGCTCGAAATCTGGAACCATGACATCATTACCTGAGCCGAAGTTGGATGCTCAACCAACTGAGCCACCCAGGCGCCCCTTAACTAACTTGAATTTAAATAAAATCTTGGAACAATACATACATATCTACATACATACATACACACATAAATGATTTATCTGTTCTAGTAGTTTTTTGGTAGAGTTGTTAGTGTTTTTCTATGCATATTATCATGTCTTTTGTAAATGGTAAACATTTTACTTCTTTCTTACCAATTTGAATGTCTTTTATTTCTTTTTTGTTATCTGATTATATGGTTAGGACTTTCAATATTATGTTGAATAAAAGTGGGAACAGTGGACATCCTTGTCTTGTTCCTGATCTTAGAGGAAATGCTGTCAGTTGTCATCACTGAGTATGATGGTAGCTATGAGTTTTTAATATGTGGCTTTTCTAATGTTTAGGTATGTTCCCTGTAAATCTACTTGGTTGAGGTTTTTTATCATGAATGAATGTTGTAGCTTCTCAAATGTTTTTTCTTCACCTGCTGAAATGATCATATGGATTTCATGTTTTCTCTTCTTATGTGATGTGTCACATGATTGATTTTCAAATATTGAACCACCCTTGCATCATTGAAATAACTACCACTTGATTGTGGTGAATGACTTTTTATAATGTACTATAGGATTCAATTTGCTAATATTTTATTGAAGATTTTGCATCTATTTGCATCATAAATAGCTTGTGTCTTTTTTTTTTTTTTTTTTTTTTGTAGTGTCTATCTGATTTTGGTATCAGGATAATGCTGGCCTCATGGAATGAATTTGGAATGTTCCCTTCCTCTTCCATTTCTCAGAATAGTTTTGGAAGAAAAGTAGTAACTCTTTAAATGTTTGTTATAATTCATTTGCAAATTCATCTGGTCCTCGACTTTGTTTGTTGGGAGCAGTTTGACTACTGATTTAATTTCATTACTAGTAAACAGTATGTTCAGTTTTTCTATTTCTTCCTGATTTAGTTTCAGTAATTTGTAGTTTCCAGGAATATCTTTTTTCTTCCAGGTTGTCCAATTTGTTGTCACATGTTTTTTCATAATATTTGCTTATAACTCTTTGTATTTCTTTGGTGTCTTTTATTTCTCTTCCTTAATTATTGATTTAATTTTTTAAAATTATTTATTTAAATTCAAGTTAGTTAATATGCAGCATAGTATTGGTTTCAGAAGTAGAACCCAGTGATTCATCACTTATATCTAACACCCAGTGCTCATCCCAACAAGTGCCTTCCTTAATGTCCATCACCATTTAGCCCATAACCCCGTGGAGATCTATATTCCAAAAAAAAGTTTCCAAAGCAAGACTCAAAAGCATCAAACTTTTCCAAAAATCTTAACTGCATCACAAAATAATGTAAAGAAGACTTATAAAAATACAAAAAATAACTACCACCCAATGAGGTACAGGAAAGATTGGACATGTTAAGTGGACACCTGAAAAATAGAAAGAAAATGACCCAAATCTAACTTTCAGAGATCCAAATGTGTAAGGTGAAAAATTACATTGGATTGGAAAGTGATAAAGAAAATTCAGTGAATTTGAAGTCACAGAAATAAAAAATATTCAAAATAAAAAATAGTCCAAAATCCCCCTAAAAGTGAAGAATGCATCAGTGAGCTGTTAAAAAAAACTTCAAATAGCCAAAAATATTAGGCTAATCAATCAAATACTAATGTAGGTATTGTTGTGAAGGGACTTTTCAGATGAAATTGAATTTATTTGTCTGCAGATAATAAAAAGGAAGATTATTCTGAATTATCCAGGTGATCTCAGTGTAGTCACATGAGCCCTTAAAAGCAGTACAGGAGCAGCGGCTGGGTGGCTCAGTCAGCTAAGCGTCCGACTTTGGCTCAGGTCATGATCTCACGGGTTGTGAGTTTGAGCCCCGCATTGGGCTCTGTGCTGACAGCTTAGAGCCTGGAGCCTCCTTCGGATTCTGTGTCTCTTCCTCTCTCTATCCCTCCCATGATCATGCTCTGTCTCTCTCTGTCTCTCAATAATAAATAACGCTTTAAAAAAAAGCAGTACAAGAAACAGAAGAGTCAGAGGGAGATGACAGAAAGGAAAACATGGGAAGGACTTGATCTACCATTGCTGGAGGGAGGTTGCATGGAAAACATAAGAGGGAAGGTGGGCAGCCTCTGGGTGCAATGATTATCCCCTTGCTGGTAGTCAACAAGAAAATGGGGACTCTAATCCTACAAACACAAAGAACTGAATTTGGCCAACAAATTAATGCTGCTTGATGTGGATTCTTTCCAAAATCTTTCAAGCAGAGACCAGTCTAGCTAATACCTTAATTTTCACATTGTTAAACCTAGAGCAGAGAAACCATCCAAGACAAACTGGACCACTGACCAGAGAGAACTATGAGATAATTTCTTTGTGTTTTCTTTAAAACTCTACGTTTGTGGTAATATGTTACAGCAACAAAAGAAAACAAACACAAAATGCAAAAAAATAAAAGGCAAATCTACATTTATAGTTAAAGGTTTCAACAACTCTTTCTTGATCATTGATAGAACCATAAATATAAAATCATCAAAGATATGGTAGACTTGAAAAAAAACAATCAACACACAGGATATAATTAACACTTGGAGAGCATTCCATCAACCAGCAATATAATTCACATTCTAAGTAAGTGATGGTTTTAGTTGTTCCTTTTTGTTATACAAGTTATTTACCAGTGGAGGCCTGAGTATAAAAAGGATTCTTTTGCGGAGCAAATGGAACCCTCATACAATGCTGGTAGTAACATAAAATGTTATAATCATTTAGGAAAGCAATTTAGTGATTTTATATAAATTTAAGCATGCATCTACCATGTGACCCAGCTATTCTACACCTAGGCATTTACTTCCCCAGTGTAAAATGAAATTATATGACAACATAAAGACTTGAACATGAACAGTTATAATTTTTTTCAATAGTCAAAAACTGAAACTAATCTACAAATTTATCAACAAACAAATGGTACACATTATGATCCAGTGAGAAATGGAAGATTATCCAGCAAAAATTTTTACAATTTATTTTACAAATTGCCCATTTAACTTTGTTTTACTACATATATTTCTAAGAAGTGATTCATGGAGGGGAAAATTTACCTCATTTAAAAATATCTAGGAATATTATATGTCATTAAAGTTATTGCATGGTATATTTTGATCTCAACAATTACACTTGTTGAAACATTTACTGAATACCCACTATGTCTGAAATTATGCTAGGACCAGGGATACAAAGATAAATAAGATGCATTCTTTGCCCTCAAAGGTATTAATATCCAATGTGGGAAATAGGCAAAAATAGATAAAATATAATATATGATAATATGTAGGTGTCACGGATATGCACACAAGGTACTTTTATGTAAATGTGTGTGTGTGTGTGTGTGTGTGTGTGTGTGTGTGTGTGTGGAGGGGGCACCTGAGTGACTCTGTTGGTTTAAGTGTCCAACCCTTGATTTCAGCTCTGGTCATGATCTCATGATTTGGGAGATTGAGCCCTGCATCAGACTCTGTGCAAACAGCGTGGACCTGGCTTAGGATTCTCTCTCGCCACTCTCTCTCCCACTCCCCTACTCGTGCTCTCTCTCTCAAAATAGACAGATAAATATATTTTTTAAATGTGTGTGTGTGTGTGTGTGTGTGTGTGTGTGTGTGTGTAGTAGACTGGGGCTATTCAGAGATGATAACAGGGTCAGGCAAGGCATCTTAAGTGAGAATGTTCTCAAAGTTAGTTTTGAAGGACAATTAGGAGTTAAGGAGTCAAACGACGGTGGGCTGCTTCATTATTAACCGATTCAGAGGCTTGACAACATCTGGCACATTCAGGAACACTCAAATAGTTGTTTATGGCTGGAACATAGAGTGTGAAGAGGAACGCAACAGTGGGAGAGATAAAGGTAAAAAGATACATAGGATTAAGTTCATAAAGGGATTTGCATTGTTTATTAAAAAGTTAAGATGTCAGGGAACATGACTGGCTCAGTCCGAAGAGCGTGCAACTCTTCAGGGGCACCTGGGTGGCCCAGTCAGTGAAGCATCCAACTCTCGATTTCAGCCCAGGTCATGATCTCATTGTTCATGAGTTCAAGCCCTACATAGGGCTCTGTGCTGATGATGCAAAGCCTGCTTAAGATTCTTTCTCTTTCTCTATTTCTCTGCTTCTCCCCTTCTCCCTCTTTCTCTCACAAAATAAATAAACACACAGTTTTTTTAAAGTTAAAAATAGAAATACCCTATGATCCAGTAATCAAATGAAAAGATATATACCAAAAATACCATATATATATATATTATATAAAACATATATACAATGGCATATTATTCAGCCATAAAAAACAATGAATTCTTGCCACATGCAGCAACATGGAGAGAAGTAGAGAATAATGCTAAGCAAAATAGAGAAAGACAAGTACCATAAGGTTTCACTCATATGTGGAATTTTAGAAACAAAAACAATGAGCAAATAAAAAAAGAGGAAAAAAAAACAAGAAAGGGACACTTAACTACAGATAACAAGTTGATGTTTACCTGAAGGGAGGTAGGTGGGGGATGGGTGAAAGAGTTGATGGAGATTAAGAGTACAGTTAGCATGATTAGCACTGAGTAATGTATACAATTTTTGAATCACTATATTGTTCACCTGAAACTAATATAACACTGTATGTTAAGTACATTGCAATTAAAATAAAAAAAAATAATATTAAAGAATATTCTTTAAGAAAATGAAGATTTTCATGGAGAGAGTGAGAACACTGCTAATGTTTATTGGGTATCTGCTATTCTTCATGGTAATCTGACTCTATGTTTGATATTTGACTATGAGCAGCATTTAGGACCTACGCTTCCCTTTGCTACTACCACATATCTGGTACTATAGATAAGGATACCTGCATGTCTCTTGAGATATTGGTTCCTATGGGAATCTGAATCCCACAGCCCCAGCCTGCATATGGGATCTCTTTTCCAGCCCCACTCTTTAGCCATTACAAAAGCCAAACCATCTCTCTGCTCTGCTCTTGCCTCTCCAGACCAGCTCATGCCTGCCATGCATTATGTAGACATTTCTTCTTTAAATTCTGCATTGTCTTGTAAATAAGTGTTATCAGTATCAATATCTCACCTATTAATTGGACAGAATTCTTCCCACCTTCGTGAAGGTGATCAAAAAACACTGGGACTATTTACAGATTTATCATATATAACCTTCTTTAAATACCAATTCAACCATTTGAGTTTGTTTTTATTATTTCTATTTTTCAAAGGAGACATTTAATCTTCAGAGAGGTTGCTTAATCTGTCCAAAGTTACACAGATAATAAGTGGCAGTGTCAGGATTTGAATCAGGTTCTTTCAAAATCCAAAATCCTTGCAGAAAAGGGAAGGGCTGGATAAAGTGCTGAGGATCTTGACTTTGCATTATTAGAGGCAAAATTTTCCTTATTTGTAAATCAAAGAAGTTTGGAAAGAAAAGTGATCAGTGAAGGTCACTCAGTTTCTATGGCTGTAATCGATAGGAAAACTATAGTAGTGTGGATCTAGTCTGGTCATATTTTTTTTTCCTAAAATTTGCATGGCAATTACTGGAAAGTGTTAGTGAATAAAGTCATTCTTGAAAACTTTTGCTATAGAGGTATCAAATAATTCTTCCCATTGGTCATTCTTTACTGTGTTATTTCCTTTTTGGCTTTTCTCAAAGAAAGTCCTGGCCTTTATCCTCAGCTCCTAGTAGGTAATCTATAAGTATCTGGAATAGTCCAAGAATGAGAATGTCTTTTTTATTCATTGTGGACCCTGTGGACACCTACTAGTTTATACTAATGAGATGATTCATCATAGGCCCATTGGGCCACTTGAACAGATGTCCAGGGAACAAGGAGACTAGAGACTGAGTTCAATCACATGGGCAATCAATAAATTAATCATTTTTACCTACTAAAGTCCTACTAAAAAAACTCTTGACATAAAGTTCAGATAAATTTCTCAGGTTGGTAATATTCTCAGTGTTTTGTTACACAGTAATGATAAGAGAGTACTATATACTGAATGCTTATGTCTCCCTGAAATTCACGTGTTGAAACTTAATCCCCACTTGAGGGTATTAGAAAGTGGGGATTTTTGAAGTGATTAGGTCCAAAGGTAGAGTCCCCAGGAATGAAAATATTGCTTTTATAAAAGATATTCCAGAGATCTCTCTTGTTTTTTCTCTTGTACTGTTATAGTGAGAAGGTGACAGTCTATGAATCAGGAAGTGGATCCTTTCCAGACACCAAATCTGCTAAGACCTTGATCTTGGACTTCCCAGTCTCCAGAACAGAGATAAATAAATTCTATCATTCATAAACTGTCTAGCCTATGGTAAATTTGTTATATCAGCCTGAGATGACTAAGAAAAAATGATATTTCCTGAGAACAACAGTAGCTTTGCATGTAGGACCTTTCCTGGTTCTGCCTTATGTGTCTTTTCTTTTGGATAATGTTCTGTATCTATTCCTGTGGTAAACCATAATAGAGTTGCAGTGTGTTCTGTGAGTCTTTCCAGCAAATTATCAAACTGAAACTTCCAAACTTGTAGTGAATGTCAGAAGTGATAGTGGTCTTGTGTGAATTCTTCCCTCTAACTTTGTAATTGAAACTAAACTGATTTTATTTGAGGCCAGAAACTTTGGGTGGACTTGGCTATTTGGAGAACTGCCCCTTAAACTTCACAATTTGGCTAACTCCAGAAATGTAATATAGTTAAACTGTAATGTAGTCACTTCTGATTTGGAGGAAAAGATAGCACGTATTAAAGAATTCCATCCATACCAAAATGTTAACATTTGTTGGTGATTTCCATATCAAAAATATACAAACAAACAGTGCAAATGGAGTCAGATTATTTTTAAATGTAAAAATGCTTCATTAGGTTATTAAATACTAGATAAACCTCATAGAAATTAACAGAAAATAGCATCAAATTATTAAGCACAAATAATTGTGAGAAATCTTAATTTCTGGGGAACAGTTCTATCTTATAGCTATGTGATAGATTATTTATATGCATAACCTGTTAGTCTAATTTATTATAAGCAACAGGACTTTATTTTATAAAGTCTTATATATTACATTACAGAGTACGCCACTACAGAGTGCTAAAATACTTTCTTGGGATAGAAAATAATTTTTAAAAGGATGACATGGTTATCTACTGTTCTGAGAAAAAAGTTCCATTTATTGCTGTATTAATATTGCACACCATATTCCAGAAAATTAATGTAGTAACACAAGTTTTCAAATTTTCTATTATCTTAGATTTTTTACACAATTTTATAATATCTATATGCTTCCAGACTATGAAAGTATTAGAAATACTAATTTAATAGCTATCATTTAGTGCAGCAAGAACTAAAGCTCATTTTCACATAATTTATTCTGTTTAAAGAAGCCAATGTGAGTAATTGGTAGCAGGGCCCAATCATAAAGGAAAATGAGCACATTGGAAAAAAATTCACTAACATTATATCAATATGAACTTAAAGTATCACAGTGAATCTTACAAGGAAGATTTAGGATAATGATAGCAATTTTTAAATTTTGATTATTTTTGTTTCATTTGAAAGATTTGTGATGTGTAGAACTACACTTACATTAATATATAAATGAATATTAAGTGTAAATGATTTTTACTGTGAAGGCACAAAATAAGACAAAATATGATTTTTGTTGCCACATTCTTCCTTATAGAAATGTCTTGCATAAACCAAGGGAAATTCTATCAGAAAGAAGTTGAATGCAAAAACAATTGAAAAAGAACCTGAGAAATAAACAAGCATTTCACTTTCTTGTCACAGTCCTCCCCAATTAGAATGTCCCACAAGATCCAGGGGAAAAGGCAAGGCTTAATTCCTAGCTATGACTCTTCAAGCCACAAACACTGAAATACAGACCAGAAAACTTTTTAATATGTGCATTTGTTGATGTGGAGGAAAAATGAAGCATATTTTCCCAGTAGTCTCTAGTCTTCCTAGTAGTCTCTGGAAGACAGTGTGGAGGTTCCTCAAAAAATTAAAACTAGATCTACCCTATGACCTAGAAATAGCACTGCTGGGAATTTACCCAAGGGATACAGGAGTGTTGATGCATAGGGGTACTTGTATCCCAATGTTTATAGCAGCACTCTCAACAATAGCCAAGTATGGAAAGAGCTTAAATGTCATCAACTGATGAATGGATAAAGAAATTGTGGTTTATATACACAATGTAATACTACATGGCAATGAGAAAGAATGAAATATGGCCTTTTGTAGCAACGTGGATGGAACTGGAGAGTGTTATGCTAAGTGAAATAAGTCATACAGAGAAAGACAGATACCATATGTGTTCACTCTTATGTGGATCCTGAGAAACTTAACAGAAGACCATGGGGGAGGGGGAGGAAAAAAAAAGTTAGAGAGGGAGAGAGCCAAACTATAAGACTCTTAAAAGCTGAGAACAAACTGAGGGTTGATGGGGGGTGGGAAGGAGGGGAGGATGGGTGATGGGTATTGAGGAGGGCGCCTTTTGGGATGAGCACTGGGTGTTGTATGGAAACCAATTTGACAATGAATTTGATATTAAAATAAAAGCTGAGAACAATCTGAGGGTTGATGGGGGTGGGAGGGAGAGGAGGGTGGGTGATGGGTATTGAAGGGGGCACCTGTTGGGATGAGCACTGGGTGTTGTATGGAAACCAATTTGACAATAAATTTAATATTAAATAAGAAATAAAAACTTTGACCCTAGAAATAAAAAAATAATAATAAAATGTAAAAAAAAACTGTACATGCACCCCAATGTTTATACCAACATTATCTACAATGCCAAATTATAGAAACAACCCAACTGTAGGTTGACTGATGAATGCATAAAGAAGAGGTGATACAGATATACAGTGAAATATTACACACGCATAAAAAGAATGAAATCTTGTCATTTGCAATGATGTGGATGGCCCTAGAAAGCATTATGCTAAGCAAAATAAGTCAGTCTGAGAAAGGCAAATACCATATGATTTCACTCATATGTGGAATTTAAGAAACAAAACAATCACAGTGGGGAAAATAGAGAGAGTGAGGCAAACCAAGACAAAGATTCTTAACTATGGAGAACAAACTGGTGGTTACCAGAAGTGAGATGGGTGAGGGGATGTGTTAAATAGGTGATGAAGATTAAGGACTTCACCTGTTATAATGAACACCGGGTGTTGTATATAAATGTTGAAACGCCATAATGCACACCTGAAATTAATATTACACTGTATGTTAACTAACTGGGATTTAAATAAAAACTTTGAAAAGGAAAAAATACAAGGGACATATGACTTGTGTAATTTATTTCCGTTCAGAAGATAAGGAAGAATAATTTTATTTTCATTCTATGAAGCATATATAACTATCTAGGTACCAAACTTGAAAAAACAAAAGCACAGAGATGAAATCTAAAAATGTAAGTGAGTCATGGAGGTAGACACAATAACGTTAAATGTTCAAAAATTAAATTTATGAGTATATTAAAACTCATACACAATAATCAAAAACAATTACACAAGTGTAAGGACGGTTCCAAATTATGAAATCTATTGTTATAACAGTTTTCCATAATAGATCAAATAAGAAAACACACACATACATGCACAAAATTTTTCTCTAAATATTGAAGCCACATTTGAGAAAATGAACTGTCAGTTTTTGGCAAAACTAATGGTAAAATAGGAATGGAAGTAAATTTTTTCTATATGATAATGTACATCTGTCTCAAGCAGCCATGACCATGATTCACTTTGCTCAGTTAAAGCAAATAAAAAGACATAAATGTATATACTATTGCTATTATTACTTAAAACATTTTGTAAATGTTAGCATTGGTATAAAACATGTAAAAAATATGATTTACAAGCATGAGAATCAAGGAACAATTTCGTGACAGTCAATATAATTACTGCAGAGAAAATTCAAGAGAATCAATTAAAAGTAAATACCATAATTAGAAGACCACAAATACGATCAGGCTACATGCATACTACTGAACAATGAATGGGTCAACCAGGAAATCAAAGAAGAAACGAAAAAATACATGGAAAGAAATGAAAATGAAAACACAATGATCCAAAACCTTTGTAGCAATAGTGGTCAGAAGAGGAAAGAATATAGTAATATAAGCTAAGCTTAAGATGCAAGAAAAATCTCAAATAAAAAAACCCTAATCTTGCATCTAAAGGAGAAAGAAAAAAGAACAGCAAACAAAGCTTCAAGCCAGTAAAGAAGGAAATGATAAAGATTAGAGCAGAAATAAATGATATAGAAATTTAAAAAATTGAACAGATTAATGAAAGCAGGAGTTGGTTCTTTGAAAAATAAAATAAAATTGATAAATCATTATGCAGACTTATCAAAAAGAAAAGACAAAGGACCCAAATAAATAAAATAACAACTGAGAGTGGAGAAATAACAACCAACACCATGGAAATGCAAACAAGTATAAGAAATATTATGAAAAACTATATCCTAACAAATTGACAACAGGGAAGAGATGGATAAATTCTTGGAAACACAAACAACCAAAACTGAAACAGAAAAAAATAGAAAATTTGGACAGACCAAAAACCAGCAAAGAAATTGAATTAGTAATAAAAAAAAACCTCCCAATTAAAAAAAATCTCCCAGCTTCACAGGCAAATTTATCAAACATTTAAGGAAAGGGGTTTCTGGTTGGCTTAGTTGGTTGACTGTCCTACTTTGGCACATGTCATGATCTTTTGGCTTCTGAGTTCAAGTCACACATCTGGCTGTCTGCTATCAGCACAGAGCCTGCTTCAGATCCTCCATCCTCCTCTCTCTGCCCCTCCCCCACTCCTGTCTTCTTGCTCACTCTCTCTGTCTCAAAAATAAATAAACACTAAAAAAAAACCCTCACTGTTCAGGCTAAAAAAAAATAAGACAAAATACATTTAAAGGAGAGTTAATAACTATTCTTCTCAAACTATTCCAAAAAGTAGAAAAGGAAGAAAAGCTATCAAATTTATTCTTTAAGGCCAACATTACCCTGATACCAAAACACAAAATTACTCCACTAAATAAAAAAAAAAATACAGGTGAATATCTCTGATGAACATGGAATCGAAAATTCTTAATAAAATACTAGCAAACCAAATCCAACAGTATATTAAAAGAAATATTCACACACACAAAAAAAAATCATTCAGCATAATCAAGTGGGATTTATTCCTGGGCTGCAAAGGTGGTTCAATATTAATAAATCAATTAATATGATACACCACATTAGTAAAGAAAAATAAGAACCATATGATTCTTTCAAAAATTCAGAAAAATCATTTGACAAAGTAGAACATCCGTTTATGATAAAAACACTCAACAAAGTAGTGTTAGAGAGAACACACCTCAACAAAATAAAAGACATATATGAAAAACTCACAGCACATATCATCCTTAACATGGAAAAATTGAGAGCTCTTCCTCTACGGTCAGGAACAAAACAGGAATATCCACTCTCACTGTTGTTATTTAACATACCACTGGAAGTCCTAGGCACAACAATGAGACAACAAAATAAATAAAAGGCGTATGAATTGGAAGGAGGAAGTAAAACTTTCATTATTTGCAGATGACATGATATTGTATATAGAAAACACAAAGACTCCACCAGAAAACTGCTAGAACTGATGAATGAATTCAGTAGTCTTGGATACAAAATCAATGTACAGAAATCTGTTGCATTTCTATACACCAATAATGAAGCAGCATAAAGAGAAATCAAGGAATCAATTTCAGTTTTTTACAATTGCACCAAAAAATATAAGATACCTAGGAATAAACCTAAACAAAGAGGTAAAAGACCTATGCTCTGAAAAGTATAAAACACTGATGAATGAAATTGAATGACACAAAGAAATTGAAAACCTCTAATTTTCATGGATTGGAAGAACAGATATTGTTAAACTGTTATATAATCCAAAGCATCCTTGTAAAAGAAAACAATATTGGAGTCACCACAATTCTGGGCTTCAAGTTATATTACAAAGCTATAGTGATCAAGACAGTGCACAAACATAGACAAATAGGTCACTACAACAGAATAGAAAACCTAGATATGGACCCACAACTATATGATCAACTAATCTTCAATGAATCAGGAATGAATATCCAATGGAGAAAAAGGCAGTCCCTTCCACAAATGGTATTGGGAAAACTGGACAGCAGCATGCAGAAGAATGAATCTGAACGACTTTCTTAGACCATACACAAAAATAAATTCAAAATGATGAAACACCTAAATGTGAGACAGGAAACCATCAAAATCCTAGAAGAGAACACAAGCAGTAACTTCTTTAACATTGGCTGTAACAATTTACTAGAAACATCTCTAGAGGCAAGGGAAACAAAAGCAAACATGAACTATTGGGATTTTCAAGACAAAAATTGCTGCATACTGAAGGAAGCAATTAACAAAACTAAAAGGCAACCTTTGGAATGTGAGAAGATATTTCCAAGTGACATGTGATAAAGGGTTAGTATTCAAAATTGTCAAAGAAGTTATTAAACTCCTCCCAAAAACAAACAATCCAGTTAACAAATGGGCATTTTTCGGAAAAAGAAATACAGATAGCTAACAGACTAATGAAAAGGTGATCAACATCACTCATCATCAATGAAATACAAATCAAAACTACAATGAGATCTCACCTCATACATGTCATAATGGCTAAAATCAAGAACAGAAGAAACAACTAGTGCTGTTGAGGAACTGGAGAAAAGGGAACCCTCTTGCACTTTTGGTGGGAATGCAAACTGGTGGAGCCACTCTGTAGAAAAGTATGGAGGTTATTCAAAAAGATAATAATAGAACTACTCTATGATCTAGCAGTTGCACTACTAGGTATTTATCCAAAAAACCCCACAAAAATATTAATTTGAAGGCATATATACGCCAGTCAATGTTATAGCAGTGTTATCTACAATAGCCAAATTATGGAAAGAGCCCAAATGTCCATCTACAACTGACAATAGGATTAAGAAGATGTGATATATATAATGAAATAGCCATAAAAATAATTAAAATAATAATAAATAATGAAATCTTGCCATTTGCAATTATATGGGTAGGGATAGAGAGTATTGTGCTATGTAAGCAAAATAGGTCAGTTAAAGAAAGAAAAATACCATATGATTTCACTCAAATGTCGAATTTAAGAAACAAAACAAGTGATCATGGGGGGAAATAGAGAGAGGCAAACAGAAAACACACTCTCAACTATAGAGAACAAACTGATCTTTACCAGAAGGGGAGATCGATGAGGGGGATGGGTTAAATAAGTGATGGGGATTAAGGACTGCACTTGTAATGAGCACTGGGTGTTGTATATAAGTGTTGAATCACTAAACTGTACACCTGAACATAATATTACAGTTTGTTAGCTAACTGGAATTTAAATAAACACTTCAGAAAAGAAAAAGTGGTTTATGAAAAGCATCATATGACTTCACTCATATGAGGACTTTAAGAGACAAAACAGATGAACGTAAGGGAAGGGAAAAAAAACAATATAAAAACAGGGAGGGGGACAAAAACAGAAGAGACTCATAAATATGGAGAACAAACTGAGGATTACTGGAGGAGTTGTGGGAGGGGGGATGGGCTAAATGGGTAAGGGGCATTAAAGAATCTACTCCTGAAATCATTGTTGCACTATATGCTAACAAATATGGATGTAAATTAAAAAAATAAAAAATAAAATTAAAAAAGTTTATAAATATTTCTTCATTTAAACCAATTTACACGTATTATTTAATCCTTCCATAAACCTAACAAGTAGTCATTATTATTATCCTGATTTTATAAATGGGAATATTGAGACACAAATAAGTAACTTTCAAAAAGCACACAGCTAGTGGGGTGCCTGGGTGGCTCAGTTGGTTAAGCATCTGAGTTTTGATTTTGGCTCAGGCCATGATCTCACTGTGAATGGGATCAAGTCCCACATTGGAATCTGTGCTGGCAGCGCAAAGCCTGCTTGGGATTCTCCTTCTTCCTCTCTCTCTCTGCCCCTCTCCTGCTCATCATTGCTCTATCTCAAAATAAATAAAGTTAGCAAAATAATTATTAAAAAGCACACAGCTAGTAAGTGATGATTTATATGACTCCAAAGCCTTCACTTCTAACCAGTGTACCATGTGTAGTACAATATGAAGCTCACAGACTGAAGAGTATATAAACATTTAGCATATGATGCTAATGGCATTTCAAGTCAATATGAAAATGTCAGTGTAAACGATAATTACTATGTTAATAATACTGAAAAGAATTAAGTGGTGGACTAGTTCTATCACATAACATAACAAAAGAGAATTTTAATGGGATAAAATATTAAATGTTTTAATGGAAAAGAAAATGTTTTGGAAGAAAATTTAAGTGAATATTTATATGATCTAGAACTTTGAATTAATTTTTAAGTACAAAAGACAGAAGGCACACAAGAAAAGATTGATAAAATTGCTTTCATAAAAATTTAAGTATTCTGGGGGCTCCTGGGTGGCTCAGTCGGTTAAGCGGCCGACTTCGGCTCAGGTCATGATCTCGCCGGTCCGTGAGTTCGAGCCCCAAGTTGGGCTCTGTGCTGACAGCTCAGAGCCTGGAGCCTGTTTCAGATTCTGTGTCTCCCTCTCTCTGATCCTCCCCTGTTCATGCTCTGTCTCTCCCTGTCTCAAAAATAAATAAAACGTTAAAAAAATTAAAAATTTAAGTATTCTGAATGTAAATAAAAAAAGAAGCAAGCTCATGAGTAAAATTAAAAGAGAAATAACAAATGAAAAAATGGAAAACGTATTGTATTGAAGAAAGAAAAAATCAATAATATTAATATAGTGTTCTGACAAGACAATATGCAAGGGAGAAGCATTCTAGTAAAAAAATAAGCAAGGGACATGAAAAGAATTATCACAGAGGAAAAACAAATGGTCATAGGTTTGTGAAAAATGTTCAGTCATTAGTGAACAACAAAAATTAAAATACTGATGAGATGCAATTTTCCATCATGTTAGTGAGATGTTTTAAATAGTATAATGTCCAATTTTGCCAAATCATTTAAAATGTTACTTATGTAACTATTAATTAATTGTGTCTTTCTACAAGATTGATTTATCACATGCATTAAGAATCTTATAGGGGTGCCTGGGTGGTCCAGTCAGTTAAGCGATCAACTCTTCATTTTGGCTCAGGTCATGATCTCATGGTCAAGAGCTTGGCCTCTACATTGAGTTTTACTCTGAGTGTGCAGTCTGCTTCAAGTTTTCTCTCTCTCACTCTGCCCCTTCCATGCCTGTGCTGTCTCTCAAAATAAATAAAACATTTAAAAAGAATCATAGGAGTGCCTGGTTGGTTCAGTCGGTTAAGCATCGGACTTTGGCTCAGGTCATGACCCCATGGTTCATGAGTTTGAGCCCCGCCACAGGCTCTTTGCTGACAGCTCAGAGTCTGGAGCCTGCTTCAGATTGAGTGTCTCATCTCTCTCTCTCTCTCTGTCTCTCTCCTGCTTGCACTCTCTCAAAAATTAATAAACATTAATTTTTATAATTAAAAAAGAACCTTGTAAGTGCCCATATAAAACCTAAATTACAAAAAAAACACAATATTTATTTGTAGAATAGAATATTACAACAGACATATGAAAAAATATATTTCAAAAAATACACTAAATTGCAATTGCCTCATTATGTATGTGTCTTCCCCACTAAAATATAGTCCAGAGATTCTATTTAATATACTTTGTTCACATTTTTATTGAATTCCTCAGGAACTAACACAGACCCTGGCATGTAATAAGCACTAATAAATATTTTCAAAATAAATGAATCAAAATTTAAAGATAAGTTTAATGTTCATGGAAACATTAATAGAAACTGTCTACAGTTCAATTCTAATTTTGTACTGAAAATTAACATAAGCACATGTTTAAGTCCATAGATACAAGACTGGAATAAGGCATGTTTATACTAATGAGGAATGGCTGATGAAATATAAAATACCTTAATTTTATCCTTAGAAGTGTCCTGTTTTCTCCTTTTCCTAACAGGAACATAGTTCAAAAAATAAAAACATAATAAATTATTCTTCATATCATTAGAATTTATAAAATTCAAAGTTATTTAACTAATCAGAAAAATATATTGTTCCCTGATCAAATAATTTATGTTTTGTATACAGAAAAAAATAGAGATGAAAACCAGTAAAAATTAAAGAAATAATGGGAAAAGTTTAAATTGTACTTTTCAGCAAAGTGGAAATTCAAACGTAAATAAAATTTTGAAAGGAGAGTTAAACTTCACTACTAATCAAATAACTGCATTTTCTAAACAATTTGAAGTTATTTAAAACAATTATCAATTGATTAGTTTTATTAAATGAGATAACTCAATGACAGAGATAGTAATAAGGGGTACTTTCACATATTGCTAAAGTAAATAAAAATCAGTGGCATGTAACTGGAAATCAATTTATCAAGAACCATAAATTTTTTCTTCTATGTGTGTGTGTGTGCTTGTGTGTTTGTGAGTGTGTGTGTAAAGACTAGCAGAATACTACTCAAATATATTAATGGTAGATGAAGAATTCAAGATAATAAAAATAAGTATTTTTGTGATAATACATTTAATTATCTTCAAATTTAGAAATTTATAATTGCAAAACATTAACTAAGCAAGGATTTATTAGGGTTGATTTTAATTTTTTTCTTTGTGTTTTTCTATATTTTCTTATTTTTGTATTTCTAATGATACACACTTTAAAGAATATGAATAAAAGATATTCTTATTTTTTGTTCTATCCTGGCAATATATTCTACAGAAACACCTAACTTCAGAAAAAAATACATTTGCAGAAAATATAATCTCCACTGCAATGTTATTTCTAAGGAAAAGTAAAATTTGAAATTTTAATTAATTGGGTTAAGTGAATAGGTATAGTAGAGTTAAAATTAACTGACTGAATATTATGCAATCATTTAAGACCACGTATAATGCAAAAGTTTTTATGATAACTGACAGAAATTATAAGAAGGTGACATAGTTAAATGGTTAGAATATTTAAGATATTTTTTAAATACTTCCCCAACTGTGTTTTCTCTTACTGTACAAAATTTTTTATTTTGTTCCAGGGAATGAGGCAATATAAAAGTTATTTCTCAAAAGAAAGGAATATGACCAAGAGGAAGTCTGCCAAAAGATAAAAAATAAAAACCCTCTAAAAGAACTGCTGTAATACGGATATAGGAATATATGATAAGCCACTATTGACATATGAGATACATTCCTTTCCAGGTCTAAGCAGGGTTTCAGACTCACTCTGTTTAGAAATCTGAAAAGAGACCCCTGATATGGTGGGTGGTGTTGGTGTTGGTGATAGCAGCAGTAGTGATAACAAAAATTTTGCAAGGATACATAAATGAACCTGAGACAGTGCTCCTGATTCAGGAACACCTTCACATGGCATGCAGAGTTTCCCTATTTCTATTGAGAAATACAGAGATGTGGCAATAATGAGTAGAGCAACAAGCAGAGGTCTACCTCGGCATGAAAATGCCTTAGATTAAGGGTAGGAGTGGAGCTAGGCTGACCCAGGGACAATGCCAAATCAGCTGCTCAATTGCTAAGATTTCATCCTTGATGCAGAATCCCCACTTACATACATACCTCCATTACCATGAAGTCATGTAAACACCACCCGCATTGTACCCAAGTGCCTTGTTGTGAAGAAATTCATGGAATGAGGAGGTCTGAAAGTAAAAACTTATAGAAAAAAAGCGTTAAAATGCTTCACTGAAGAATATCAGAATATGGTAAACTGACAAGTGCAAAATTTTATTTATTTACTTTGAATATTGCCACTCAGTACGTTGGGAGTCAAGAAGATCAAATCAATTATAGGAGATACCTTTGCTGCTACATTCATACCTTTCCTGTCAGATACAAGGCCTGTATTCTTTTTTGCGCTCACTCCAAGACCCAATAATATACTATTTTTTTAATGTTTCTTTTTGAGAGAGAGAGAGAGAGAGAACGAACAGGGGAGGGGCAGAGAGAGAGGGAGGCACAGAATGTGAAGCAGGCTCCAGGCTCTGAGCTGTCAGCACAGAGCCTGAGGTGGGGATCGAACTCACAAACCGTGAGATCATGACCTGAGCCGAAGTCGGATGCCTAACCGACTGAGCCACCCAGGCGCCCCTCCCCACAATAATATACTATTTAATTAACGCCTACTAAAAGAATAAATGTGTCTACTACATGAGAGGCAGTTTAGTGCATTTGTTAAGCTACAAATTCAATTCATGAATCATTAAGTTAATTAACATCGCCGTTCCTCTGTTTCTTCAACTATAAAATGAAGGTAATAACAGTATACATTACAACATATAGAACATTTCTTGACTTGTCATAAATGCTAAATTAATACTTGTTAGTATTTCTGTTCTTTTGGATGCTGAGTTCCGGGAAGACACTACAAAGAATTTCAGTGGAGTGTAAGTCACAGACCCTGGGATGATAGATTGATAGATAAGTGAATGAATGAAGATAGAGATTGGAAGAGGCATAGAGAAAGGAGAGTAGTAATAGTATGTTTGAGGGAATTCTCTTTTTTTTCAAGTTTTTATCTTAATTCCAGTTAGTTAAAATAGAGTGTTATATTAGTTTTAGGTGTATGATATAGTGATCCAACAATTCCATACATCACTTGGTGCTCATCATAACAAGGGCACTCCCTAATTCTGTTTGGGGCTTTTTAAACTTCAGGGACTGAAAACAAGTATGCAAATGAAAAAAGAGGGTTAGCAACAGGTTGCAAGTTATAAAAGGTAAACCTACCTCAGGAGGACATATGCACAGAGATAAGTTATTACAGGCTTTTGTGATATTCACACAATTATATTTATGACTACTTCTACCCAAGAAATGTTATATTTTAATTGAGATAGTTAAGAAAAAAACTTACGTCAGTGGTTTATCATGGTCTTGCTTCTATGCCTTTCTGCCAGCCATTGAATCAAAACACTAATTTGCTTTGCTATTTTGTTTCCTAGGAAACTCTCACCTTGGACTGCGAGTGGGGGATATTTGATGGGTGGTCCTGAAATTCTTGCTGTGCCCCCCCCTCCCGTCAAGGGAAAATCAGGCTGAGGGCAATTTTGTTATCTTTATTGACTACAGGATGATATAATGTAATTTATTATAGAAACATAAACACAGATGTGATAAATGACTAACAATGGATATATGAAAGGTGAAAAACAGTCAGTTGAAACAAAACCCACTGTTTTACTTAGGAAAAACTACATTTCTTGACTCTAATAATCTAATCATTATTTAATAGAGCAGATTATATAATTTAATTTACATCATTCTAGTAATTTTTGGATTTTAGGGAAACAAAAGAGCTATATTTGAATTATTCTTTAGTTTGTAAGTAGGTGTGCATTGTTCAAATTATTAGCTTTTCTAAGTCAATAATATCCTGGAAGCTATTTAAAAATAATGTAATTTAGTAATTACATGTATAATCCCTTTATTGTTTATGGCTGCTATTTATTCATTTAAGTTCTGGTATGAGCTCGTGATTACATTTTCAACTATTGAAAAAAGAAAATAATCTTCTGTCTGATCAGAAATCAATGCAATTTCAATTAGGAAAAAATGTGATTGTTGAATAAATATTCATAAGGTACTTAAAAAATGTGTATCCCCACAAAAGTATTTCTTGATATTTTAAGTAATAGGTTGACAAATACAATAAATTTATATATTTTTGTATTTATGTGAAACTGTTTAAAACTCCTAAGTTAGTTTTCATCATTTGGCATCTATTCTTTGTTTTGAAATAAATTATATTTTCTTTAAACTCAGTAAATATTTGATATTACTGAACAATTTAAAAAAGCCTTTTTCACTGCCTTATCTCCCATTTAATTTTCTTTAATACCTACACAAACTGAAAACCACACAAAAATAACATTGTTGCCTTGACAAATCACCATATTATAAAACATCAATAATTCTCAAAGCCAATCCTCACTGCAGTTACTGAAATCCCCAGGATGATATCAATGACACTTAGATCTGAAAAAGTGATAGATTGTAAAGATGGTACTTTAGCAATATCATATAATGACATAAGGGCATGAATTAACTCACCAGGATATCCTGAGAAGTAATCTAACAACCCATCTGACTTTACAAATTCAACTCCTGTTGGATGACTCTTTGAGACCAAGATTGCTATCTAACCTTATAGGTTAACTAACTTGGATTTAAATAAAAATTTAAGGGATGCCTGGGTGGCTCAGTCAGTTAAGCATCCAACTTCATCTCAGGTCATGATCTCATGGCTTGTGGGTTCAAGCCCTGGGTAGGGGCTCTGTGCTGACAGCTCACAGCCTGGAGCCTGCTTTGAATTCTGTATCTCCATCTCTCTCTGCCTCTCTCTCTCTCTCTCTCTCTCTCTCTCTCTACCTCTCTCTCTCTCTCAGAAGGAAAAAAAAACATGCTAAAAATTGAATAAAAAATTTTTAAAAAGAAGGCTTTTGCGACATTCAAAAAGATAAATGAGCTAAAATTAAAAAATAACCCCGTGAACTGTGTATCATAACATCCATAGAGATATCTATAAATTCCGTAGTAGTAAACAATGCATCAAATTAACAATATTTTCTAAAGCTTATACAGTAAATGAAGTTTTAAAATATTTGGGTTATTATTAAGTACATTTCTATTACTGATGATTTAAAATTCTTATTTAATAACTGAGCTGTAACCTGATTCAGATTCTATGTTTCCATCTCTCTCTGCCCCTCCCCTGCTCACGCTCTCTCTCTCTCAAAAATAAATAAATAAATAAATAAATACATACATACATACATACATACATAAATACATAAATAAATAAACAAAGTTTAAAAAAATAAGTGAGCTCTAGTCAGATAATTTTAGTTTTTCCTTTTGGTCTTAGTAATAAAAACATAGATATCAACAAAAACTAAAAAATATTACATCTCAATATTTTATGCCATTTATAGATGTGTCTTTATTATGAATAATATATGTGTAAGTTCTAAAATAAATTTAGCTTATATGTTTTCTACTTTCATAAAATAACATTTTTCAAACTTATCACCTTTCATTATTTTTTGAAGCAGAGATCCCAATAGTCCTCTATTCACTTTTGAATTATAAAAATAACTAAATATTGGGGCGCCTGAGTGGCTCAGTCAGTTAAGCATCCTACTTTGGCTCAGATCATGATCTCACAGTTTGTGAGTTCGAGCTCCACATCAAGCTCTGTGCTGACAGCTCAGAGCCTGGAGTCTGCTTTGGATTCTTTGTCTCCTTCTCTCTCTACCCCTCACCCACTCACACTCTGTCTTTGTCTCTGTCTCTGTCTCTGTCTCTGTCTCTCTCTCTTTCAAAAATAAACATTAAAAAGAAATTTAAAAAAATAAAAAAATATTTAATAGCATTAAACACATCTATAAAATTCCAGCACAAAATTAAGTATTTGACACACAAAATCAAAGAGCTATTACTGGGGATCCAAATAAAAGTGAGTTTATTTATTTCCTAAAATATTCTTGATTTTTTTTATTTATATTGGCTTAAGACATGCGTTGTTAAATTATCAAAGTAAATATGATGGACATAAGGTAAATCATTATTCATCCATACTCCTAAATATTTTAATTCTCAAGTAAATGTCATTATTTTCTTATCATTGGTAGTGCAGATGCAATGAATAATAGTTGGCCTGAAAGTATTCATAAATAAGTTACATTACTCTATTTTACTGAATACCTAGTCAGAAAATTGTCTCCATTTGAAATAAAGTTTAGTATTATTTTAGAAATTGATATGTTGCAATTTTTTTCTCAAAAATTTTTGCAATATTCTACTGTTACATTCCATGAAATTAAAGAGAAATTGTGTTTTTTTTCTAATGTTTATTTATGTTTTGAGAGAGAGGGACAGAGTGTGAGCGGGGGAGGGGCAGAGAGAGAGAGAGAGGGAGACACAGAATCTGAAGCAGGCTCCAGGCTCCAGGCTGTCAGCACAGAGCCTGATGCAGGGATCGAACTCACGAGCTATGAGATCATGACCTGAGCCGAAGTCAGACGCTTAACTGACTGAGCCACCCAGGCGCCCCAAAGAGAAATTGTTTTTATGTGATAAGTACAAGGTAGAATGATTTCTTGTAAATTTTTAAAATTTTTCTTCTTCAAAGTAATATCAGTCTTGTATAAACATATCCAAGAAAGAATCAAATGAATAAAAAAGACACTTTATTATATATAAGACAATGCCCAAGATACTGCATAGCCATTTGTTTTCCAAATACAGGAATTTACTTTTAATGAAATGTATTTCTAAAGATTCTTAAGTTATTTTCTAAAATCAATGAGAGAAATATGTTGGTATATTCAAGTATCTATTATTTACAAAGGAAACCATACAACTAAAAATATAAATTACAACATTATCAGAAATGACAGGTACTATAGTCCTTTTTAAACAGCCCTGTCTATAATACAACACAGACTCCTTACAGAATGCTTTATTAACAGCAAAAGATAGTCTTCGAATATGATCTATGGTTGATTGATTTGACTACAAGCCCCTTTAATAATAAGGAAGATTATTATCCTTTAGAAAGAATGAAAAAATGTAATAAATCATTTCTCCCATCATCTTACATAGAAATGAAGTTAAGGTTATCAGTTGATAAGAATCTAAAACAGGAGATGATCCTTTGTATGAAAAGATGGAAAATGAACATAAGGCTTTCTCACTTTGTGAAACTTCCGATATGGCAAATGTATAATCACTAAAATATGATGACATACATGAAAATAATTGAATTTACCTGAAACTACTCCAAGTTCTTTGCCTTTCCTTCAGAATTTGCTTTAGATTCAACATTAAATAATATTTTATAAAGTTTTCTATTTGAAAGTTATGCTTTAATAAATACAATGATTTACTAGTGTACATTCAGCATAAATTTGTATTTTAACTGATAAGATAATTACATTAGAATATTCATCTGATATTATCAATCTATTATATCTATTGAATAAATTACCTATTTCAAAATTTGTGGTAGACCTTAAAAATTCCCTTTTAAATTCGAGTCATGCATTCTATACGTAGTAAATATATCAAACTATCCTGTTATGTTCTGGAAAAAAAAGGTAATTCAGTTCATTAAAATATTTTCCTTTCTTCACAGTATTTAAGACGTTATGACACAGAAATCATTTGATTAAAACTAAATAAGCAAATGAAAACCATAGAAAAAGCTCATTTTATTTTCAAAAAGTTTTTTACAGAAATAAAATATTATTTTTAAATAAAACAAATTTTATGTTATAAAATTCTCTATCAAATATCCAAATGTAACCCCTCAAAACAAAAACAAATAAAACACAAAACAAATTGTTCTTTGACAAGTATCTTCAGCTGGTGAATAAACTAGCTAAATTAGATGGTATGCTAATATTAGTTAACCTTTCTACAGTAAGTCCAGGTTAGGTTGTTATAAAAAATGTATCATTTTGTGTGATATAATTCTTATGTTCATATTCTCCCTGCTGGATAGTTATGGGTCCTAAATAATTTGTATTTCTGAAACTTCAATCTGACCAGATTTTATTCTCAGTGAGCTGTATACTAAATTGTTCATAATTTCAAAATTCCCAATGAAAACTGCCATGGTATAGCCCCAGCAATATCTCTCATCTCAACTAGTAGCCTGCACTACCGTCAATAGCTTCCACTGTCACACCCAGAATGTTCAGAAATTACATGTCCTCAGAAATTTTGCTAAATTCAAGGTCCCTACAGGGTTTTAGGTTGGTTTTATGGTTTTTTGGTTTTAGATTTGCAAAAATTTAATGCGATTTATTGCACTGATTCTTCAAGAGTATTTAGGAAGCAAAACAATGTGATACTTCCCACTATACACCACTACACTGAATCACATCTTTTGCTATAGTTTGCAGTATATAGTTCTCTGAATCTGTTTCACTAGTGGCACGAGAGAAGTTCTCATCTTCCTTATACTTTATGGGTACCTCCTATTTTGGACAGGATTATGTAGTGTAGAGATCCTTCAATCCCTCTCAGTAGTGCCTAATTTGGAGATCTTGGAGATTTGGGGACAGCTTCCCATCTTTGTCATAAATATTGTTTCTCCTTCCTAATTATATACCAAATCACTTATAGAGGAACAACTCTGCATTTCTATCCATCCTGAATTTTTCAAATAATAAGCCTAGTACCTTAGTTGTAATAACAGCTTTTGGAAAATTAGATGGATCTTCTACAAATACATACATTTGACACACATTATTAACCTTTATTTGATACCAAAAGGCATACAACATGAGATAATCTGTACAAAAGATAAAATTTTGTTTTGTCTGAAATATAAGTCATATTTCTTCTATAACCCAAAAATGCATAACATAGCGCTTGATGAATAACTGGCTCTTGAAACTGAAAATACTACTGAAAACAGCCACTAGAGAGAGATAGTGAGGACCATTCTAAGAATGTCCTCCAAGGTTCTCTGGCTTGACTAAAAAAAGGGAGAACATTTGAGTGGATACATCGATTTATTATGTCTCTAGTTTTTAGAAAATATTGTTTATTTGAATAGAGAATAAAAACTGGAGAATCCAAAGGGAGAACAAGGTATTTCAGAAATAAAGACATCCTAGAGAGACCCTAGGTAGAACTCAGAAGTAAGTCCTGGAAAGGAGAAATACAATCAAGGTGAGATAAAAGGAATCCATGTGTAAAGTCAAGGGACTACAAACAATTAATTGTTTATTTCAACCTACGGCTCAGTAAAAAGGACTGAATAGTACCTAGAATTAAGACCACAAAGAATGAGGTAGCAATTAAGAACTTCTGTGTATCAGGGCGCCTGGGTGGCTCAATTGGTTAAGCCTCCTACTTCAGCTCAGATTATGGTCTCCTGGTTTATTGGTTCCAGCCCTGTGTCAGGCTCTGGGATGTCAGCTCAGAGCCTGGAGCCTGCTTTGGATTCTGTCTCTCCCCCACTCTCTGCCCCTCCCCCACTCATGCTGTGTCTCTGTCTCTCAAAAATAAATAAATGTTAAAAAAAGTAAAAAAAAGAACTTTTATGTATCAAAGGATTCTACAGGAAAGACAGTACTTCTTATGTTTTATCTTTTTTATTTTAGCCATTTTGACAGGCATAAAGTGATATTTCATTGTGGTTTTGATTTACATTTCCTTGATTATTATTGATATTGAATATCTTTTCATGTGTCTGATTGTCATCTGTATAACTTCTTTGGAAAAATGTCTATTCAAGGCCTCTGCTCATCTTTTAATCAAATTGTTGTTGTTGTTATTTGGTTGGTTGGTTGGTGTTGAGTTGTATCAGTTCTTCATGTATTTTGGATATTAAAACCCTTATCATATATATCATTTACCATTTGTTCTATTCAGTATGTTATCCTTTTCTTTTTTTGATACTTCCCTGAGCTGTACAAAACTTTTTTTTTTCATTTTTATATGGGGGGAAGGGGATGGACCAAATGG
The DNA here is from genome assembly GCF_027475565.1 of Acinonyx jubatus. Lineage (NCBI taxonomy): Eukaryota > Metazoa > Chordata > Mammalia > Carnivora > Felidae > Acinonyx > Acinonyx jubatus. The sequence goes on along the minus strand of NC_069389.1, from coordinate 70,676,165 downwards.
GTGAAGTTGTAATACTGTGCATGGTGACATATGTTAAGTACACCTGTGGTAAGCATACCATAACATATAAAGTTGCTGAAATACTATGTTGTACACCTAAAACAAATGCAACATTGTGTGTCAACTATACTCAAATTAAAAAAAAAATTAAAAAAGAAACTGAAAGAAAACCTACTGAATAGGAGAAAATATTCACAAATAATGTCTCTGATTAAGAAATAACATAGAGAATATATAAATAATCCATAAAACAAAACAAAAAATTAAAAATGGGGAAAGAGGGGATAGAACTAAGATGGCAGAGTAATAAGAAGACCCTAGGCTTGCCTCACACTTCAAACACAACTAGATAAATATTAAACCTTTCTGATTACCCAAGAAATTTACCTGAGGACTGACAGAACAAACTGCACAACTAGAAAGAGAGAGAGAGAGGAGGCCACATCATAGAAGGTAAGGGGCACAGAGAAATGCATCATGGCCTGTGGAGGGGAGGGAGCCCAAGTTTCAGATAGGCAAGAGAGAGAGAGAAAGGAGCACAAAGAAGATCCCGCAAGAGAAACACTTCCCCAAAGCCAGTGACTGGGAAAATGAGAGGCACTGATTTTCATGGGCTTTTTCAACCAGTAGGGTTCAAAAATTGGAGACATAGAGGTCTGTGGCATGGCTAGTATAGAGCCCTGAGAATGCTTTAGTGCTACTGTAGAGAAGGCAGGCAAGTAACCCAGGGGGCAGATGGCAGGCTCTGAGGATTTCATTAGATGCATTGGGAGAGACACTTCCCCCTTGTTGGAGTGCATCTGAGAGGGACTGCATTGCCTGTCCAGGGAAAAAGAGGCTGGCAGGTGACATTTCCATCACCTGTCCCTCAGAATAGGCACAGAGACACCTGATAAGGGAGGCTAACCCAGATACTGATCACTTAGTGTGCTCTGCTCCAAATTCCATGCTCCTGAGCACTGATGTGATTGCTCTTATGGGTCAAATCCACATCAATCCCAGGAGGGTGAGACCCAGCCCCAGGAGATTAGTAAAGGCTCCTGCCACATCAAGTACCTAAAGTTTAGTGTTTTAAAAGTGAGTTGGCTTGGCAGGGAGAAAGCCCAAAATGCACTGAATTTCTCCAGGCAGGTGAGCAACCTGGACACAGACAGTGTGTAGATGGCCATCTGAAAAACACCTAGGATACACAAGTGCAATCTATTTGCTCTTTGGGAGGATTCCCTCAGAATAACAAGCACAAATAACCATCTCCAGAGACAAAGCAGCTGCCTGACACCATTGCTCTCCCTGTACTCTGCTACTATTGCTTTTCTTGAGCAAGTGTGCCTGAGAAACAGCACAGTAGGCCCATCCACCAGAAGACCAGCACAAACTCCCCACATGCAGCACATCTACTGACCATAAACTTTTGCAAATCTTCAGTGCTAGTTGAAATACCATCACATCTCTTCTAACAAGCAGACCAGAGCACACCTAGTTAAAACTCACCACACTCCCTACTGCAGGCAAGGAGAAACTCTGCAGAGGACTAACCTGAGGGGTAGAGCAGCCATAACACAGAAGCAGAGTCTATGCAGTATATACCAGAGATACTTCCTTAAGGGCCAGGACCCGGACATAATATGGTCTCTTTTTCATAAAGCCATTACTCTCAGGAGGAGGAAACATACAGGCTTTTCTAACACAAGGAAAAGAGAGAGACCTAGACAAAATGCCAACACACAGGAATTCATCCCAAAAGAAAGAACAAGAAAAGGTCATGGCCAGGTATCTAATGTAAACAGATATAAGTAATATGCCTGAACTAGAATTTAAAGCAACAATCATAAGGATACTAACTGGGCTTGAGAAAAGCACAGAAGATACCAAGGATTCCTTTATCTTAGAGATAAAAGAGCTTAAACCATTCAGGCTAAAATGAAAAATATGATAACCAAGATTCCAAAATGACTGGAGGTAATGACCACAAGGATAGAAGAATCACTGAAATTAATAAGTGACATAGAATATAGAATCATGAAAAATAGTGAAGTTGATCAAAAGAGGGAAAGAAAAAACCTTGGATCATGAATGGAGACTTAGGGAACATGGTGATTTCATGACATGTAATAACATTTATATCATAGGAATCCCAAAAGAAGAAGAGAAAGCAAAAGGAGCATAAGGATTATTTGAGGAAAGAATAGATGAAAAAAATCCTTAATTGGAAGAAGAAAACAGACATCCCAATCAAGGCATCAAAGAGATCTTCCATCATAATCAACAAAATCAGGCCAACAGCAAGACTTACTGGAGTTATATTTGAAAAACAGAGAAATTTAAAAAAATCTTAAAAACAGCAAGACAAAAGAAGTCCCTAACTTACAATGGAAGACAAATAAGATAGCACCTGATCTCTCCACAGACATTTGGCAAGCTAGCAAAGGAGTTACATGTTATATTCAACATGCTGAATGAGAAAAGTCTATAGCCAAAAATATGCTATCCAGCAAAGATATCATTGAGAATAGAGAGATAAAGAGTTTCCCAAACAAACAAAAATACTAAAGGAGTTTGAGACCACTAAGCCAGCCCTGCAAGAAATACTAAAGGGGGATCTTTGAGTAGTAAAGAAAGACCACAAGCAACGAAGACTAGAAAGGAACAGAAACAATCTCCATAAACAATAGCAAATCATGGAATAAAATGGCACTAAATTCAAATCTATCAATAATTACTCTGAATGTAAAATTCATATCTATCAATAATTACTCTCAATGTAAAAGAATTAAATGTTCCAATCAAAAGAAATACATGTCAGAATTGATTACAAAACAAGAAACATCTATATACTGCCTGCAGGAAACTCATGTTGGACCTAAAGACACTTGCAGAATGAAAGTGAGGGAATGAAGAAATATTTATTATGCAAATGGACGTCAAAAGAAAGATAGACTACCCATACTTATACAAACTAGATTTTAAACCAAAGGCTGTCACAAGAGATGAAGAAGGACAATATATCATAATTAAGGGGCCTAACCATCAAGAATATCTAACAATTGTAAATATCTATGACCCGAACTTGGAAATACCCAAATATATAAAACAATTAATAACAAACATAAGGAACTCATTGATAATAATGCAATAATACTATGGGACTTTAACACCCCACTTACATCAAAGGACAGATCATCTAAGATGAAAACTGACAAGAAAACAATGTCTTTTAATGACCCACTGGATCAAAAGGACTGAACAGAATTATTCAGAAAATTTCATCCTAAAGCAGCAGAATCACATTCTTCTCAAGTGCACATGGAACATTCTCCAGAATAGGTCACAGTATGTGACCATAAGGACTCACCAAATACAAAAAGATTGAGATGATACAAAGCATATTTTCTGACCATAACACTATTAAACTTGAAGTGAATCACAAGAAAATTTTTGGAAACACCAAGTGAATCACAAGAAAAATTTTGGAAGACTACAAATACATGGAAGTTTCACAACATGCTACTAAAGAATAAATGTGTTAGGGCACCTGGGTGGCTCAATCTGTTAAGCATCCAACTTCAGCTCAGGTCATGATCTTGTGGTTTGTGGGATTGAGTCCCATGTTGGGCTCTGTACTGATATCTCAGAGCCTGGAGCCTGCTTCAGATTCTGTGTCTCCCTCTCTGTCTGCCCCTCCCCACTCGTGCTCTCTCTAATTGTCTCAAAAAAACATAAACATTAAAAATAATTTTAAAAAGAATGAATGTGTCAACTAGGAATTCAAGGAATCCTCCTTGAAAAAACTACATGGAAACAAATGAAAATGAAAACACAATGGCACAAAACCTCTAAGATGCAGCAAAAGCGGTCACTAGATGGAAGTATATAGCAATACAGATCTACTCAAGAAGTAAAAATTTCAAATTCAGAACCTAATCTTAAATATACAGAAGCAAGAAAACGAACAACAAATGAAAGCCAAAGCCAGGAGAAGAAGGAAAATAATAAAGATTAGAGCAGAAATAAATGATATAGAAATAAAAATAAAAGACTAGAACAGATCAATGAAACCAAGAGCTGGTTTTTAGAAAGAATTAATAAAATTGATAAACCCTTAGCCAGACTTATCAAAAAGAAAACAGAAGGGACCCAAATAAATAAAATCATAAATGGAAGAGGAGATATTACAAACAATACCACAGAAATACAAACTATAATATAATATTATGAAAAATTATATTCCAAAAAACTTGACAATGTGGAATAAATGAAAAAATTTCTAGAAATATATGAACTACTAAAACTGTAACAAGAAGAAATAGAAAACTTGAACAGACCAAAAACCAGTGAAGAAATTGAATTAGTAATGAAAAATCTCCCAACAAACAAAGGTCCAGGGAGAGGTGCCTTCACAGGGAATTCTGCCAAACCTTGAAAGAAGAGTTACTACCTATTTTTCTGAAATGACTTCAAAAAATTTAAATTGAAGGAAAACTTCCAAACTCATTCTACAGGACTAGAATTACCTTGATTCTAAAACCAAAGATCCCACTACAAAAAGAGGCCAATAACCTGACGAACGTGTATGCAAAATTTCTCAACACAATACTACGAAACTGAATCCAATGGTACATTAAAAGAATCATCCACCTTGATTAAATGGGATTTACTCCTGGGTTACAAGAGTGGTTCAATATTCACAATCAAGCAACGTGATACATCACATGAGTAAAAGAAAGGGTAAGAACCATGTGATCCTCTCAACAGATGCAGAAAAAGCATTTGAGAAAGTACAGCATCCATTCTTTATAAAAACCCTCAACAAGGTGGGGATACAGAGAACATACCTCAACATCAAAAAGGTGATGTATGAAATATCCACAGATTATTTCATCCTCAATTGGGAAAAACTGAAAACTTTTCCTTTCTGGTCAGGAGAAAGATGGGAATGTCCACTCTCACCATTTTTATTTAACATAGTGGTGAAAGTCCTAGCTTCACCAATCAGACAACTAAAAGAGATAAAAAACAGTCAAACTGGAAAGGAAGTAGTCAAAGTTTCACTTTTTGCAGACAAAATGATATTCTATGTTGAAAACCTGAAAAACTCCACGAAAAAAATTGCTCACTGATACATGAATTCAGTAAAGTTGCAGGGCACAAAGTCAATTTATAGGAATCAGTAGCTTTTCTACAAAGCAATAAAGCAGCAGAAAGAGAAATCAAGGGATTGATCCCATTTATAATTTCACCAAAAATAACAAGAAACCTAGGAACAAAACTAACCAAAGGGGTAAAAGATCTGTACTCTAAAAACTATAAAAAACTTGTGAAAGAAATTGAAGATGATACAAATAAATGGAAAAAAATTACACGCATTGTAAGAACAACTATTGTTAAAATATCTATACTACCCAATGAAATCTAGACATTTAATGTGATCCTGATAAAATACCACCAGCGTTTTTCACAGAGCTGGAACAAACAATCCTAAAATTTGTATGGAGTTGTTCTTTTCTTTTCTGGAAAAGACCTCGAATAGCCAAAACAATCTTGAAAAAGAAAAGCACAGCTGGAAGCATCACAATTCTGGACTTAAGTTATAATACACACCTGTATTGATCAAGACATTACAGTACTGGCAAAAAACAAACCCACAGATCATTGGAACAGAATAGAAAACCCAGAAATAGACTCATAACTATATGGTCAACTAATATTTGGTGAAACAGGAAATAATATTCAATAAAAAAAAAAACAATCTCCAACAAATGGTGCTGGGAGAACTGGACAGCAATATGCAAATGAATGAAAATGTACCATTTTCTCACACCATACACAAAAACAAATTCAAAATGAAACTTAAATAGAAGACCTGTAACCACCAAAATCCTAGAGAAGAACAAAGGCAGTAAATTGACATTGGATGTAGCGACTTCATATAGATACATCTCAAGAGGCAAGGGAAACAAAAACAAAAATGAACTATTGTAACTTCACCAAAACAAAACTTCTGCCCAGGAAGGAAACAATCAACAAAACTAAAAGGCAATCTTCAGAATGGGAGAAGAAATTTGCAAATTACATGTGATAAGGGGTTAGTATCCAAAATATATAAAGAGCTTATAAAACACAACATCCAAAAAACAAATAGTCCAGTTAAAAAATGGACAGAAAGTATGAATAGACATTTTGCCAAAGAAGACATACAGATGGCCAATAGACACATGCAACGTTGCTTACCGTCACTCATCATTGGAAAATGCAAACCAAACTATGATGAGATACCACTTCACACCTGTTTGAATGGCCAAAATTAGCAACACATGAAACAACAGAGGTTGACAAGGATGTGGAGAAAGGTGAAACCTCTTACACTCTTGGTGGGAATGCAAACTGATGCAGCCACTGTGCAAAAAAGTATGTAGCTTCCTCAAAAAACTGAACTACCCTATGATACAGCAATTGCACTATTAGGTATTTACCCAAAAGTTAAAAAAATACTGATTCGAAGGGATACATGCATTCTGATGCTTATATCAACATTATCTACAATACCCAAATTATGGAAAGAGCTCAAATGTCCATTTTCTGATGAATGGATAAAAGAGAGGGGTTATCTATCTATCTATCTACAATGTAATATTACTCCACCACAAAAAATAATGAAATCTTGCCATTTTCAATGACCTGGAAGGAGTTAGAGAGTATAATTCTGAGTGTAAAAGCCAATCAGAAAAAGACAAATACATATTATTTCAGTCATATGTAGAATTTAAGAGACATAACAGATGAACACACTGAGGTTTTCTGTAGGGGAGGTGGGGGGTTAACTTAATGATGGGTATTAAGGAGGGCACATATTGTTTTGATCACTTTGTGTTATATGTAAATGATGAATCATTAAATCCTACACCTGAACCTAATATTATACATATCTTAACTAATTGGAATTTAAATAAAAACTTTGCAGAAAAAAATGGCAAAGGACTTGAAAAGATACTTGAATAGACACCAGAGATATACAGATGGACAATTAAGACATGAAAAGATGCTCAACATTATGTGTTATAGGATAATGCAAATAAAATCAAAACAAAATACCACTTCAAAAGTAGTCAGATGACAATAATAAAATCAGAAAATAACAAGTATTTGCAAAGATTGAGAGAAATTGGAGCACTTGTTCATTGCTCATGGGAATATCAAGTGGTAAGACCACTGGGAAAAAGTGTGGCAGTTTCACAAAAATTTAAACATAAAACTATCACATAACCCAGCTATTCTTCTCTGGGATATAGATAGAAAGTAATTAAAAAGAGGGACTTGAACAGCATTATTCAGAATAGCCAAAAGTTGGAAATAACTTAAGTGTCAATAAGCAGATGAATGCATAAACAAATATGGTAAATCCACATAATGGAATATTATTCAGCTATAAAAAATAAAAATTTGTTATGTGCTACGTGATGTATGGACCTTTAGAACATTGTGCTAGGTGAAATAAGCCAGATACATAAGGTAAATATTGTATTATTACACTTATATGAGGTACTCAGAAAAGCCAACTTTATAAAGACAAGCAATTAGAGTTTACCAGAGACATGTGGGAGGTGATAATTGGATGTATTATTTAATGGGCACAGAATGTTTGTTGAAGATGATAAAAAATTTGAGATATAAACAGTGATGTTGGTAGCAAAGCATTGAGAATGTAATTAATGTCACTGAATTATAGATGTATAAGTGGTTAAAATGCTGCAAGTTGTTTTTCATATTTTGTCACAATTAAAATATAAAATTGTAAAAATTACATTAAAAAAAGAAAAACTTCATCTTTGAGGTTCCTACATCAGAAACTCATTTGTGAAGTTCTGAAACGGATGAACACTCAGGTTGCTCTGAATTTTATAGTCTAAACTTCTGGAAAGATAGTGAAGTACTTGGATTACATTGTAGACAGTGGTTTTGTTTGTCTAGATTAATATGGTTGTCTGTTACTGAAACTGGTTCTTGGCAAAAATCAGAAATTGTTTTTCAAAGTAATCATCTATTTGTTGCTTATTTTTATAAAGATTTTTGTCTTTTTCTATTTTGTAGACAAATTTATTTGTATAGAGCTTTGGTCTTTATTTTGTAGAAAAATTATCAAGTTTGTTTCTATGATGAACAACTAAAGAACTGTATTTTTCCTATTCTGATGCTTAGTAAATTGGAAAGGGAATAAATGGGAAAATGTAGCGAAACTAAATAATAAAGGAGCACTTTTAAAAATAAGTATAAATTGAAGAAAATCTTAAAAATCAAAGGATATACTGAATGTATGGATTCAAATACTTAATATACTAAAAATGTCCATTAATCCAAATTTATAAGTATGTTTAATGCAATTCACATGAAAACCTAAGGAATATTTTTGTAAATACAATTATTCTACAATATATTTGGAAAGGTAATAAAGTTAGAATATTTAAACAGTTTCTCAAAGGAAGAATAAAGTGGGGAAAATTATTTTAATGGATTTCAGTAACTATTATAGAAGCTCAGTAATTAAAACTGAATGGTGTTTGTGAAGGGATAAACATACAGATCAAAGGAAGACATAACCTAAAAATAGATCAACACAAAATAATCCAATCTCAAAACGTTACAATGTATATAATCACACACAGACACACACACACACACACACACACACACACACACATATGTGTATATATATATGTATATATATATACATATATATATTTAAAACATTCTCAAAATGACAAAATTATAGAGATGTTGAACACATCAGTTGTAACAATTTGAAGGTAAGGGAAAGAAGATGAGGGCAATCATAAAGGAGTAGCATGACAGATGATGGAAAAGTTTTGTATCTTAATTGCTGTGCCAATTATACAAATTTACACAGGTAGTAAATTCACACATACCTGTACATGTATATTGTACCAATGACCACTTCCTGGTTTTGACATGGTGCTCTAAGTATGCAAGATGTAACTGTTGTGGGAAACTAGGTGAAGGGTACATATGGACTCTCTACTATCTTTCTAATTTCCTGTGAATTTATAATATTTTAAACTAAAAAAGTGAAAAATAAAAATGTCCAAAGAAAGAAAATCTGTCAAGAAAAAAATAACAATAATAAAAAATGGAGATAAAAATCAGTGCAAATTTATTTGGATTAAATATGTAGAAATAAAGCCAAATATATTGCAAGAGAATTTCATTTTGCTCTCCATACAGATTGGAAATTAAAAAAACAGGGTTTCAGTTCTGTCTCTATCAAAATGAGATGGGCTATAAAATGTAGCACTGCAGTTTCCTTGGAAGTACTGAGGATATGCTTAATATTATTATTTTTTTAACATAATGAAAGAAGTTTTTTTCAGGAGTAGAATTTAGTGATTCATCTTAGAAAACATGACTTATGCTTAGAAATATGCCTCATGACTGTCATCATGATCATCAGATGAATATTAACCTGCACCATCTATGTATTCTTGTCTTTTAATGCTTTTGAAAGCTCAGGTTGCTTGTTCCATGTACTTATTTTCTGTGACAAATGACATGTAAAACAAAATAGTTTAAAATAAATGAAGTTAAATGCATTATGTGCCTACTGCCAGCATGTCTTAATTTTTATAATACAAACTGAATACTTTTGGAGTATGTTATGATTCTCATTCATGTAGGCTGATGATTGTGATTTATATTCTATATGAATTAATTTATAATTTTACTATAAAGTTCATAATCCTAATTTCAGTTTAATAGTGAGCTATTCTTACAGCATAAATAACCATAATATAGCATATTTCTACAATTATTTTTTTTATTTCCTAAATAGATTCTCTAACTCTCTACATTATACCAAGGAGCATAAGAATAAGTATAAACATTAACACCATTCTCCATGAACTGTGTTTCCCCTTTCTAATATTGAAGTTCTTTGTTTTTCTTTCAGCTACAAGAGATAATACTAATATATATTGTTTTTGGCTCTCTTTTGATGTACTTTGAAATTAGCCTTCTGTATCTGAATATTTTATTTGAATTTTTTGTTTTTCTTTTTAATTTTTTAAATGTTATTTACCCTTGAGAGAGACAGAGACTGAGTGTGAGTAGAGGAGACGCAGAGAGAGAGGGAGACACAGAACTCGAAGCAGACTCCAGATTCTGAGCTGTCAGCACAGAGTCCAACACGGGGCTCAAACTCACAAACTGAGATCATGACCTCAGCTGAAGTTGGACGCTCAACCGACCGAGCCACCCAGGTGCCCCTATTCAAATGTTAGCATCAGGTTTATGGAAGCTATTGAGTGTACTTGAAAGAAATCCATATTTCATTGGGACCATATATTGTGTTTAATTCTCTCAAGTGAGAGGAATTATATATAACTTTATTTTTTCATGTGTATTCATTTTTGGGAGAAAGAGAGAGAGGGAGAGAATGAGCAGGGGAGGGGCAGAGAGAGAGGGAGACACTGAAGCAGGCTTCAGGATCTGAGCTATCTGCACAGAGTCCAGTGTGGCACTCGAACTCATGAACCATAAGATCATGACCTGAGCTGAAGTCAGAGGCTTAACTGACTGAGCCACCCAGATTCTGTGTATATTTAAAGCAATATGTTTTTTTCCAAAAAATATTAAAGTGAATAACTATTCTATACATAAGCTAAAAATAATTATTCCTTGGCTGAATTCTGTAGTAGGATTCTGAATCACTATTCTAATATGAAATAATTTTTTAAACACCTTTTGATTTTGTGGTTACCATGATAGCAAACTAGTAGGAAGATATGACATTTTGACACAGTTATTTTTTTTTTTCAATTCCATACCTTTTTCAATTTTTATTATATTTTTCTATATTGACATTCTGTTTCCATGTTTATTTTTGAAGCATGAGTTTTCACAGATGGAATTGTCTGCAAATCCAATTGGACATCACTTTCCTCTGCCTATAAGCAACATTCAACTAGAGCACAGTCTGAGATTGATGCAGTTATTTCAACACAATTATTTTACACTAGCACATTTGAAGCACCCTAAATAATCAAACAATTCAGCTTTGTTCTTAAAGCAAGATTACAATATTAAATTTGAAATAAGGCAACTTACCACATCTCTATGTGCTTTCTATGACCTAAGATTGGGTGTGGTTTAGGTACCATATGACACATAAAGCATATATCACCTGTTGACATATAATTACCATTCTTGCTAATCATAGAAAGATTTATCAAAATTCCAAGCAGACAGTCTCCTTATTCTCCTAGAATTCACTTGTGTTTTACCTTTTTTCCCCTGATTTCTCCTAGAGCCATCTGGGGAAAAAATTGCTGGTTGAAATTTCTATAAAGGGGAGGTCAGTACATTCCAGGAGGGAAATTCACAAAGTAAATCCCACAAGTAAACATATTCATATAAAAATAATTTAAAAGATACATTTTAGAATTCTATAATCATGTGGACAGTAAAAACAAAAACAAAACCCTAATAGTTTATGTACAAATGAACCAAAATCAGAAATTTTCAGATTTCATTGAAACAATAAATATGTCATGCAAAGGAGGGGCCAACAGGGCAGACAAGTAGGGGGATCCATACTTCTTGCATCACTCAAAGAAGTTCTGAAGCCAATGGACTTTGAACCCCAGAGTCTGGGAGGAAAAGAGACTGAATCTACCAGGAAGAAAATGGGAAAAATGGAGAAAAGATAGGTGGGTGATGGCAAACTGGGGGAGATATAAAAGGCCGTGTGGGCCCAGAGGGGAGGAACTCCCTTCAGCAGAGAGACAAAGGGAAGAGAAAGAGCAGCTAGGGAAATGTAGGACCTTATCTAGACAGGAGAAAGACCTCAGACTGAGATTGAGAGGGATCCTACCTCTAACTGTGGGGGGGGGGGCTTTCTTCGGACTGGGGCTGGCTGCCCTGTTCAAGCACCTGGGGAGGAGGGGAGCCAGCCCCGGGTTCGGCAGTAGGTCAGGGGCTCAGTCTGCAGTGGGCGAAAGCAGTCCCCTCCCTGGAGGGCTGCGTGATAGTACAAGGCCTGTGCTCACCACCCCCAGGCTCAGTGGCTGGGCTGAGGTTGCATTCCACAGTAGGAGATAGCCCTGGAGTGCTGTAGGAAAAGACAAACCCTGCCTGTGTCTGCCTCAGTCCGTCACCTCCCGGGGCTTGAGGGTGAGGTTGGCAACGCAGTCCATGGTAGTAGAAGGTGATCCTCCTGAAGTGCAGAAGCACAGAAAAAGCCAGCCGTGACCACATATTGGGTCCCACTGAGAGGCACTTCCCTAGTACCAGAGCACATGGAGTGGGACTTTGAATTCTAGCCATGAGCAGGGTCAGGGGATTTGGTAGAGCAAGAAGGACTGCCCCGTCTGAGCCCACAGCAAAGTGAGGACAACTCAAACGATGTCCACCTGGTCTGGGTCTGTGGAGAAGAGACTGGGGGATCACCATTTCCCCCCGCCAACACTACCACCAAGGCAGGGCCTCTGGGATCAGTCCTGGGGCCCATAGTGGAGGTGGGTCTAGACTACACCAAACCACACCACTATCACCCTGTAAGTACCTATCTACAGGAGCTGGACAGATCCTGTGGACAGCTCCTCAAGACTAGCATGGCAGCATTGCCTGGATTAACTCTAGGTCAATTCTGGATATATAGATATATTATCAAACCCCACCCCATTTCTCCTCCTTATCTATTCCCTCCCCAAGGCTGTTTACTCTGGTTTTTGGTTTGTCTAAACAGGCATATTTAATCCATTGTCTTGATACATGTTCTACAATTCCTTCTTTACACTCCTTTCTCCCTCTCTGGAATAATCAAGCCATATAGTTTCTCTCTTTTGGTAACTTTATCTTCCTTTCATTTTCCCCACCTCCTTCTTTAATTTCCTTTCTCCCTCTCTGGGTTAAGCTTTTTAGTCTGCCTAGTCAATGATTATATTCTCTTTTCCCCCACTCCTATCATTTCTCTCTTTGTATGTGCTCTTCCATCAGCACCACCTCCCCCCTGTTCTTTACCTGTAGTTGGTGTTTTTGGGTTTTTTGTTTTTAGTCTTTAGTTTTTTGTTTATGTTTATTTGTGTTATTTGTGTGTTTGCATGTTTTTGTTTCCTGTTTGTCTATCTGTTCTCATTTACAGGGCTACTCCAAGGAACAAATCAAAGCACACCTGGCAGAAGGTCCAAAATGTCACTACATGTAGGGTAATAAAATAACCAAAGTCACAACAAGAGAGCAAGTAAAACTCTCCGAGAAAACACCTCCTTAAGGGCCAGGACCTGAACAGTGTATGACCCCCCTTTAATATAGCAGTGCTCCAGGTGGAGAGCACACAACAAGCTTTTAAAATGCAAAAGAGACAGAAAACTAGCCAAAATGATGAAATGGAAGAATTCTCCTCAAAAGAAATTCCAGGGAGTAGTGACAGCTAACAAATTCATCAAAGACGATTTAAGCAAAATAATGGAAAAAGAATGTAGAATAATAGTCATTAAATTAATCATTGGGCTTGAAAAAAGCATACATGACATCAGAGAATCTATTGCCACAGATATCAAGAGACTAAAAAATAGTCATGATGAATAAAAAATGCTATGAATGAGGTGCAGATAAAATGGAGGCAGTCACAAAGCGGATTGAAGAGGCAGAGGGGAGAATAGGTGAATTAGAAGATAAAATTATGGAAAAAGAGGGAACTGAGAAAAAGAGAGAAAAAAAAATCCAGGATTACGAGGGGAGAATTAGAGAACTAAATGATGAAATCAAATGGAACAATATCTGTATCATAGGAGTTCCAGAGGAAGAAGAAGAGAGAGAAAGGGGCTGAAGGTGTACTTGAACAAATCATAGCTGAGAACTTCCCCAATCTGGGGAAGAAAACAGGCATGGAAATCCAAGAGGCACAGAGAATTCCCTTCATATGTAACTTGAATTGATCTTCTGCATGGCATACCATAATGAAACTGGCAAAATACAAGGATAAACAGAGAATTCTGAAAGCAGCTAGGGATAAATGAGACTTAACATACAAAGGTAGACACATAAGGGTAGTAACAGACCTATGTACTGAAACTTGACAGGCCTGAAAGGAATGGCGGCAAATCTTCAATATGATGAACAGAAAAAATATGCAGCCAATAATCCTTTATCCAGCAAGCCTGTCATTCAGAATAGGAGAGATAAAAGTTTTCCCAAACAAACAAAAACTCAAGGAATTCATCACCACTAAACCAGCCCTACAAGAGATCCTAAGGGGGATTCTGTGAGTGAAATGTTGCAAAGATCACAAAGTACCAGAGACATCACTACAAGCATGAAACCTACAGACATCACAATGACTCTAAACCTATATCTTACAATAATAACACTGAATGTAAATGGACTAAATGCTCCAACTAAAAGACATAGGGTATCAGAATGGATATAAAAAACAAGACCAATCTATTTTTTTTTTGTCTATAAGAGACCAATTTTAGACCTGAGGTCACCTTTAGATTGAAAGTGAGAGGATGGAGAACTATCTACCATTTTACTGGAAGTCAAAAGAAAGCTGGAGTAGCCATACTTATATCAAACAAATAATACTTTAGTTAAAGGCTGTAACAAATATGAAAAAGGGCTTATATAATAATTACAGGGTCTATCCAACACGTAAAGCTAACGATTATAAACATCTATTCACCGAATTCAGAAGCACCCAAATATGTAAAACAATTAATCACAGACATAAGCAACCTTATTGATAAGAATGTGCTAATTGCAGCGGACATTAATATTCCATTTACAACAATGGATAGATCATCTAGACAGAGAATAAATAAAGAAACAAGGGCCCTGAATGACACATTAGAACAGATGGACTTGACAGATACATTTAGAACTCTGCATCCCAAAGAACTGAATATACTTTCTTCTCGAGTGCACATGGAACATTATCCAAGATAGATCACATATTGGGTCACAAAACAGCCCTTAAAAGTATAAAGGAATTGAAATTATACCCTGCACACTTTCAGACCACAATGCTATGAAACTTGAAATCAACCACAGGAAAAAGTCTGGAAAACCTCCAAAAGCACGGAGGTTAAAGAACCTCCTATTAAAGAATGAATTGGTCAACCAGGAAATCAGAGAAGAAATTTTAAAAATATAAGAAATCAAATTAAAATGAAAATACAACAATCCAAACGCTTTAGGATGCAGTGAAGGCAGTCCTGAGAGAAAAATACATTGCAATCCGGATCTATCTCAAGAAACAAGAAAAATCCCAAATACAAAATCTAACAGTACACTTAAAGGTACTAGAAACAGAACAGCAAAGACACCCCACCCAGCAGAATAAGAGAAATAGTAAATATCAGAGCATAAACAATATAGAATCCATAAAAATAAAACTGTAGAGCAGATCAATGAAACTAAGAGTTGGTTTTTCAAAAAATAAACAAAATTGGTAAACCTCTAGCCAGGCTTCACACAAAGAAAAGAGTGAAGACCCTAATAGATAAAATCATGAATGAAAATGGAATTATTACAACCAATCCCTCAGAAATAGAAGCAATTATCACGGAATACTATGAAAAATTTCATGCTAACAAACTGGACAACCTGGAAGAAATGGACAAATTCCTAAACACACACACCCTTCCAAAACTCAAACAGGAAGAAATAGAAAATTTGAACAGACCCAAAACTAGTAAAGAAATTGAATCAGTTATCAAAAAAAAAAAAAAAATCCAACAAACAAAAGTCCAGGACTAGAAGGCTTCCCTGGGGAATTCTATAAGACATTTAAAGCAGAGATAATACCTACCCTTCCCTAGCTCTCCCAAACAAGAGAAAGGGAAGGCAAACTTCCAGACTCATTCTATGAAGCCAGCATTACTTTGATTCTCAAACCAGGCAGAGGCCTAGCACAAAAAAGAGAACGAAAAGCCAATATTCCTGATGAACATGGATGCAAAAAATCTCAACAAGATAGTAACAAATCGAATTCAACAGCATATAAAAAAAATTATTCACCACGATCAAGTGGGATTCATTCCCTGGCTTCAGTATGGTTCCATATTCGCAAATCAATCAATGTGATAGATCACATTAATAAAAGAAAAGATAAAAAACTTTTGATCCTGTCAATAGATGCAGAAAAAGCATGAGACAAAATACACCATCCTTTCTTAATAAAAACCTTGAGAAAGTCAGGATAGAAGGAACATACTTAAACATCATAAGTCCATTTATGAAAAGTCCACAGTTAATATCATCCTCAATGGGGAAAAACTGAGAGCTTCCCCCTGAGTTTAGGAACACGACAGGGATGTATACTCTCACCACCATTGTTTAACATAGTGTTGGAAGTGCTAGCATCAGCAATCAGACAACAAAATGGAATAAAAAGCATGAAAATTGGCTAAGATGAAGTCAAACTTTCATTTTTTTCAGATGACATGATACTCTAGATGGAAAACCCTACAGATTCCACCAAAAGTCTTATAAAAGTCGCAGGATACAAAGTTAATGTGCAGAAATCGATTGCATTTTCATACACCAATAATGAAGCAACAGAAAGAGAAATAAAGAAACTGATCGTATTCACAACTGCACCAAGAATCATAAAATACCTAGGAATAAACCTAACCAATGATGTAAAAGACCTGTATGCTGAAAACTATAGAAAGCTTATGAAGGAAATTGAAGCAGATACAAAGAAATGGAAAAACATTCCATGCTCATGGATGGAAGAATAAATATTGTTAAAATGTCAATACTACTCAAAGCTATCTACACATTCAATGCAATCCCAATCAAAATTGCACTAGCATTCTTCTCGAAGCTAGAACAAACAATGCTAAAATTTGTATGGAACCACAAAAGACCCCGAATAGCCAAAGTAATATTGAAGAAGAAAACCAAAGTGGAAGGCATAACAGTCCCAGAATGTAGACTGTACTACAAAGGTGTAATCCTCAACACAGTATGGTATTGACACAAAAACAGACGCATAGACCAATGGAATAGATTAGAGACTCGAGATTTGGACCCACAAATGTATGGCCAACTAATCTTTGACAAAGCAGAAAAGAATATCCAATGGAAAAAAAGACAGTCTCTTTAACAAATGGTGCTGGGAGAACTGGACAGCAACATGCAGAAGGATGAAACGAGACCACTTTCTTACACCATTAACAAAAATAAACTCAAAATGGATAAAGGACTTGAATGTGAGACAGGAAACCATCAAAACCCTAGAGGGGAAAGCAGGAAACAACCTCTTTGACCTCAGCCACAGCAATTTTCACAAATTTTCACATCTCCGAAGGCAAGGGAGTTAAAAGCAAAAAAGTATTGGGACCTCATGAAGATAAAAAGCTTCTGCACTGCAAAGGAAACAATCAGCAAAACTAAAAGGCAACTGGTGGAATGGGAAAAGATATTTGCAAATGACATATCGGATAAAGGCTAGTATCTAAAATCTATAAAGAGCTCACCAAACTCCACACCCAAAAAATAAATAATCCAGTGAAGAAATGGGCTGAATACATGAACAGACACTTCTCTAAAGAAGACATCCAGATGGCCAACAGGCACATGAAAAGAAGTTCAACGTCACTCCTCATCAGGGAAATACAAATCAAAACCACACTCAGATATTACCTCATGCCAGTCTGAATGGCTAAAATGAACAAATCAGGAACTGTAGATGCTGGAGAGGATGTGGAGAAATGGTAACCCTCTTGCACTGCTGGTGGGAATGCAAACTGGTGCAGCCACTCTAGAAAACAGTGTGGAGGTTCCTCAAAAAATTAAAAATAGATCTACCCTATGACCCAGCAATAGCACTTCTGGGAATTTACCCAAGGGAAACAGGAGTGCTGATACATAGGGGCACTTGTACCCCAATGTTCATAGCAGCACTTTCGACAATAGCCAAATTATGGAAAGAGCCTAAATTTCCATCAACTGATGAATGGAGAAAGAAGATGTGCTTTACATATATAATGGAATACTACTTGGCAATGAGGAAGAATGAAATCTGGCCATTTGTAGCAATGTGGATGGAACTGGAGGGTATTATGCTAAGTGAAATAATAAGTGCCTGAATAATAAGTGCCTGAATAAGTCAGGGAGAGAATGATAGATACCATGATTATTCACTAATATTTGGATCCGGAGAAACTTAACAGAAGACCATGGGGGAGGGGAAGGGGAAGAAAAAAGTTAAAGAGAGGGTAGGAGGCAAGCTATAAGAGACCCTTAAATACTGAGAACATACTGAGGGTTTAAGGGGGTAGGGGAGAGCAGAAAGTGGGTGATGGGCATTGAGGAGGGCATCTGTTGGGATGAGCACTGGGTGTTGTATGGAAACCAATTTGACAATAAATTATATTTAATATTAAATAAATAAGTAAATAAATAAGTAAGTAAATAAATATATAAATAAAAAATAAATAAAATCCTAAAGAAAAAAACAATAAATACGTCAGGTGTAAAGACAAATACAAAGCCATTCTCTGGTGGGGAAAGTCTTTGTGAATATATCACTTACATGATTTTATTAACATATTTAGTGAAAGATGTATTCCAACTGACTGCGAAATCAGTTAAATATTAAAAATGAAGAAAAGAAAAGTAGTATGAAAGGACAACTGGTGAGTCTTGAAAATCAATAAATCATATAAGATTAGTATGAAAAATAAATATATCTAAATAAATGCTAAATAATATTGAAATGGAAAAGTTACATGCTAAATTGAATAGTTTTTCCAACATTGGTTTATACTCCTTGATTGAATGAATAAAATTCAAAAATTGGGAAGGTCAGGGTAGAAATAAAGGCACATTAAATGATAATAATATCAATAATAATAATAATAATAATAATAGAATGACATCTTCGATGCTTTCCCCGCAATTGGTTGTAATTGAAATAATTTGTACACAAAACTAACACACATAATTTTAAAATAAAATACTTTTATTCAAGTCTTTCTTTAAATTCCAGTTAGTTAATATACAGTGTAATATTAGTTTCAGGCATACAACATAGTGATTCAACACTTCCATGCAACACCCAGTACTCATCACAAGTGCACTTTTTATTTTTTTATTTTTATTTTTATTTTTTATTTTTATTTTGTTTTTTTTTAACAAGTGCACTGTTTAATCCCCATCCCTGATTTAATCCAATCACTCACCCACATCCCCTCTGTTAACCATCAGTTTGTTCTGTATAGTTAAAAGTCTGTTCCTTGATGTGCCTCTTTTCTCCCCCTTTGCTCATTTTCTTTGCTTCTTAAATTCCACATAGAATACATTTTAAAATATGGATCAAGGTTTGGTGTCTCTTAATCTAATATATCCAGTGTCCTTTATGGGAATCAATAAGGGCAAATATTTTTGTATACTCATAATAGAACTGTATATTTGAAAGCAAATTTGGAGGTCACCCAGTTCTGTCTGTATCAGATGTTTAACTTTACCTTTTGGCATTACTTTGCTTTAATAAAATTGAAATTTTATCCATATTAAAATACCCAGCATGGGGCACAAAATTGTTTGACAGTTATAGCAATACAATCCCACTGAAAAAAAATACTAAATGCCTGAGACTAGCTGCCCTTAATTTGGGAGTTATTTAAATACAGAAGTAGTATTAAATACTTCTTATGTGGAGAAGCTGACAGCTTGAGTCTAAATTGTGTTCTTCCCTAGATTCAAACATGCTGGATCTGTGTGGAGGCCTCAAGAAAATTGTCACTATTTTCATGCCAATCATTATTATCCCTATTACCTAGAGTGAGATTTTTGAAACATATTCGACTAAAGAATATGTTCTAAAACAAATCTTAAACAAAGACTGTTACTGCCTCAAAGACTTTTGTAGCACCTGTAGACTCATGTCTCTCTGCTGCCTCCCACTGTATGCAATCTTCCACAAACAAGTCACAACACTCTTCTAAATTCTTTGGATGATGATGATGATGATGATGATGATGATGACAGCTAACACGGCTCATTTTTTCTCAAAATCCTAATTCAGAGTCTTCTTATACAGGTTCCTTGATGTTTTTACCCTGAGTGATTCTTTGAGTCAGGGGTGTGACCTGCTATAGGCATCCTTATCTTTACTTTTTAGTGCTTATCTTCGGATATATTATCAGTGCAGGAAATGGAAAGTACTTTAGTCATTACTCAAAAATACCTACAGGCGACCCACACCTGATTTATTTAAACAGGACATTATTTAAATTATAATGTGTTGAATCCTTATAAAAGTCCATGAAATATAATGTATGCTTGGCTTAAAATAGTAAAATAGTAAGAACTGCTGGAAATAATCTAAATATAGTTTATATGTTCTTAGAAAACATTTCAAAAATGAAAAGCAAAAGGTAAGTCAAATGATATATCTGATAAAGGGTATATATGCAAAATATATAAAGAAATTTTACAAGTTAACACCATAAAAACAAACAATTGGATTAAAAAATAGGCTGAGGGGGTGCATGGGTGGCTTATTCAGTTAAGTATTCAACTCGTGATTTCAGCTCAGATCACGATCTCACAGTCTGTGAGTTTGAGCCCTGCATCAGGCTCTGAGCTGACAGTGCGAGCTTGCTTGGGATTCTCTGTCTCCCTCTCTCTCTGCCTCTCTTTCTCTCTCCCTGAATCTCTCTCTTTCTCTCAAACATAAATAAATAAACATTAAAAAAGAGTGGATTGAGGGTCCAAATATACATTTTTCTAAGGAAGACATATACATGGGCAACAGACACATGAAAATGTGCTCAACCCCACTAATTATTAGGAAAACGCAAATCAAAACCACAGTGAGATATCCCCTAATACAAGTCAGAATGACTAGTGTCAAAAAGACCAAAAATAGCAAGCCTTGGCAAGGATGTGGAGAAAAAGGAACATTTGTGCACTGTTGATGAGAATATAAATTGGTGCAGCAACTGTGGAAAACAGTATGAAGTTTGCTCAAATAATCAAAAATAAAAATATCATATGATGAAATAATTCCACTACTGAAAATTTACCCAAAGAAAATAAAAGCACTAATTAGAAAGATATATGCACCCCCATGTTTATTTCAACATTAACAATAGCCAAGGTATGGAAACACCCCAAGTGTCCACTGATAGATGAATGGATAAATAAGAAGTATATATTATTCAGCTGTAAAATGAATGAAATCTTGCCATGTACAGCAATATGGATGGACCTAGAAATTATGCTAAGTGAAATAAGTTAGAAAAAGACACATACAACATGATTTGACTTATATGTGGAATCGCTTTTTTAAATGTTTATTTCTGAGAGACAGAGAGAGAGGCAGAGTGATGGTGATACAGAATCTGAAGCAGGCTCCAGGCTCTGAGCTGTCAGCACAGAGCTCAGTGCAGGGCTCGAACCCACGAGTGGTGAGATCATGATGTGAGTCGAAGTTGGACACTCAACCAACTGAGCTACCCAGGTGCCCCCATATATGTAGAGTCTAAAAAACAAAACAAAGAACAAACAAACAAAAACAGACTCGAATACAGAGGACAAATTGATGTGTGTCAGAGAAGATAAAGGGGATTAAAAGGTACAGATTTCTAATTGTGAAATAAATAAGTCATGCAGATGAAAAGTACAGCATAGGGAATATAGGTAATAATATTGTAATAGCATTGTTTGGAAACAGATGGTGACTACACTCATCATGGCGAGCATTGAATAATGTATAGAATTGTCAACTCAATATTGTGTACACCTGAAACTAATAGAATGTTGTGTGCCAATTATGCTTCAATAAGAAATAAGCCAAACAAATTAAAACATTTGAATTAAAACAAAAAAAAATAAGTAATATAAAGATAAAATAAAACTTGTTTCTCTTAAAATGCCCATTTTGTTTTTAAAGTATAAGACATATTTTCGTTTTAAAGTATAATCTGTATATTCGCTTTATAAACCATTTTTCCTCATTAATAATAGAGTCATATCCACACTTCAGGTGAAACATAAAGTCTATTCTTTACTATTTTTATTGCACTTCTCATTCAGATACACATTGAAGTAAAGAGGATGGCAATATACACATTTTCCAATAGTTGTGTTATCTTGAATTAGTCTACTTAAAAAAATATTTCAGCTAAAGTTTCATTAGTGTTTTGTTTCAGTTTTGAGTCTGCTGTCTTATAGATAAAACTCTTATTACCAATATTCATGATTGTAGAAGGCAATAATTATTGTCAGAAAACAGTATTTTACCAGTGCAAATCCCTTAGATGCTGTGAAATGGTATTAACATCTCTATTAACTCTAAAATTAAGTTTAATCAAAAAGTCACTGAATATAAGAAATTATGTTATTCTTAGGAGATGGACCTCAATTAGAGCTTCCTTAATAAATTATGAAATGTTGTAATCTGGAAGAAAGTTTTGCCACATTCTTCCATTTATCAACAGATCCATCATGTGAAATTAAAAAAAAAATCTACAGAAGATACATGTCTAAGCTGCCATGGAAAATATTTCAAACTGTTAGACAACAGAAGGTTAGAAAATGTGAAAGTTATAAAACAGCTCAGAAAACTTTGTATTTTATTATATGAAAGTCATTTTATCACTCTACATAGGAAAAATGCTGTATTTTGGAATTAACTTTTAACTGGCCTAGTTTAACATGATCAAATATAATTGATAGGGTAAAAGATAGCATAAATGATGACTAAAAATAATTTTTAATGAGGTGGACATTTACATACAGCTAATTTCATTCTATTTTGCATGCAATAACTAAATGTATTTTCAGGTGGCCACACTTCTCAAGCATGTTAAATATTGAAATATTTGTTTGTTATTTGTTATTTTGGTCAAATATTTCTTTACTAGTGACACTACATATAAAAACGCCTCATAAGAGCAGTCCTCTTCAATGTGATTTTTCAAATTGATACTGAATGTTGAAAACAACAATAGTAATCCCTGTGATAAAATTGACTCATCATCAAATAACCAGTGATCACAAGAGTTCTGTTAACAAATTTGGTCTTTTTAATAGCAAATGACAAACGACTTAATTTGATGCACAGCAGCAGCACTGATAGCTTTAATACAACTAGTAATTTAAATTATTCAAATTACCCCACATTTCAGTTAAAGCTGTATAAGCAGTTTGCAGTTCTCTAATTTTCCTGGTTTCTCCAGAGAGTGCCGTATGGTAAGCTCACTTTGTAAAATAACACTTGCACTTTCATCTTAGCACTTGGTCATTACACACACACACACACATACACACACACACACACACACACACATATGTAACTATTTTCAGAGCTTGATAGTTTTTTTTTTTAAGTTAAACACACACCTACAATATAATCCAGCCATTCCACTGAGGGATTTACCAAAGACAAAAATGATATATGCACATAAAATGATTTGTACACGGTAGTTCATAACAGTTTTATTTCTAATAGCCAAAAACTGGAAATAATCCAAATTCCCAACAATAGTGAATGGATAAATAAAGGTGGTACATCCATACAATGGTATCCTACTTAGGAATAGAAAGACTATCCATACATACACATTATGGATACATTTCAAATAATTATGCTGAAGGGAGCCTGGTTGTCTCAGTCAGTTAAGCATCTGACTCTCGATGTTTGGCTCAGATCTTGATCTCATGGTCATGAGATTGAGCCCCGTGGCAGGCTCTGCGCTGCATAAAATTGCCTCTCTCCTTCTCCCTTTTGCCCCTCTCCCGTGCTCTCTTGTCTCTTTCTCTCTAATAAATAAATAAATAAATAAATAAATAAATAAATAAATAAACTGAAAGAACGAAGCCAAACTCAAGAAAATACGCACTACCTGATTCCACTTATATAAAATTCTGGAAAATGGAAACTAATCTATAGTGAAAGAAGAGATGAATGTTTCCATGGCTATGGAGAAAAGGCCCAGAGAGCATTAAGAGAGTGGCATTAGTGTGTGATAGATGTGTACTCTGGTGGTAGTAATGCTTTCGAAATGTATACATATGACAAAATTACTAAATTTTATACTTTAAATATGCACAATTTTTGTATTATGCCACATTTATTAACATTTTTAATAAACATTTTCAAATTAAGATGTTGCCTGAAAATAGATATCTTCATATTTATACACATCATAATTTTTTTCCAAATGCTTTTTAAGCTAAGACAAAAGGATCTCTTATAAAAATTTTTGCTACCCAGCATTCACTTTGCCTCAAGAGAAACATTACTTATGGTGGGCAAATGACTTTCATATTTTTAAAACATAGTTTCGTGCAATTTGATATGAATTGTTTGACCTTCCACAAGTTGAAAAATTGATTTTTTAGAAACCAAAAAGTATATATTTTTTATCTTGGGTTTTCTACCTTTTGTTTGCTTGATTCAGATAAAACTATGCTTTTTATTTAATACTTTCTATTTTCAAACCCAGACTCACAACGAATGAGTTTATTTAGTACAAATTCCTTATATATAATTAATGCTAAATTAAAACACATGTACATGATTCAATTATAGGACTATATAAAACACATACCTAAAATGATTGAATTGGTAACACATCCATACCACAGTATATTAGTGAATACTAATTAAATATAGATTAAATTTGATGGTTAAATGAACTGTGTAATCTCTGATGAAACTTCATAATTTTGAGGGGTATTCTGTACTATTTCTTTTTTGTAAAGTTTTTATTTAAATTATAGTTATTTAAGATATAGTGTAATGTTTGTTTCAGGAGTAGAATTAGTGATTAGTCACTTACATATAACAACCAGTGCTCAAACAACATGTGCTCTCCTTAATACCCATCACCCATTTAGTTCATCCCCCATCCACCTTCCCTCTAGCAACCCTCAGTTTGTTCTCCATATTTAAGAATCTCTTATGGTTTGCCTCCCCCTCTTTTTTCCCCTTTCTCCTATATTCACCTGTTGTGTTTCTTAAATTCCACACATAAGTGAAATCATATGGCATCTGTCTTTCTGACTTATTTCGCTTAGCGTAATACACTTTAGCTCCATCCACATCATTGCAAATGGCAAGATTTCATTATTTTTGATGCCTGAGTAATATTCAATTGTGTATTTTTAAAGCAGATTACCACATTTGATTCCAGTCTCATGGATTACTAGTATCCTTCAATACCGACCTAGGAAAATGGAGCTGCTGGAAACTTCCATTATAACTCCAACACCTGTTTGTACTGTCATGTGCTTTCTATTACTTTCTGAATCAGCTAATTTTTGGAGGAACAAAACTCCCATTTCCTCACATTCAGCCCTGACTACTGGAATCCAAGCATTTGCTTATAACTCTTCTAGGGGGCTTCAGCATATACTGCTTGTTAAAGTCCTTGAGATTAGTGGTTTCTATGAGTGGTGAATTATCACTTATATATATATTTTAATTCAATAGGTCCTAAGTTAAGCTCAGATGCCAGGTTAAGACTTTTCTCATATAATCCCAAGATGCCAGGTTAAGGCTTTTTTGCATGTGATCCCAAGACAAGTCATTCCAATGTGATAACCAAGGAAACAAATGCTTCCATTTGTAAAGGAAAATGTGACAGAGCATTGCCTCTACATACATACATTTTATGTGGAATTCCTCATTATATCTATATTTCTTTGTATTTCTCTCCTCCTTTTTTCCTACTCTGTTGGATAATGAAGACTGGTAATACCATGGCTATTCAGTAGGTGAATTATTTCTACTGAGGTAAAGTAATAATAGGCAGAGAAACCATCAGCCACCTTCTACTCAGAAAATTTCTGAATTAATTAACAAGAGCTGTTCTGGAAGCTAATAGACTTGAATTCTGTAACTAATTGTGGCTCTGAAGTCATTAGCTGACCTTACATTTAATTCCTCCACCAGGAAAAGAACATTTTCTCTAAATAATTGAATTATATATAAATGAACATCCAAAGGCACCTTTTAAAAGACTTGGTGAATATGCAAACTAAATAATTTAAATCACAGATAGAGGAACAAGTTATTTCAAAACTAAAATGTCTCAAGAACTGACAGGATCTCAGAACACAAGGGATTGGCAGGTATTTTGCAATAGATATAATTCCACTTAGTTTCTCAAAATTTAGTGAAACTTTATATCATTCAATTCTCACTTAAAATAATCCCCCTGCCAAAGAAGCTGGAAATCAGTGGTTTCCTTCTTTCAATATTTCCTTTTGTATTTTGGGGGAAGTATAGTATATACTAAGAGCAATTTATAGCAAAGAAGACAAACCATATCAGCTGCCTTCTTTATTCTTTCTCCATAGATGAAAGTAAATATTGCTTCCTCTGCATCATCAAAATAGCAATTCCCCTGTTCATTGTAAAATGAAAAAAGTCAGGAGAGCCAATTATTAAGATATTTGCAAGAGAGACAAGTATAAAGTCTTATTTTCCTGCTTAAATTTGATAAATAACTATTCCAGATGGCAACAACAGTTTGGAAGTGATATGATTGATTCTTACTGGTGTCAGTTTAGTGTGGAAACAGTTTTACTCTCAAAATGATTAATTGAAGTTTCATTTAAATAAAGAGAGAATTCATACAAATAACTGACATAATTTTTTTCTCCACTGGTCACAATGGTCAGGTGTCAATACCTATTGAAACCCATTCCAACTTGTAGACAAATATAAGTGGGAAAGGAAAAAAAAATATATGGGGATTACATAATACAGTATTGACACACAAGATTTATCTTTGGCAACAGATGGTGCCTACACTCATTGTAGTGAGCACTGAGTAATGTACAGAATGGTTGAATCATTATATTGTATACCTGAAACTAATATAACACTGTATGTTAATTATACTTAAAAAAGAAAATCACAAGAAAGAAAAAATACAAAAATGTACATGTAGTAATCCATCCAGGTATGTGTCATTTATGACATATTTCTGGAGATATTTTGAACTAACTGTAAGAATGTTTATTACTCATCTAGAAACATTGATGATATAAAGATAAAATCATATTGCACATGCAAAATCATGCAGCACAGATAGCCTAGGAAACACTGTGGTTATCTAATTCTTCAGATGTTCTATTACATTATTTCAATATCCTGTTTTATTCAAATGTATGTGATGATACAAATGGATTAAATTGCATGTCAACACATATTTAATGAGTTTTCCTATATTTTTTCAGTGGCATTTTATCTCATTCCACTATGGAGCAGCAAACATCATATTTGAAATAAATATTCTTTAGTTAGGCACTTAGAAAAGGTCAAATATATTCAATATAATTTGAAAGCATTTTACATTTATTTCAATTTCTAAATTATAATTATTAAGTATGTATGTACATCTATAATATATAATTATACATATACAAGTATATTTGGAAATACATTCTCTAACATAATGATCTATAAAGCACAGTTTCAACAGGGCTGTGTGGTTGGCACAACACATTGGATGATCGCAGTGTTATGTGGGGCCTGGATCACAGTAGTACCATAAACTAGATCATAAATCACTTTATTGCTATTTGCATAAGTTCATGAAGAATAGATATGTTATTGTATAAATCAAAATCTGTGGGGGAGAAAGATTAAGATTTGTTTTGTTGCTTGATCTGAGTTGGTAAAAGATTACATATATAAAGAGAACGATTATTGGCATCAAAAATAAAACCAGGAGGATTATCAACATCACTTGGGATTTTGACTAAAGGAAGACAAAGAATATGTTTTAGAAGTTCCTATTTAATAATGGTTCTTATTTTGACTGAAAACACAGTATGTGCCTGAGTAAAGATGTAAAAATATAATAGCATCTGGTATCATCACTCTAAACTGAGGGAAAGAGAAACAACAAAGTGTAAGGGAAAAATTTAATGTCCTTTATTGTTAAAGAATATAAATGTATTACATAAGTATTTTCCATCATGATATCAGCTGGTCAGCAGAATAGGAAGTACCAGTCCTTGTTCTCTGATAGAAACACTATTTAACAATGATATGAGGACACAAATAACTCTATAAGAATCCAGGATTCAGTTAAGAAGTTTCAGTACTGCAGAGAAGTACGAAGCCAAGAACAACTGTATTGAATTGGGTAATAAGAGCAATTTCACTTTATCTGCATCAGGTCCTCCTGCAAGCCAGTTCAGCTCAGTGTCAGGGAAAAAAACCTTGGCCCATAACATCTCCCTTGGAGAAAAGGCAAAGAATGGAGCATATACCTCCAATGTTCTGGATTTTCAGATATGCTGAAGGAAGTACTTTGTGTCTCACTTCACTCAGAAAGCTGATACAAGAACAGGATGGATGTTGGGAGGCCACTGAAATCAAAGAAAAGCAGCAGGTGGGGGCACCTGGGTGGCTCAGTCAGTTAAGTGTCTGACTTCAGCTCAGGTCACGATCTCGCAGTTTGTGGGTTCAAGCCCTACATCAGGCTCTGTGCCAACAGCTCAGAGACTGGAGCCTGCTTTGGATTCTGTGTCTCCCTCTCTTCCTCTGCCCCTCCACCACTCGTTCTCTCTCTCTCTCTCTCTCTCTCTCTCTCTCTCTCTCTCTCAAAAATAAAATAAACATTATTTTTTTAAAAGAGTTTAAAGATATTTACCAAGGGCTTTTCATTTGGCCCACTCCCCCACTAAGTAAATAAGTAAATTTCTTGAAAGACTGTTGAGAGGGGTGCCTGGGTGGCTCAGTCAGTTGTGCATCCAACTTCAGCTCAGGTCATGATCTCACAGTCTGTGGGTTCAAGCCCCATGTTGGGCTCTGTGCTGACAGCTCAGAGCCTGGAGCCTGCTTCGGATTCTGTGTCTCCCTCTCTGCCCTTAACTTGCTTGCACTCTGTCTCTTTTGCTCACTCAAAAATAAACAAACATTAAAAAAAAAAAAAGACTGCAGAGAGTTCTGCTCTATTTTTTTCTTTTTGATCTGTTGACATATAACATTGTTAATTATAGGTGTACAACATAATAATTATGCATACAATTTTATTTATATATAATATATACAATTGTATATTGTATAAATATATATTATATATCTAAATTATATATATATATATACATACATACACAATTTAATAATAATGTATTTCTTGTAACTAAGATGATAACTTTTTTACTATATCCGGATATGATTTCTTTACATGGCTGCTTTGTATTTTTACATTTGTTTACATACATTTTCAATATTCAAAAATTATCTTCACCCTGATGAAGACACTCTTGGTTGAAGGGTTTTGCTTTAGAAAGTTGCCAAAGGGGAAGAATGGTGCTTTATGGAATATTAATACATTAATTTATTCAACAGATAGTTATTGGGTACCCACTACTTGCCAGCCACTGTTCCAGAATCTGAAGATGAAGTCATTGCTCATAGTAGAGCTCACAGTCTTCCAGAGATAATAATATAATTTATCAATTGATTCCAACTGTGATTTTCATTACATGTTTAAAGCTTCTAGATGGTTGTATGGTTGAAGACTGTTATATCTTCTGAAAAATGAGCAAACAGAACTCCCTTTCTTCCTCCTCAGAACCATTAATATGCATAGGAACATGGC
Organism: Acinonyx jubatus; assembly: GCF_027475565.1. Taxonomy (NCBI): domain Eukaryota; kingdom Metazoa; phylum Chordata; class Mammalia; order Carnivora; family Felidae; genus Acinonyx; species Acinonyx jubatus. Next base: position 70,646,571 of record NC_069389.1, on the reverse strand, counting down.
CTTGACCCCAAATGCTGTTGTATTGTAAATGAATATTCAAAATTATTATTTGAGAATTGGAAAAATATTATTTACAAATATAACCAGGTGGTTTTGATAATATATCTTTAATATCCACACTTAAAATCATGAATGGCAGAGAATGAACCAACGAAAACAGAAAAACAGATTTTATTTAGTCACAAGACCTTCAAACATAGCTTTTTAAATTTGATGATATTAAATATATGGTATCAGAAAGAAAGAGCTAATCCAGTACCATTATTTAACACTCATAGCATGTCCACTTTTTAGTCAAAATTAATATTTTTGTAGGTGCTTTAAAATTTTGTTTTTTTATTTATAAATAAATGTGTATAATATTATATATATATATATATATATATATATATATATATATATATATATATATATAATTACTGGGTGGCGCAGTCAGTTGAGTATCTGACTCTTGGTTTTGGCTCAGGTCATGATCCCAGGATCGTGGGATCAAGCCCAGTGTCAGGCTCTGTGCTGAGCATGGGGCATGCTTAGGATTCTATCTCTCTTTCCCTCTGCCCCTCTCCCTTGCTCACACTCTCTCTGTCTCTGAAAAAATAAAAATAAATAAATAATAAATGAAATAACATTATTAAGATTGATGATGATAGTATTTCTAGGTATTATTTCCAAAAAATGAATATGTATTCAAAATACATATTTGTATTTGTATAGTTTAAAACTTCATAACTACAATCATCATGATTAATATTTTTACAGAGTAATTATGTGACTGTACATTATATACCCATCATATATTGCTTTGAAATAATGAAAGCTTTTTGATTATTCTAGATTTCTATCTGTACATCTTTTGTCAATTATAAGTCCCTCTGAGTTGACACACAGTTATGAATCTAGATTAAGAAAGATTTTGAGAAACTGTGTACATCAGTCTGAATTCATATTTTCAATTCAATTCTTTTTTCCTCTTCCTCACCACATCCCTTCTTTGCTTCTCCATCTTTCCAGTATCTATACCTATATCTGTATCATCTGTACCTATTTATCTATCATATATCTATCCACATGTACACACACCACACACAAATCCTGAAACCCAAAAATTCAGCATATCCTGTCTTAGCCATTCTTAGATATTTCCAAAATAACCCAGTTCTCAAGGGATGTGAGCTGGAAGCAAACAAAGATACTAACCACTTACTGTATTTAATACAAATTATTATAAGACCTTGCTTTTTTAATGCCTGGTATAATTTTAGAAATGTAGAACTGGAAGGGAGATTTTAAAATCATATAGTCAAACTTTTCTTGTAGAATATTTCTTCTAATAATTCAGTATTCATGGCATGGGCCTGTTTCATACAGACCACATGAGATGTTGCTGGTACATTAACAGCAGAAATATAGTGATAAAAGTGCTGATTTCTCTAAGCATGCTGTCTCTAATACCTGATGCTCCTTTTTGTAATTGATTTATTTCTAAGTCATTGGCAAAGGTCTCTCATTTGGCATATGGTATATAGCTAATCTGTAGCTCAAATGTTGTGCAGCTGACAATATTAGTACTGAGGCATGGCTTTTCAAATATGGTATTTAATTTATACATGAATTTCTGGAATTCATGTAGAATGTGGTGAAAAACATTTGATATTAAAAAAATTATTTCAAGTGATGTCAGCAATATGGCAGCATATGACATTCCTCCTGTTTTCACCCTTTTAATCAACAAATTAGACATCTATATATGAACAAAAGTGCCTTTGTATTTGGATACCTAGCACTGTACTGCAAGACACCCATGATAAATCTTTCCCAGTGAGTAATAGACAAACTTATATGGGCTGTACAGTCAGTGGAACCAGAAAAATTGCCTAGACCTTTTTTGCCATTGTAAAGCAAAAATTATATGGATGCTGTCACAGGCAGGCACTCATATACAAGATAGAACTTGCAGAGGTTTATTCATTTCTGAAGGGAGACTCCAGCAAACATTGGAGGAAAAAAAAGTATATATATATATTCATATATTCATATATTCATATATTCATATATATATTCAGATATATATATATACATATATATACATTCATATATTCATATATATATATATATATATATATATATATATATATGAGTATTTTGTCTTGGCAAAGGTGGTAAGAGAAACTTTTCTGGAACTGTATCTTCCCCAAGAAAACATTGAGTGGGGATGATTTATCTGGTGAAAGCAATCTCTCCTATGGGGAAAAGGAAAGCAGTGAGTGAGGACCCAGCTATTTCACATAAGCAGATTGTAGCTGGAGAAACCCAAGTCTCTCCACCAGCACTTGGAGTACTAAAGTAACAGCTCTACAACTTGGGGGAAAGAGGATATTGGGAAAGAGTCAGATAAGAATTTCAAATAGTGTTAAAGGATTGTGCTCAGAAGAAAGTCCACCAAGGAACTTCAGGGAGTGACACCACTGCAGATCTCCCTACAAGGTCCATGAGAACCCCAAATATATTGAGTGCTGAACCCATAACTCTCATTACACTGTTGCCAGGTCTTTGTGTCAGCCCCTGAATGGGCCCAAGAGAATGAACTCCAGTGAGAAGGGAGAGCACTAAGTAAACAGGACAAGGCAGCTGGACAAGTGATAAGTCACAAACTTTAAATATAGTGCCACCTTCTGAAAAACAAAAGAGATTTCTAAAGCCAGTAGAGTGAATTGGGAAAAAAGTACAAATACAAATTTAAAAATTTACTTACAAGAGGGAGCAAGAAGAATGGAATGGATACTCTTTTACAAAAACAAGGGGAAAATAGATAATTACACTATAGAACGTAACACCCATCTGAAAGCAAAGAGCAAAGATTTAATGAAATGTCTGTCACTTCAAATGCAAAAGCAAAAAAATTACATAATCATAAACAATATGAAAAATCAGGGTAATATAGCATCACACAAAGAAAATGATAATTATCCACCAACAAAGCTCAAATGCATAGAATATTGCAATCTAACTGATAAAGAATTGAAAAGAGCTATTATTAAAAACTTCAGTGAGTTACAAGAAAACTCAGAAAGGCTATTCAATGAAATCAGAAATAAGATATATGAATAAAATAAGTTTTTCTTTTACCTGAAGCATTGAAATCATAAGAAAGAACCAACAGAAATTCTACAGCTGAAGAATTTAGTGAATGAGATGAGGAACACAATGGAGTATATGTAATAGAGCAAACCAGATGGAAAAAAGAAAAAGTAACTCAGAAAATAAGAATTTTGAAATAAGACACACACACACACACACACACACACACACACACACACACACACAAAGAAGAAAAAGCAAAGATTTGAAAAAGAGAAAAGCAAGCCTATGAGACCTACATAATTTAAAAAAACACACATATTAGAATAATTGGGTACTCAAAAGAAGAGAGAGAGGAGGGGACAGAGAGTTTAGTTAAATAATAATAGCTGGGAACTTCACAAACCTGGGAAAAGAATTGAACATATAAGTCCATGAAGCTAATATTTACCCTGTTATCTTGATGCAAAACAAAACAAAACAAAACAAAACAAACAACAAAAACCTTCTTCCAGACACATTATGGTGAAACTGTCTAAAATCAGTGATAAAGAATGTTAAAAGCATCCAGGAAAAAATGAATGTAACTTACAATGGATCCTCCAGTAGGCTATCAGTGGATTGCTCAGCAAAAATTCTACAGGCCAAAAGAGAGTGGAATAACATACAGCATGTTAAAAAATAAACATTCCTGGCCAAGAGTACTTCATCCACCGGTGTTATCCTTCAGACATGAAAAAGAAATAAAGGCTTTCCCAGACAAACAAAAGCTGATGAAATTTACCACCACTAGCCCCGCCTTGTAGGAAATGCTGAGAAAAAGTTCCATAATCTGAAATAAAAAGATGTCAGTCAGTAACATAAACACATATTAAATCACATATGACACTGGTACAGGTGAAAAATATACAGTCAGACTTAGAAAACTGTAACTTTACAGTAGCATGGTGTACTAAATACTAAACTATAGTATAAAGATTAAAGTGAAAGAATAGTATAAGTAACTATAGGTACTATAAATTGTTAACTAATACACCAGATAAAAGGAGGTAAATTGTGACATTAATAATATAAAAGGGAGGAGAAAAAAACGTGAAGTCTTTCTTGGCAGCCAAAATAAGTTGTTATCCCCTTAAAATAGACTGCTTGTTTTTAAAACATTCAGTGTAAATCCCATAAAAACCACAAAATAAAACTTTGTCCTGGACCCACAAAATATGAAAAAAAGGGGAAGCAGAACATACCATAATGAAAAAAAAAAAAAACTTTGCAAAGGTAGGAAGATGCAAAGGGAAAAAGAAACAATAGAAATACAAAACAACTAAAATGCAATTAGTAAGATGACATTGATAAACTCTTACATATTAGTAATTACTCAATATAAATGGATTAAATTCACCAAATAAAAAGCACAGTGTGGCTAAATGGATTAAAGAAAAGACAATTCAAACATATGCTGCCTAGAACAGACTCACTTTACCTCTAAAGATGCGCATAGACTCACTGAAGGGAGCAAAAATATATTCCATGCAAGTGGAAACCACAATAAAGCCAGGATAGCTAGACTTATATCAGCCAAAATAGATTTTAAACCAAAGATTGTATAAATATAAAGGAGGTCATGATATAATGATAAAGATGTCAATCCATAAAGATGATTTAATAATTATAAATATTTATGCATCCAACATAGGAACACTTGACTATATAAAACAAATGTTAAGAGACTTAAGAGGAGATATAGAAAGCAATACAATAATAGTATAACTTCAATAGCCCGATTTCAACAATAGATAGACCATCTAGGTAGAAAATCATTAAGGAAACATTGGATTAAACTGCACATTTAACCAGAATGACCTAAGAGATATATATTGAGCACTCCATCCAACAGAAGCAAAATATATATTCTTCTCAAGTGTACATGGTACATTTTTCAGAATAGATCATATGATAGGCCACAAAACAACCCTTAATAATTTGAAGAAATTGAAATAGTATCAAGAATCTTTTCCAATCACACTGGTATGAAACTACAAATCAACTACAAGAAACTGGAAAATTTCTGATGATGTAAAATTAAACAATGTGCTACTGAAAAACCAATAGGTCAAAGAAAAATTGAAAAAAAAATATACTGAGAAAAAAGAAACTGGAAATAAAATATGGCAATAATTAGGGGACAAAGTAAAAGCAATTATGAAGAGGGAAGTTCATAGCATTAAATGACTATATTAAGAAAAAAAGATCTCAAACAACTAAACTTTACACCACATGAATTATTTTATCCTCTACACCTCTTTATATGTGTCTTACCCCAACAGTGATACATGTGATTCCTGTTTTAAAAAGACATTATAGGGGCACCTGGGTGGCTCATTCGTTTGAGTGTCCGACTTCAGCTCAGGTCATGATCTCACAGTCTGTGTGTTCGAGCCCCAGGTCGGGCTCTGTGCTGACAGCTCAGAGCCCAGGGCCTGTTTCAGATTCTGTGTCTCCCTCTCTCTCTGCCCCTCCCCCGTTCATGCTCTGTCTCTCTCTGTCTCAAAAATAAATAAATGTTAAAAAAAATTTAAAAAGACATTATTGAATGGTCCTAGAAGCAAATTTTTTCTCTGCTTGCATTTAAGGGACCTCAATGATATGCACCATTCTGGGATGATTGTGCCCTGAATGATCTCTATGATTTTGTACAAATAATAAACATCTGTTGACAAGGAATTTGGAATCTTAAATAACAAGAAAAGGAAAAGAAAAAGGCAATAAAAGTTTTTCATTTCAGTTACTTTTATGGTTTTGCATATTTTCCCTTAGTTAATTGAGAAAAAGTTTTAAAATGGTAACAGTAAATTTTAGGTAAGGCAAAAATTTTTTATTCATAATTATTGCATGTATTAAATGTGAGGCTTAGGGGCACCTGGGTGGCGCAGTCGGTTAAGCGTCCGACTTCAGCCAGGTCACGATCTCGCGGTCCGTGAGTTCGAGCCCCGCGTCAGGCTCTGGGCTGATGGCTTGGAGCCTGGAGCCTGTTTCCGATTCTGTGTCTCCCTCTCTCTCTGCCCCTCCCCCGTTCATGCTCTGTCTCTCTCTGTCCCAAAAATAAAATAAAAAACGTTGAAAAAAAATGTGAGGCTTAAAGAAACATTTTATGTTCCTGAGTAACTTGTTTATTATAATTAAAATCTTCTTTGATCTGTAGGTAAATGATTTAATAATGATGCTCAGTAAAGCAAATAGGTCTTCAATTCAATTATAGCAGGAAGATACGGACATTTTTCAGATCTTTCAAAAACGTTTGCTTGATTATTAAATAGAAATCTATTTGTAAACAAATATCTGCTCTCCTATCTTTATGAAAGTTATTAATTCTAAAGACATCTAAAGTACTTTATTTCTTTCATCTAATTTAGCTTGTTACAATAAGGGTTCACCTTAATTTATGTTTATTAACTACATTACTATCAAAATAATAAGTCTGTAAATAAAAATTACCTTCATTACATGGAGAATAGGAATGCTTTATTTCCTTAAAAAATTATGTGCCTATTGGGGTGCCTGGGTAGTTCAGTTGGTTGTGTCTGACTTCAGCTCAGGTCAGAATCTCATGGTTCATGGTTTCACGCCATGCATCGGGCTCTGTGCTGAAAGCTCAGAGCCTGGAGCCTTCTTCAGATTCTGTGTCTCCCTCTCTCTCTGACCCTCCCCCACTCATGCTCTGTCTCTCTCTGCCTCTCAAAAATGAATAAACTTAAAAAAATTATATGCCTATAGTAAACTTTACCCTCAATTAAAATAGTACAAGATTTTAGAAAATACTCATAAATAATGCATCTTAATATTTTATTTCCACTCAAAGTTAGATGCCATTATATCAAAAGCTAGTAATGGTAAATAAAAATTACATATATGTGTATATACACACACACATGTATATATTTAAAATTTGTTGGTCATACTGAATAAATCTGGGAGTACAATGCCTTAGGAACACTTGCTTGATAACCATAAATTTTAAGAGTCCCAATTGGTTGCTGCCTATTCCAAAACAGAAGTAACACCTCTACTGTGTTCTAAAAAATTGATAAATGCACTGTATATGGTTTATAAACTTGAGCAGGTAATAACAGACTATAATAATGAAATTTTGGAGAAAACTGCACATTTCAGAATTTGTTTAAATTTGTAAACATTATTCCACAGCAAGAAAAATATAACTAGTTTTTCTTTTTGATGTTCAGGTAGTCCTTGAATAAAAATAAATGTATTCATCTTTCCTAATATGGCTAAAACCTCAATTACAGACTGAGTGGAAGTAGAGATAGTGGTCATCATTGTCTTCTTCCTAATAGTGAGGAGAGATTTTTTTCCAGTATTAAGATCACTGCAGTTTTTTTGGTAACATTTATTTTTCTTAATGTTTATTTATTTTTGAAAGAGAGAGCACAAGTGGGGGAAGGGCAGAGAGAGAAGGGGACAGAGGATCTGAAGCGGGCTTGGCTCTGACAGCAGTGAGCCCAATGCGGGGCTCGAACTCACAGATTGTGAGACCATGACCTGAGTTGAAGCTTGACACTCAACCAACACAGATGCTCCTGGTAACATTTCTTTATTGAGTTCAGAACGTTTCTTTCTTACTTTTTCTTTTTTTGAGGTTTTTTTTTTGAGTTTTTATCAAGAATGGTGTTGGATTTTCTCAAGTATTTTCTCTTAACCTACTGAGATGACTATATTGTGTTTTAAGTCTTTTAACATGGTGAATTCTGTTAATTTTCAAATATCAAACCAATTTGTATTCTTGGAATAAACTTTACAGGTTCATTGTTTATTATCACTTCAAGATATTGTAGTTTTTAATTTGCTAAGTTTTTGTTTAAGATTTTGCATACATGTTAATGAGAGATATTGATCTATAATTTTTCATTCCTTGTAATGCTTTTGTCAGGTTTTGGTGTCATGATTTGTTTGCCTCAAAAATGATTAGAAACTATTTCCTCATCTTTACCTTTTTTTTTTTTTAAGTGTGTGTAGAATTGGTATTAGCTTTCCCTAAATATTTGGTAGAATTCACAACTGAATGTATCTGCATTTGGAATTTTCTTTCTGGGAAGGTTAATTATATATTTAATTTCTTTAATACATATAGATCTATCAAATTGTCTATTTCTTCTTGGAAGAGTATTAGTGCTTAGAATTTTTCAATGAATTTGTTTATTTCATCTTAATTGTTAACATTTTTGGCATTACATTGCTCACATTTCCTTATCATATTACTATGTGGAGAATATATAGTCGTAGCACAGCTCTAATTTTTACTTCTGGTGATTTGGTTTCTGGTCATTTAACTTACTCCTCATCAACCTAGGGAGATAATTATCAATTCATTGATCTCAAGGATCATTTTTGTATTTCATTGTTTTTTCACTAGTTTTCTTTTTTATTTTATTTACTTCATCTATTTGTTTCATTTCTGAAGCTTAATTTTCTTTTAATTTACTCTTTTATTCCTGTACCTTTTGATTTATTTATTTTGAAATAATGAGATAGAAGCAGAGAGAGAGGAAGAGAGAGAATCCCAAGCAGGATATTCACCATCAACTCGAAGCCTGACATGAGGCTCCATCTCACAAACCTTGAGAGCATGACCTGAGTTAAAATCAATAGTCTGAACACTTAACCAAGTGAGACACCCATATCTCCCCTTCCTGTATCTTAATGTATAAATTGTGGTCAGTGATTTGTGATTTTTCTTCGTAATCAATATAGACATTTTGCTCTTTAAATTTCACTGACTAACTCCTTTAGCAGCATCCCTGAAATTTTCATATTCTGTGTTTTTATCCTCATTCAATTTATAATATGCCTAATTTGCTTTCTGATTTGTTCTTTTTTTAATGCTTATTTATAGTTTTGTTATTTAATTTCCAAATATTGGGTGATTTTAAGATATCTCTGTCACTTACTTCTAATTTTATTCCATTATTGTCAAAGAACATGATTTGTATGAATTGAATTATTTTAAATGTATTGAGACTTGTTTTATGGTCTAGAATTTGGCTTTACTTGGTAAATGTTACTTGTACACTTAAAATCAATGTGTAAACCATTATTTTAGGGTGGGATTATATATGTCAGTTCTGTCACATTTGTTGATACTGTTATTTAAACCTTTTATATTCTTGCCACATTTTGGCTCCTTGTTTTATCAATTATTGAGTGACGGGTACTAAAACTACGACTCTAATTTGGGATTTGTGTATTTCTTCTCCTACTTTTATTAGTCTTTGTTATATGTATTTTTTAATGTTTCAAGTTTTTATTCAATTCCTAGTTACATAACATGTAGTGTAATATTAGTGTTATGAGTAGAATGTAGTGATTCATCACTTACATATAACACCCAGTGCTCATCACAAGTGCCTTTCTTAATTTACATCGCCTATTTAGCCAATCACCCCACCCACATCCACTCTAGGAACCCTCAGTTTTTTCTCTATAATAAAAAAATCTATTTGGAGCACCTGGATGTCTCAGTCTGTTAAACGTCCAACTCTTGGTTTTGGCTCAGGTCATGATCTCTCTGTTTATGAGTTCTAACCCTGCATTGGATTCTGCTCTTACAGTACAGAGCCTGCTTGCAATTCTCTCTCCCTCTCTCTCCACCCCTCCTAAGTGCTCTCTCTGACTCTCTCTACATAAATAAATAAACTTTAAAAAAGGAAAAAAAAAACACTTTTATAGTTTGCTTCCCTCTCTCTTTTTTTCTTTACCCTATGTTTATCTGTTTTGTTTCTTAAATTCCACATATGAGTAAAGCAATTTGGCTTTCACTGACTGATTTACTATGCTTGCCAAATGCTCTCAGCCTCCATCAACATTTTGACAAATGAAAGATTTCATTATTTTTGATGGCTGAGAAATATTCCATTGTATATTAATACCGCATCTTCTTATCAATTCATCAGTTGATGGACATTTGGGCTTTTTCCATAATTTGGCTATTGTTGATAAGGCCGCTATAAATATCAGGGTGCCCCTCCAAATCAGTGCCCCTCTAAATCAGTAGTTTTGTATCCTGTCAATAAATACCTGGTAGTGCAATTGCTGGATTCTAGGGTAGTTCTATTTTTAACTTTTTGAGGAATCTCCATACTGTTTTCCAGAATGACTGCCCTAGTTTGCATTCCCACCAACAGTGTAAGAGGATTTCCCTTTCTCTGCATCCTTGCCAACATCTATTGTTTCCTCTGTTAATTGTAGTCATTCTGACAGGTATGAGGTAATATCTTACTGTAGTTTTGATTTGTATATCCCTGATGATGAGTGATATTGAGCATTTTTTCATATGTCTATTGGCCATCTGTATGTTTTCTTTGGAAAAATATCTATTCATATCTTCTTCCCATTTCTTAACTGGATTATTTGTTTTTTGGGGTGTTGAGTTTGATAAGTTCTTTATAGATTTTTAATATTAACCCTTTATGAGGTATGTCATTTGCAAATATGTTTCCCAACTGAAGGTTGATTATTTCCTTCACTGTGCAGAAGCCTTTTATCTTGATGGTGTGTTAATAGTTCATTTAGGCTTTTGTTTCCCTTGCTTCCAGAGACATGTCTATTAAGAAGTCGCTAGAGCCTTCTTGACAACAAGGTCAAAGAGCTTGTTGTCTCTGTTCTCCTCTAGGATTTTGATGGTTTCCTGTTTCACATTTAGGTCTTTCATCCATTTAAATTTTTTTGTGTGTTTAGTGTAAGAAAGTGGTCCAGGTTCATTTTTTTTTTCATGTTGCTGCCCAGTTTTCCCAACACCATTTCTTGAAGATAGTGTCTTTTCTCATTGGATACTCTTTCCTGCTTTGTCAAAGATTAACTGAATTTATAGTTGTGGGTCTATTTCTGGGTTTTCTATTTTGTTCCATTGATCTATGTGTCTGTTTTTGTGTCAGTACCACACTGTCTTGATAATTACAGCTTTGTAATATAGTTTGAAGTCTGGAATTGTGATGCCTCCAGCTTTGCTTTTCTTTTTCAGGATTGCTTTGGCTATTTGATGTCTTTTGTGGTTCCATTAAATATTTTAATATTGTCTGTTCCAGCTCTGAAAATTTCTAGTGGTACGTTGATAGCAATTGCATTAAATCTATAGATTGCTTTGGGTAATATAGACTTTTTAACAATATTTGTTCTTCCAATCCAGAGCAAGGAATGTTTTTCCATTTATTTATGTCTTCTTCAATTTCTTTCATACATGCTCTATAGATTTCAGAGTAAAAGTATTTTACCTCTTTGGTTAGGTGACTTCCTAGGTATCTTATGTTTTTTTTTTTTTTTTTGGTGCAATTGTAAATGGAATTAATTACTTGATTTCTCTTTCTGTTGTATCATTACTGATGTATAGAAATGCAACAGATTTCTGTAAGTTGATTTTGTATCCTGAGACTTACTGAATTAATGAATCAGTACTAGCAATTTTTTGGTGGAGTCTTTCTGGCTTTCTACATAGAGTATCATGTGGTCTGCCAACAGTGAAAGTTTGACTTCCTCCAGTGAAAGTTTGGCTTCTTCCTTGCTTATCTGAATGCCTTTTATTTTTTTGTGTTGTCTGATTACTGAGACTAGGACTTCAAATACTATGTTAAATAATAATGGGGAGAGTGGAATCCTTATCTTGTTCCTGACCATAGAGGAAGTTTTCAGTTTTTCCCCATTGAGGATGATATTAGCTGTGTGTTTTCTGTATATGGCCTTTATGATGTTGCAGTTTGTACCCTCTACCTTATTTTGTCAAGTGTTTTTATCATGAATAGATGCTGTATTTGTCATTGATTCCTCTGCATTTATTGACATGGTAATATGTTTCTTATCTTTTCTTTCATTCATGTGATGTATCATGTTGAATTATTTGCAAATATCGAAACATTTCTGCAGCCCAGGAATAAATCTCAATTGATCGTGGCGAATAATTATTTTAATATACGGTTGGATTAAATTTGCTAGAATCTTAATGAGAATTTGTTCATTTGTGTTCATCAGGGATATTGGCCTGTAATCCTTCTGTTTAGTGATATCAATGTCCAGTTTTGGAATCAAAGTAATGCCGGCCTCACAGATTGAGTTTTGGAGTTTTCCTTGCTTTTCTATTTTTTAGGAACAGTTTGATAAGAATAGGTATTAACTCCACTTTAAATGTCTGGTAGATTTTTCCCGTGAAAGCCATCTGGTCCTGGACTTTTGTTGTTGGGAGAATTTTGTTTATGAATTCAATTTCTTTTCTTGTTCAGGGTCTCTTTAAATTTTCTATTTATTCCTATTTCATTTTTGGTAGTTTATGTTTCTAGGAATTTATTCATTTCTTCCAGACTGCCCAATTTGTTGTCATATAAATTTTCATGATATTCTCTTATAATTGTTTGTATTTCTGTGGTGTTGTTTGTGATCTCTCCTCTCTCATTTATTATTTTATTTATTTGTGTGCTTTCTCTTTGTGCTTTGATAAGTCTTGCTGGGGGTTATCAATTTTATTAGTACTTTCAAATGGTTTCAATGGTCTGTTCTACTGTGTTGTTTTGTCTGTTTGTTTCTATATCATCCATTTCTTCTCTATTCTTTTTTATATCCATTCTTCTGCTGGCTTTAGGCTTCCTTTGTTGTTCTATTTCCGGATCCTTTATGTGTAAGGTTAGGTTGTGTATTTGATATCTTTCTTGCTTCTTGAGGTAGACCTATATTGCTGTATACTTCCCTCATGATTATTTCACCTTCATTCTAAAGATTTTGGACTGTGATTCCATCTTCATTTGTTTCCGTTTATATATTTGTTAATTTCCTGGTTTACCTATTCATTCTTTAGTAGGATGCTATTTAACCTCCATGTATTTGTGGTCTTTCAAAAAATTCTTTGTGGTTGACTTCAAATTTCATAGTGTTGTGGTCTGAAATTATGCATGGTATGATCTCAATCTCTTTATACTTGTTGAGGGATGACTTTTGATCCAGTATGTGATCTATTCTGAAGAATGTTCCATGTGTGAATGAAAAGAATGTGTATCCTACTTCCTTCAGAAGAAATGTTCTGAATGTATCTGTTCAGTCCATCTGATCCAGTGTGTCATTCAAACTCATTGTTTCCTTGTTGAATTTCTGCCCAGATGATCTGTCTGTTGCTCTAAGTGGGCTATTAAAGTCCCCTGCTCTTATTGTATTATTATCACTGAGTTCATTTATGTTTCTTACTCACTGTTTTATATTTTTGTGTGCTCCCAAGTCATCTTTTCTGGGGATTTTCTCTGTTCTTTTTTAGAAAAAAAAAACACTTTTGTTCTTTCTTCTTCACTCAATGAGTTCCCATTAATATTTCTTTCAGGGCTAGTTTGGTGGTCACAATCTCATTTTTTTGGTGGGGGAGAACTCTTTATCTCTCCTTCTATTCTGAATGAGAGCCTTGTTGGATAGAGTATTCTTGGCTGCATGTTTTCCCCATTGAACACATTGAATATATCATGCCCCTCCCTTCTGGCCTGCCAAGTGTCTATGAAGAGGTTTTGTGGTAACCTAATTTGTCTTCCCCTATAAATTAGTGATTTTTTTCCCCTTGTTGCTTTTAGGATTTTTTCTTGATCTCTATATTTTTCAAATTTCAGTATGATATGTCTTGGTGTTTGCCAGTTTTCATTGATTTTGATGGGAGTTCTCTGTACCTCCTGCATTTGGATGTTTCTTTGCACAGATTAGGAAAGTTCTTAGCTATAGTTTCCTCAAATAAACCTTCTGCCCCTTTTTACCTCTCTTATTGTTCTGGGACTCCTATGATATAAATGTTATTATGCTTTGTGGTGTCACTGAGTTCCCTAGTCTCCATTTTGGATCCAATATTTTTCTTTCCCTCTTATTTTCAGCTTCATTATTTTCCTTAATTTTATAGTCTATATCACCTATTGGTTCCTCTGCTTATTCCATCCTTCTGGTCATTGCATCTAGTTGGTTTCACATCTTGGTTATAGCACTTTTTATTTCTGCCTGACTAGTTTTTAGGTCTTTTATCTCTGTGGTTAGGGACTCCCTGCAGTCTGGCATGCTTTTCTCAGGCCCAGCAGTATCCTTATTATTGTTGTTTTAATTTCTATATCAGGCATATTATTTATAGCTCTTTTGATTAGATCTCTTGCTGTGACCTTTTTTTATTTCTTCTTTTGGGATGACTTCCTGTGTCTCAGCATTTTTTCTAGCTTGTATTCTTCTGCTAGGAAAACCTCTTATGTTTCCTTCTCCTGAGAGTAATGAATTCATTAATAAGAGGTCATATACTCTTCAGTGCCTGGCATCTCAGGAAGTGTTTGTGGTGTATGCTGTGTGCATTGTGCTGCTGTGTTTTGTCTGCTTTTTCCCTCAGGTCAGTCCTCTGCAGGGTTTCTGCTTGTCGATAGTGGGGAGTCTTTGGGCCTTGGCCAGGGTGTGGAAAGTCTTAAATAGGTGTGATCTGGTCTGCTTGTTAAAAGATACTTGACCACATTTCCTTTGGAGCTGAAGCTTTGCAGCAGTCTATGGTCAGTAGACTTGGTGCATGTGGGCAATTTCTGCTGGTCTTCTGGGGGAGGGGCCTGATGCTCTGGTTCTCAGGCACACTTCCCTAGTAAAGAAGCACCTGTGGAGCACAGGGGCATGGGGATTGTTGATAGCAGCTCAGGCCTTCACTCTTGGCGCTGTGCTGCTCACTGAAATCAGCCCGTGCTGATGGTTGAGGGAGAAAGATGGTACCAGCCCTCTCCCTATTACTTGGAGACAGTAGTTTGCACCCGTGGCTGTCCAGGAAGCCCTCAAAGAAGAGCAAACAATCTCCCCTCATGTTTCCCAAATGTTCCTCAAATTCCTGCCTTCACCTGTCAATATATGGGCCATCTTTCCACCTGGGAGTGCAGTGCACCTGTGTTTTATCTCAGGCATGCTGGTTGAGTTTCAAACTTCTAAACTTTAAGGACCCAGTGAGGTGTGGACACATGCTGGTCTTCTGAGGAAGGGTCACACCATGATACAGCTGGTGCAGTTTTGTCCCAGAAGGGCAGTCACAGAAGAGCTTGGAGTTCAGAGCAAATCATAGCAAAATGCCTGATTCTAAGATAGCCATCCTCAGCAGGTGTCTCTGCCCATTATGTTTAGTGGGTGAGGGATGTCAATGTTGCCTGCCTGCTCTTTTGTCCCCTGAGAGTCTATACTACCTCTTCCATACACACACCAAGAAGGGGGAAACATCTCTCCCTGTGCACCCCAGGAGATCCTTAGATCATTCCATCTGCTCCCAGGCCTCTGCACTCCTTCTCCATGGGAACACCACTGTGCCTTCCAGGCTCCACACTGAGCACAGCGTGGAATTCTAAAATTCCAATCTTTGAGCTCTGCTTGTTGTAACACCTCATAATAATCAGACCGTCTTGTTTCACAGTCAATGGTTTCAGGGAATTTTTTTTCTTGTGTAATCCCCTGTACACTGCTCTCTGTCTCCCTCTCTGTGATTGTTTCTCTGTCTTCCTCTCCTTTATCTGTAATCAGGCATTAATCCCCTCTTCAGCACCCATGATCCTTTTCTCCCTCAAGCCATATCTACAAACTTCTTACCTGCCACAATGTGACCTCTTTTATCCTTCTAGTTGTTCAGTTTGTTTTCTCAGTTCTCAGATTGATTTCTTGGGTATTCAGAATGATTTTATATTTATCTATCTGTATTTGAGGTGCAAGGCAAGCATAGAGTCCTCCTACTATTCCACCACCTTAACTGTCTCCCCTCATGTATTTTTAAGTGCTGTCATTAGGCATATAACTATTTAGGATTAGTTCTTCATAGTAAACTTTCCCTTTTATCATTCTGAAATAATTTCCTTTATGTCTGATAATATATTTTTTCTGAAATTTATTTAGACAGTGTTATGTACTTGTCTCAGCCTATCAACAACCAATGTTGTGGCTGGACCAGCTGTTGTGGTTCTTATTATTGTTGAAAGATGCTCTTCAGCAATAACCAACATAAAACATTGAAAACATAAAGCCTTATTACCTATAGGACCTAAAACATGACCCAGCATACCTAGGGACACACAGTAAAGTCATGCATAGAGAAGGAGTGCTCAGAATCCTGAGGTTCTGTTTTTATTAATGTCAAGCCTAGGATGTCACAAACTCATTCTTTATTGGTGAATTTAAAACATAAAAGTGATAATTTAAAGCACGAGATGAAAAAAAAAACAATAAGTGACACAAATGGTCAGTCACTGAAATGAAACAAGTTCTCTAAAAGAAACAAACAAAAGCCTCAATGGGAACAGAGGGTGGTTGAAGGTGGCCTGGCTCTTTATCTAGTAGTTTTATCTTGAAGCTGGTAATGCTTTAATTCAAGACAACCGTCATTAAGTGGATATGTCTTTGAAGCGGATGTCCCAGCATTCAAAACTTATGTCAAGCACTTGCATTACAAAAATCACATGCTAGGGCTTACAATATAAAGTACATATGACATAGTTACTTCAGGCAATTACTTCCACTATTTTTAGTGGTGGCATGGTATTTCTTTTTTCAGTACTTTTAGTTATAACCTATTCTTGTCTTTACAGTTAAAGAATATTTCTTCCTAGCACATATATTTAGTTTTAAACTTTTTATCCATTCTGACAGTCTTTGCTTTTAATTTGGGTATTTAGTCCCTTTACATTTAATCTGAATGCTTATACAGTTATGTTAAAGAGCATCACATAATTATTTGATTTCTATTTGTCCATTTGTTCTTTTTTCCCCTTTCCTTATGTTTCAGCCATCTTTTAGATTAACTGAATATAATGTATGCCTGAATTTTATTTTCTCTGTTGCCTTTTGTCCATAATTCTTTGTTATTTCATTCTTTGCAATAGTATCCACCTTAAATTTGTCACATTTTACTTTCATGTGAAAAATTTTATGTAGTAATTGAAATCCAGGATCTCAGCATTCATCATATTTTTGAATAAATTTTTATGTCAACCATACCTTTCAGGATATATGTGTCTTTATCCTTTCATTTTCTTTTTTCATTTTTCTTTTTATCTAGTTTTCCTTTGAAATACATAAATTATATTTACTTTACAGATTAGAGCAGGCAATAGTATTAAAGGAATAAACTTCACTAAAGCTTTTGTAGTACTTACCTTTTTCATGTTGAAAAAGCTTATACTTTTCTAAGTAAATCTTTTCTTGTTGTCAATATGATATATAAACCTCATAGACAAGGGCTTATTCCCAGTTATTTCTTCAATGACTTGTTTTACTCTACTTTTGACAACCATAATTTTTAGCATCTGAGGCTTTGAGTGTTCTTTGTTTTAAGTTAATGTATTGAACACCATAATAGCAACTATATAATGCTTCCACTAGTGAAAAGAAAAAGGAGTTAAGGTTAAATAGCTACGGGGAACATATAATTTAGTATGAAAAATAATTCTAAAGAAGTTTTGTGTTGAATAATAAATCTCTATTTTTCATTTTATTTACTGTCCTCTTTTCACGTAGCATGGTTAAGAACTTTTTTTTCCCATTTCATTTCACCTAGTAATGATAATGTGAAGAATTTATATATACATATATATCATTATACATTTTAACCTTATACATATTTATATATCATAGATATGTATTTGTATATAACTTTATATTTTGTATCTTTATATTTCCACATTATAATGTATATAACATTATATGCATACATATAAATAGCAAAACAGTCTATATATGTTTTAAAGAAAATAATTACATAAATGGTATAAAAATATTTCTTGTAAGTCTTGTTGTAGTTGTATTGTTAAGTTTCGTTTTGAAAGCTTAACAAAGAAAATTATCCTTAAACTGCCAAATCACAATTTAGATTGTTTATGTGTATCTAAATATGAGAAAAAACTCAATATTAACCCTTCATGTTGCACCTTCAATTGCTTTCCATTCAAAAAGCTCCTTGGAACAACCACTAAAATTGTATTAATTTTAGAATTAGAAATACTTTGGGTATTTTTAAAGTTATAATAAGGAAAACAAAATATTACATATGTATGTTTTGAAGTTAATTATGTATTACTGAGTGACTCATAAAAGAATATACAATTTTGGCTATAGAAATTAAAACATGCTTTAATTCCACTTCACTTCACTTATGTAATTATTCAATCTACAAGAAATCAATTTAGGGCAACAATAGTTAACAAAAATTTTACAATATTCTCTAGTGTTCTTCCAAACTTTTCAACACATGATAGGCAATATGGCTTAGTTGAAAGATCACAGACATTGTGAGTTAAGAAATCATGGCTGAAATTCTAGGCATGTCTGTTAGCAAATATATGATACTGTCTCAATTATTTAATCTCTTTATTAATCTTCAATAAGTGAATAATAATGTTTATTTGTATTTTAATTCAAAATATATGTACTGGTTGCCAATTATTTACCAGGCACTGGCTAGGCACTGGGCAACACTGACATTTGAAAGGTGTTTTAGAATTAAGTAATTTGGGGGTGCCTGGGTGGCTCTGTCGGTTAAGCTACCGACTTTGGCTCAGGTCATGATCTTGTGATTCCTGAGTTAAAGCCCCACGTCAAGGGGCTGTGCTGACAGCTCAGAGCCTGGAGCCTGCTTAAGATTCTGTGTCTCCCTCTCTCTCTGCCCCTCACCCACTCGCACTCTGTCTCTGTTTCTCTCAAAAATAAATAAACGTTAAAAAATAAGTAATTTATTGGATTGGAATTTTGTAACAATAATTGAGTATTAAGGGCCACAAAAAATTACTTTCCTATCAAGAGCATTTTTCACAACTAGAACAAATAATTTTAAAATTTGTATAAAACCACAAAAGACCCCAAATAACCAAAGTGGTCTTGAGAAAGAATAAGAAATCTGTAGATATCACTTTCTCAGATTTCAAGATATTCTACAGACCTGTAGTCATCAAAACGGTAAGATACTGACACAAAAATAGGCACATAAGTCAATGGAAAAGAATAGAAATCCCAGAAATAAAGCCACACTTATATATTCAATTAACCTATGGCAAAAGAAGCAAGAATATACAATGGGGCAAAGATAATCTCTTCAATAGATGGTTCTGGGTAAACTGGAAAGCTACATTCAAAAGAATGAAACTGGACCACTATCTCACACCATACACAAAAATAAACTCAAAATGGGTTAAAGACCTAAATATGAAACATGAAACTATAAAAGTCTTACAAGAAAACATAAGCAATAATGTCTTGGGCATCGTTCTTAGGAACACATTTATGTATATGTCTCCTCAGGCAAGGGAAACAAAAGCAAAAATAAACTATTGGGATTACACCAAAATAAAATCTTTTTCCCAGTGAAGGAAACCATCAAAAAACAAAAAAGATAACCTACTAAATGGAAGAACATATTTTCAAATGACATATCCAATAAAGGATTAACGTCCAAAAATTATAAAGAATGTACATAAGCCAACACTAGAACCCCAAAATAATCTGATTAAAAATGTACAGAAGACCAGAATAAACATTTTACTAAAGAAGACATACAGATGGCTAACAGATACATGACAAGAGGTTGAACATCACTAGTCATCAAGGAATCTCAACCAAACCTCAAGAAGGTATCACCTTACAAATGTCAGAATGGCTAAAATAAAAAAGACAAGAAATAACGAGTGTTGGTGAGGATGTGAAGAAAATAGAACCCTTATGTGCTGTTAGGAGAAATGGAAATTTTACAGCCACTGTGAAAAATCGTATGGAGTTTCCCCCAAAAAAATTAAAAATAGAAATACTACATGATCTGATAATTCCACTACTGGGTATTTACCCAAAGAAAATGAAAACACTAACTGGAAAAGATATACACACCCCTATGTTTATTGCAGCATTATTTTCAATAGTTGACTTATGAAGCAACCAAAGTGTCCATCCATAGGCAAATGGATATATATATATATATATATATATATATATATATATATATATATCTTACTGAATGACCTAATGTCTGGGTCATTGGCCTGATCAATTTGTTTTAGTTACTCATCTAAATATTTCCTTTATCTCTTCTTTGCTGTCATTTAGAAAACTTTGGTTAAAGCATGAATATATAAAATTCTTGAAAAATGTCAGGATAAAGAGCATAATATCTGAAACATCCTTGTAATTATAGAAACTGAATATGTGTTGTCTATGAAACAACTAAAAAAGACTAGTGACCTACTAACATGCATTCATGTACTTGAATATGGTGGAATCTTTGGAATAAATAATTATATTAAATATGGGGCACCTGGGTGGCTCAGTCGGTTAAGCGTCTGACTTCAGTTAGGGTCATGATCTTGCAGTTCCTGAGTTCCAGCCCCGTGTAGGACTCTGTGTTGACAGCTCGGAGCCTGGACCCTGCTTTGATTCTGTGTCTCACTCTCTCTGCCCCTCCCCTGTTCATGCTCTGTCTCTCTCTCTCTCTTAAAAATAAACAAACATTAAATTTTTTAATTTAATTAAATTAAAAAATTTAATTAAAATATATTAAATAAATATAATTCATTTTACATGATAACGTTTTCAAGTCACAGAAAATAATATCTCCTAATGTTTCAAATATCCATACTATCTAGCAGTGATATTTTACTTAATATGAATAATTTAATATTTTATTTAAATTTTGTTAATTTACTCAACTTTAAAAGTTAATTTAAAATGTATGCCTGACTGAATAAGTCATATAGAAGGCCTAACACAGTTCACGTTCATTTTATTTTATTTTGTTTTGTAAAAAGAATAGTTGTATTGAAAGTTTGAGAAGAAATAAGTATTAAAAATACATAAATACTTTGATAAGAATTACATTTTAGCCTATATGCAGTACAGTCAACGAATATTATTCAACCTTCAGTGATAACATACCTACTCTTGTAAATTCACAGTTGTTGAAAATAATAAATTAAAAACCAAGACCATGTTTATTTTGAAATGATGAGAAATCTTTGTTATAGCTATTGACTATTCACTTACTTTATTTTTATTTTTTTTTATTTTTATTTTTTTTTACATTTATTTATTTTTGAGAGACAGATCAAAAGTGGAGGAGGGGTAGAGAGACAAGGAGACACAGAATCCAAAGCAGGCTCCAGGCTTTGAGCTATCAGCACAGAGCCTGACGCGGGGCTCAAACTCACAAACTGTGAGATCATGACCTGAGCTGAAGTCGGACGCTTAACCCACGGAGCCACTCAGGCGTCCCAAATATTCACTTATTTTAAGAATTATCTTCACTCCAAAAGAAAGTGTAAATTATAGCTGCTGTGTTTATTTGTTTTGTTATTCTTAATTGAAATGCAAATAAAGTATCAAGAGAGTCAACAATAAAAAAATAAAACACCCTTCTTGATCTTCTATCTGATCATTCATTATCTGAAACAATAATTTCCCCTTATATCTAGCGTAGTAGTTAAAAGCATAGGCTGTGGACTCAAACTCTCAGCATTTGACTCTTAACTACCTGCTTATCCCTTGTGTGACCCTGACCTAATCACTGTCTGCTTCTGATTTCATCTCTAAAATGGGGGAAGTAATAGTGTCTATGTCATAGGGTTGTTTTGAGGATCAAATAAGATAACTTATATATAGTGTTGAGACATGGTGCTCCACATATAAAAGCAGTCAGTACTAAATTACTAAAATACAATATTAAATATTTCCTTGTTTGGTTAATTTAGTCAGTTAAGTCAATGTCAGTATTTTGTATTTTCCCAAAAACAGTCTTCCAAAATATTTAATACATGCATGTTTGTTTAACTAATGTAAATAATTTGTGGTTAGTTTCTCACTTGTAAACTTAAAGATATGTTTAATTTCAAAAAGAAATTCAGAACACAATACCAAATGTAAGAGCCAAATTGAAGAAAATGTTTTTTGTTCCATACCTTTTACTAGAACCAAAAGCATAAATATCTATTGTGTCATTTTGGTGGAAGTAGTAAATATTGGTCCACTTTAAGAACTAACAGATTATCACGGCTTAACTTTTTAGGATTATTATGAACATAAGATTTGCTTTGTTGATAGAATACCAAGGTCACACAATCTATAAATATTTCCACAAACCAATGTGACCGTAGGTCTTCTGATCTTTGTCAGATTCCTGGGCAATATTCCTGGTATATATATAAAAAAAGCAATGATGATATAAAGTAAAATATCAGTGTTTTAGGGAACAAAACATTGTTTGTCTATTGATACTTTTGCTTCTTGTTTATCTTTTCATACTTAGCCTTATTTCCTACATGTGCTGGGGATATACTCCTATAAAATTCTACTTAGGTAAGTGGAAATATTATTTTTTTCATTCTAACCTCCATGAGTGTGGGAGATCAACTTTAGAGGACAGAATGATTGTTCTCTTTGCCCACATAATAAACACACTGGCAGCACATCTTTACAATTTACACAGTGTTTCAGGTCACTGTGAATGTGGAGGATGCTATTTAGATTCTTCATCTGTCATATTATATTTATAGATATCTTGTCCTTGGAATTAGAAAAATGCCACCTGTTTGATTTGTCATCTCTATTACTTTGATCCAGACAATTCTTGCTCTACTTTGTGCTATGCAACTGTCAGCACTGGAATACAGATGAATCACCTTGACACTTCCACTTTCATGTAGCACTTAAATCAAATGCATTTGTAAATGTGTGTTATCAACTATATATCACCTACTCAGGATGGGGAGTGAGCGATGCAAATGACAATGACATCTCCTTTATAAGAAAAATTAAAACAACTGTACAATGTTTAACTAAAGCACTTGGTATAGACTCTGATTCATGTCATCTTAGCTTTCAGAATTCTTGATCAGTATTTTACCAGCAGGAAAAAAGCTAAATCATAAATATAGCATTTCTCCATTTTTGCATCTTCTCACTTACTTATCAAGAATTATTGCTTGCATTTTACAAGTAAATCGAACTATTCCTTTATATTTCAAGCCAAACAATTCCTTTTAGCAACAACTTAGTAATAAATAACAATAAAAACAACTCGCTTTCATAGCATATTGGGACCATTTCCCATGGGTTATTACAAGCCTTAGATAACAGCAAATAAATTAGACATAGATCCATATGGTTTAGGAAATGATATATTTAATCAATGCAAAGTTTTATAAGTAATTTTTGGAACTCTCTAGTAATATAAAATTCATAAAGGCAGAAACTGAGTGGTTTGGCTCCTACTAGAAACCTATGTGTGATTTTTCAGTTCTGACCATAGGCAATTACAAAGGCATTATCTTACAGGCTTCACTGTGGAAGCTGCACTTTCCACACCAGACTTAATGTATAGCTAGTGCATTGCGGTCTCCGAAGGGATTTTCAGTCAAGGAGTCAGGCTTCACTTGGCTTGTCATGCTTTTTCCTATCCCAGGTATCTTTATTCCTAGATCTATTTACCTGAGGCCTGGGCTGAAGTCCTCTTCAGGCTAAATTCCATCTCCACTGGTTACTGACTTGCTGACTTTGACTTGCTATCCTTTCTGTATTATATTTTTCTCATTTATACAATGAGGTAGTAGTAATGGTTCTTATGTCATAGCATAGTTCTAAGGGTTACATGAGATAATGAGCATTAAGCCAGTGTCAGAAAAATGTGATAACAACTACACTGCAGAAACACAAGGCCAAGGACAGAGTAGTTGCTCAATACGTATGAACAATTAGTAATAATGCGATGGTATGATGTGTTCCTTTATGTTTCTTGACATGGATTCCTTCAATATGAATTGTTTGAGAATTTTGGTAAAATGTAATTCCCAGGTTTTACCACAATCCAACTGAATCAGATTCCCTGGTTGTGAGACACAGGAATATATATATTTTTAAAAATATACCCAGGTGGTACTGATGCATACTTATGTTTGAGAAACATTGCTCTAACCTATCTCATTTGGATTGTGCTTTCCCAGCAAGTTCAAAACCTTTTTACTACTCCTGAAATCATTGTTTCACTATATGCTAACTAATTTGGATGTAAATTTTAAAAAAATAAAATTAAAAAAAGATCATATTAGCTGTGTGTCTTTCATATGTGGCCTTTATGATGTAGAGGTGTGTTCCTTGTATCCTTACTTTCTTGGAGGTTTTCATCAGGAAAGAATGCTGTATTTTGTCAAATGCTATTTCTTCATCTGTTTAGAGGATCATAAGTTCTTATCCTTTCTTTTATTAATGTGTTATATCACGTTCATTGATTTATACATATTGAACCAACCGTGCAGCCCAAGAATAAATCCCACTTGATTGTGGTGAATAATTCTTTTTTTAATATTTATTTTTGAGACAGCACAAGTGGGTGAGGGGCAGAGAAAGGGAGACAAGGGATCAAAGAAGGCTCTGTGCTGACAGGCTGACAGCAACAAACCAATGTGGGGCTCGAATTCATGAATGGCAAGATCATGACCTGAGCTGAGGTCAGACACTTAACTGGCTGAGCCACCCAGGTGCCCCCCACATTCTTTTAATCCACTGTTCGATTTGTTTTTGTTATTATCTTGTTGATAATTTTTGCATTACTATTCATCTGGGTATTGGTCTGTATTCTCCTTTTTAGTGGGGTCATTGTCGGCTTTTGGAATCAAGGTAATGTTGACTTCATTGAATTAGTTTGGAAATTTTCCTTCCTTTTCTATTTTTTTGGAACAGTTTTAAAAGAATAGGTATCAATTTTTCTTTCAATGTTTGGTAGAATTCACCTGGGAAGCCATCTGACCCTTGACTCTTGTTTGTTTGGAAATTTTTTATTATTGATTCAATTTATTTGCTTATTATGTTCAAATTTTCTATATTTTCCTGTTTCATTTTTGGTGATTTTTATGTTTCTAGGAATTTATCCATTTCTTCCAGATTGCCTAAATTGTTGGCATATTATTGCTCATAATATTCTCTTATAATTGTTTTGTATTTCTTCAGTCTTGATTATTATCTCTCCTCTTTCATTCGTGCTTTTATTGTTTGATTTTGTGTTTTTTTTGCTCCTGAGAGTAATGGTATGTTAAGAAAGGGTTATAGACTGTGCAGGGCTCGGCACTTCAGGACGTGTTTCTGGTTTATGCTTTGTGCACTCTACTGTTGTGCTTTCGCTGCTCTTTCCCCCAGGTTAGTACTCTCCAGAGTTCCTCCTTGTTTGCTGTGTGGAGTGTTTGTACCTTTAAGTAGGTGTGCTTTGATTTTGTTGTTGTTATTGTTGTTAAAATAAGCCTAATTGAAACAACTTTATATAGAAGAAGAGAAAAGGAAAAGGAAAACGAATACTAAATATACAACAAAAATCTATAAGCCTGATTCTAAAAAAAAGAAATCAATAAAAAAAAGAAGAGGACTGATCCAAAAAATGACAAATGGAAATGAAACCAACTAACCAACAAACAAACAAACAAATGAAAACAAGTGGACAAACACTATAAGACTGATTTAAAAAAAGAAAGAGAAAAAAAATAAAGCATGGTCATATTTCCACCAGAACTGAAGTTGACACTTTGGAGCACTCTATGATCAGTTGACTTGGTGCCTATGAGGTCATGAGGCATGGGGGGAGGGGCACTCTGTTGGTCCTCTTGAGGAGAAGCCTGCTGTGCTGGCTCACAGTGAGACCTGCCTGAGTGAAGATGTCCTTGCAGGGTGCAGGGGGGAGGGGTTTGTTGTATGCTGATCCAGCCTCCACTGGGGACACTGTCTTGCTTGCTGAAGTCTGACCCTGCTGGTGAGCACTGGGTAGTGGAAGATGAGGTCACCTTTCTCTCTTGTTCCCCGGTAGGGGAGCTCATGCTGCTCATGTAGCCCTCATAGACAAGTCAATAATCTCCCCTCCTGTGTCCCACGCTCTGTCAGATACCTGCCCTCAACTGTTCTGTGCCCAGAGTGTTGAAACCCCTGGTGCCACAGCTCTCTTATGTTTTATCTCTGGTACATGACTAAGATTCAAAACTCCAGATTTTAAAGGATCCGGCAAGTCATGGACCCATTCCACTCTTCCAGATGAGAGCTTTGCAGTGCTGCTCCTAGAGTAGTTCTGTCCCAGAAAATCAGTCACATGGTTGGTCAGGTGCCTGGAGTTTATGGCGAAGCACACCAAAAAGCCGTCACCACCTTATCTTATCTGCCCTCTGCCTGTTCTTCTGTCTCCTGCTGTTGGATAGCCACTCAATGGCACCAGCTGGGTCTTTTGCCCTTGGATAGGCAAAATGCCTTCTTCCAAATGCACTCAGGATGGGGAACATTCTATCCCAGCACTACCAGTGAGACCCAGGGGATCCCCACCCCATGCTGTCTGTCCACTCTCTGCTATTGGGTCTCCCTTCCTTCTCCCTAGGAGCAATTCCATCAGCTCTAACTTTCCCAAACAATTCCAACAAATGGTTCAGACTTTCACACACTCAGAATTTCAGCTCCACTATTTTCAAAAACTTGTGATAGTTATTTCCTCCTGATTCCCAGTCAATAGTTTTTTGGGGTGCACCAACCCAGTGTGCTGCTCTCTCTCCCCCTCTCTCTCCTGTCTGCAGAAAGTGCTCCCTCCCCTCTGTGACCCTTTGGATTTTCTCTCCCCCAATTCACCTCACCATATTGTGTATCTGAAATGTTCTCTCTCTCAAATTATGCAGACTGTTCTCTTAATCTTCAGTTCAATTTCCTAGTTTTGATTTTAAATATGATTTAATGTGGATCTAGCTGTGTTCCAGGGATGAGACAAGCCCAGGGTCCCCCTACAACTCTACTATCTTTACTCCTTCTCTTAATTATTTTACCTCTTATAGGTTTAGGAGTGAGTAGACCATGAGTATTTTAAGGTCGTATCAACTCAGTATGTCTCAAAATGTTATTTAAAAATCAAGATACAGTTCTTACTAACTTTAAAAAAGCTCACTCTTCAGAAAATTAATAATTTATTCTATGGCTTTATTCCTTGTTGCTAAGTTAATAATAACAATGAAGGAATATGCAGATTTGATTTTGCAATTTTTGGCCAAATTTTATCAGATTGACAATGAAAATGCCTTTTATAACTTCATTTCACAAACATTGTTAAAACATTTTTTGTATGCTTGATATTGTAATTGGCCAAAAAAATTTAGAAATACACGCTATTACCTCCATACACTTCCTATTGCTTCCTCTTTTTTTTTTTTAACTAACTGTAATTGGGATCAAACTTTGTGGTTTTCTTTTTTTTTTAAGTTTATTTTTGAGAGAGAGAGAGAGAGCATGGGAGGGGCAGAGAGGAGGGAGAGAAAGATAATCCCAAGCAGGCTCTGCACTGTCAGCTAATGCATGGCTAGAACTAGGAACCAAACCATGAGATCATGACCTGAGCTGAAATGAAGAGTCTGACACTCAACCGAGCCACCCAGGCGCCCCTGTGGTTATCTATATATTAGAAGAAAGTGTCAAGTTTTTATTTCAGATTAAATAAAAAAAAATTGAGTCTACCAGTTTCACTAAGCAATTTTGCCATTAAATAACTTGTTAACTTTCAGATATACTTTTATTTTCACTCAGTTCATGTATTAAAATTTAACTATTACACTTTTATAAAGCTACATGTCTGTATAATTTTAGCAAATAAATTTTACTTTCCTAAATAAAGATTCTAACTTTCCCAAACAAAGCATTTTAATTTTTTTAAGTTTTTTTTAATATTTTGTCCTAATATGTATTTGTATGTAATATAATTGTTGATTTTTAAAAATTCAAATTAAGTTTTAGATCTGATAGCTAAACTCGGAAGCTACTTGGGGGATACAAAAATATATTCACAGAAAGTAGTTTTCTTTGGTTAAAACATTGTTAGCATTTTCTCTCATGGGAGATATTCAAAATTTTATGGACAACTAACCAAAATATTTTTGTGTTTCTGCAAACATAAGATTGCCAAAATATAAAGTATGTTATGTGGAATTTAATCATCTAGAGGAAGTAAAGGAACAAAACATGTCTGTTAAATTAATTAACAAACTGCAATAGAGACAACTAGAACTTTCTATCAGGCTGAGTCATATACCTCTGCATGTTACACCCAACATGTATTATTTAAAAATGGATAGTGCACAGGAATTACAATTATCTAGAGTTTTATGTTTAGTAATAACTTTTTCAAAGTTATACATTACTTTTGGAATCCATTAAGAATTAAAGTTATAATATTATTTAAAAATAAATAAAAATATTTTTTGCTGTTGATTATCTATATAAAATATTTTTCTTTACTTGAAATCATATATATATATATATATATGAAAAAGAGTTCCAAAAAAATAATTCCAATAGAATTTACAAAAACACTCACATTTGTTATACATGAATAGAGAGAATTTGATGACGAACATTTTTAAATATCAGTATACTTATAGATTAGTAAGAAAGATACAGCTTCATCAAATGATCCTGAGACAGCAACTTGCATGGAAGTTTGTGGTAACAACTAAGCGACCAGTGTGGCTGAATGAAGAAAGCATGGTGGATCATAGTAAGAGATGAAATTAGAGAAAGCATCTGTAGGTCACCATTAGACTTTTGTTTTTATTCTGCCTAGAGTGGAAAGATATTAGAGAATTTTCAGCAGAAAATTGATATGATTTACCTTATATCTTTTTAAAGATAAACATTGTAGAGTATAAACTGTAGGAAGCAAGGGTGAAAGTAGGTAGACTATTTAAGATAGTAGTGGCTTGGACAATGAAAATAGAAGAAGAAGTGATAAAAAGTAATTGGTTTTTTGATATCATCCAAAGGTATAGCCAATAAGATATGCTGGTGGAGTAAACTCAGGGTATGAGAAAATAACAAGTGTAATCCCAAGATTTTTAACTTAAGAAATTAGATAGGGTTGCCATTTACTGAGACTAGGAAAACTACAGGTCAATCAGTTTAAAGGGGAGGTTAGAATTTATTTTTAGTCAGAATACTTTAGAGATATTAGACAACTAAGTGAGGGCATTGAGTAGGCAGTTGAATAGGTGAGGTCAGGACTAGAGATATAAATTTGAGATTTATAAGTGTATAATTAAATTTTCAAGTCATGAGGTCAAATAATTTTCCAAGGAAGTGAATGTAAAGAAGAGAAGTACTTTAAAAACCAAGCACTGAACACCCAAATAATTAGAGGCAGACAATATGAACAAGAATCATATTTATTTAGATCTGCTTTTCATAATAATTTTGTAGTAATGATAAAAGAAGAGTTGATATTTTTAAGATATTTTTAGAAAAAAATTACATTTATATACTGTTGTTGAAAATATATTTATTAGTTATTGGCTGTTGTGTAAAATATTTCCTAAAAAACTGCATCTTAAAACAATATACATTTGTTATCTCAGTTTTTTTGTGAGTTAGAAATTCAGGAGTGGGCTAGATGAGTGGTTCTGGCTTGAGGTTTCTCACGAGATTGCAGTTGAAGACAGTTTCCAGGGCTCCTAGTGGATCCACTTCCAAGGCGGGTCACTCACATGGAGGTTTAGCAGATAATCTCAGTATCTTGCTATTGGCATGAGGCTCCATTTATTCACAACATGGACCTCTCCATAGATTTCATTAAGCATCCTGATAAACATGGCAGCTGAATTCCCCCATGAAGAATGATACAAGAGGAGAAGAAAAAAATGCTTTTCACTGTATAGTGTCAGAAATCACACTTCATCACTTTTTGTCACACTGTATTTGAAGGGGGAATTACTAAGTATAGTTCACAATCAAAGGTGCAAAACTTGGCTCCTTCCTTGTAAGGGGAGGTGTAGCCAAGATTTTGTATACTTATTTTAAAATCTCCACAAGGTGGATTGGTAAAAAGTATTTTTCAGAAAGGAATAGAGAAATGTATGTAAAAATTTTAATTGTATATACCATTTTATTCAATAATTCAATTTCTAAAAATTAATCCTACTTAACAGATTCACAAGAACAGGTATATATATTGTGTGTGTCTGTGTGTCTGTGTGTAATGTGTATGTGAGAGAGAGAGAATGAAAGAGACATAGTTTTATATGCTTGCAGCAAAATTTATAGTAGTAAATAATTAGATACAACTTTAATTTTAAAGTAGCATATGAATTAAATATAGTGCATTTATGTAATATACAGCAAATAAAAGAATGAGAACTGTATGTACTGGAATAAGGAGAGATATGACAAGATATATATCATAATAAATTTTATTGAGGTATAATTAACATACAATGTTTTATTATTTTCAGTGTACCAACTTACTGATTCAACAACTCTATACACTAATGAATGCTCACCATGATAAGTGCAGTCACCATCTGTCACCGTACAATGTTTTTACAATATTATTGACTATATTCTCTATGATGTACTTTTTGTCTCTGTGACTTATTTGCTTTATAATTGGAAGCTTGTAACTCTTAATTCCTTTTATCTATTTCATTCATCCCCTCACCCACCATCACTCTGGCAACCGCTAGTTTATTCTCTCTATTTGAGTTTTTGCTTATTTTTATTTCTTTGTTATTTGTTTTTAAGATTCTCCCTATAAGTAAAATTATATGATATTTGTGTTTCTCTGACTTATTTCACTTAGCATTATTCCCTGCACATCAATTTGTGTTATTGCATGCAAATAGTAAGATCTCATTCTTTTTTTATGGATTAGTAACATTCCATTGTCTCTATATACCAATTGTACTATGAAAACTAATAAAACATGGATGAAAGAAGTTGAGGATAGCACAAAGTAATGGAAAGAAATTCTATAATCATGGATTCAAGAACAATTTGTTATAATGTCTATACTATCCAAAGATATTGGCACATTAAATGCAGTCCCTATCAAAATATCAACAGCATTTTCCCAAAAATAGAACAAAAACTCCTAAGATTTATTTGGATCCACAAAATATCCTGAATATTCAAAAGAATTCTGAAAAATAAAAGCAAAGCTGGGGTATCACAATTCCAGACTTCACGATATATTATAAAGCTGTAGTGATCAAACAAGTAATGAAACTAGCACAAAAATAGACACATAGATCAATAGAACAGAAAAGAAAACCAAAAAATAAACCCATAATTATATGGTGAATTGATGTTTGACAAAGAAGCAAATAATATCCAATGGGGGAAAAAAAGTCTTTTCAGCAAATGGTGTTGAGAAGACTGGTCAGCTACATGCAAGAGAATAAAACTGGACCATACACAAAATAAACTGAAAATGGATTAAAAACCTAAACATGAAACCGTAAAAATCCTAAAAGCCATTTTAGGCATTAATGTCCCTGACACTGGCCATAGAAATATTTTTCCAGCGACATTTTTCTAGGTATCTTTCCCAGGGCAGGGGAAATATATCTGTTAAATTCATCTGTTCTAGTATGTCATTCAAAGTCATTATTTCTGTGATTTTTCTGTTTAGATGATCTGTCCATTGATGTAAGTGGGGTGTTAAATTCCCCTACTTTTATTATATTATTATCAATTAGTTCATTTATGATTGTTATTAACTGTTTTATTTATTATTTCTTTATTATTTGTTAATATTTATTTATTTATTTGGGTGCTGCTATGTAGGGTGCATAAATATTTACAAATCTTTATCTTGTTGGATTTTCTCTTTTAGTATTATATACTGTTGTATTTTGTCATAGTCTTTGTTTTAAAATTGATTTTGTCTGATGTAAGTATTGCTACCCTGGCTTTCTTTCCAAATCCATTTGCATGATAGATGTTTCTCCACCCCCCTACTTTCCATCTGTAGGTGTATTTAGGTCTGAAATGAGTCTCTTGTAAAGAGCTTTTGGATGGACCATTTTCTTTTATCCACTCTCTCACCCTATGTCTTTTTATTGGCATATTTTGTCCATTTACATTCAAAGTAACTATTGATAAATATGCATTTATTGCCATTTTGTCACTTGTTTTGTGGCTGTTTTGTAGTTTTTATCTCATCTTTTCTTCTTTCTCTTTTCCACGGGTTGTTGCTTTTCTTTAGTGATATACTTGGATTCTTTACTCTGTATGTTTTGCAAATCTAGTACTTTTTTTTATTGTAGCCTATATTAAGCTTATGGTCACTTAATTTTAAACTCATTCTTTACCCTTCTTCTTTCCATATTTTAGATTTTGGTATCATATTTTACATATTTTTATTTTGTGTTTCCCTTGACTGATTTTTACAAGTATATATATGTATATTTAAGTATATATATATATATATATATATATATATATGTATATATATAATATATATATTTAAGAATATATACAAATATAAGTATATATAAGTATATATATGTATATAAGTATATATATATATATATATATATATATGTATTTTTTTCTCTTGTGCTTCATTTTTTTTTTTTACTTTTACTTAGTTTTTGTTTTCCACTAACAAAGTTCCTATTAACATTTATTGTATGGTTTGTTTAGTGTTCAAAAATTCTTTTAACTTTTGTTGTCTGTGAAACTCTTTATCTTCCTGTCTATTCTGAATGATAGCCTTAGTGGATAGAATATTCTTAGCCACAGATTTTTTCCCTTTCAGCACTTTGAACATACTGTGCCATTAATTTTGGTCTGCAAATTTTCTGCTGAAAAATCAGCTGTTAGTCTTATGGGATTTCCTTGTATGTAACTATCTTCTTTTCTCTTGAAACATTTAAAATTTATTCTTTATCACTATTATTTGCCATTTCAGTTACTTTGTGTCTTGGTGGGGACCTTCTTGGGTTGATTTTTTTTAAGGGATCTTTTTGCCTCCTGAAACTGAATCTCTGTTTTCTTCACCAGATTAGAGTTTTAGCTATTATTTTTTTCAAATACATTTTCTGTTCTTACTCTCCCTTCTTCTGGGATCCCTATTATGCAAATGTTATTGTGCTTGATGAAGTCACTGAATTCTCTAACTCTGTTCTCAGTATGTAATATTTGATTGTCTCTCATGTGTTCAGCCTGATAGATTTCCATTACTCTGTTCTACAGGTCATGGATATATTCTACTTCCTATAGCCTACTATTTATTCCACCTATTGTATTTTTAATGTCATTTATTGTGTCATTCAACTCTGTTTTTAAATGTCTTTTTCAAGTGTCTCACTGATGTCCTCCACCCTTTTTGGAAGTCCAGTATCTTTAAAATAATTACTTTAAATTCTCTATCAGGCATATTATTTATTTTTCACTTACATCTCCTACTGTGATCTTGTCCTGTTCTTGCATTTGGGATATATTTCTCTGTCTTTTTATTTGTTCTACTTGTCTGTGTCTGTGTTAGGAGAGTCAGATATGTATTCTGCTCTTAAAAGTAGTAGCTTTATGAAGAAGAGGTCTTATAGTACCCTGCAGTGCAGTATCACATGTTCTCTATTATCTGACATTTCAAGGTAGTCTCCTATGTGTATTGTGTCCTGCTGTTGTTTCTGAGTCACTTTTTTCTTACAATACAGATGTCTACACTGACCCTCTGCCTGTTATGGGCTATGCTTGTTTTCTGGTGTTAGTGAAACCCAAGCAGGCTTGCTGAGTGGGGATGACCACAGGGCTGTGGGTGTGGTGTTACCACTAGCTGAGATGCTAGTCTAAGGCCTGATCTCATAAATGTGGTAGTTTCTAGGGGCTCAAGGTGCAGTGCTAATGGAGGTAGCCAGGAGCACGGTGCATTGAGGAGGTGGTGGTGGTTGGTGGTGAGGCATGTGGAAGAGGTAGCCAGGGTCACCATGCATGGAGGTGACAGGAGCAATTGGGGCACTGGTATCCTGGCTGTCCCTGTGCTGTCCCCGTGCTGTAGGTTCAGAACCTACAGGCTCAAAGTCCCACTAGTTATACAAATTCAGGGAATTCAGCCCCTCTGTTTTCAAAGTCAAACAATGTAGGGATTTGTCTTCCCTGTGTGGGCTCCCTGCTGCTTTCCTCTCTCCATGTCTACAGCTCCCTCCCTCTTGCAGGAAGCTCTCAACCACTGTTTTTGTCCTTCCTAACCTTTCACATGCTGCTTCTTCTCTGCATTTATTTGTGGTGTTTATTCTGTCAGTTTTTGGTCCAACTCTGGTTTATTTACATGGAAGTGAGTGATATCTAGTTGTAAACATGTGATGGGGTGAACTTAGGGTCTTTCTACTCCTCCGTCTTCCCAAGCTTCTTGCACAACATTTTCTATAGTGGATTTGTAAAAATAAACAATAGCACATATAAATTTAAGTGATATATTGAACAAATATAACTAATGAGGTATAGTCATAAAATAATTTTATTTTTATCACCCTTGTAACTTTGTGTTTTATTCGTTGAACACAAAATTTGAGCCAGCAACATGAATTTTTTGATAATTTTTCAGTTATAACAATAACTTTTAGTCATTAATTAAACTATTTAGTCTCATATAATAGTAAAAAAGCAGGCTTGCTGAAAGCTCAACACTTGCAATGGGAATGGGGATATGGACTATGACTTCTTTTATCTTTGCATAATATCTATAATCCTTATTTCCTAGTGTCTATCCCTGCTTTCTAACCTCTCTAGGATTGGATCATGAAGAGACTGAAGAGATAAATGAGTAGTAAAATTCTTACCTAACAATGATATATTCACTTCACAATTAGTCTCTGGGTCTGGCAGACTTTTAATGCATCCTGACTTTCATGAGGACTTTTAGTTCTTCAGAATCATGCAATCCACTCACCCATTACTGAGATCTCTCATCTACAATTCCCTTGACATGAGTAAATGCTGTCCCATTCTGGTAAGGTGCTTTTAACTCTTTCCAGAGGCAACTGACACAACAATTTCCAGCTAATTTCACAAAGATCTACTTGCTCCTTCAGTTATTCTCTTGGAAATTATATCTAAGACATTCTTTTTTTTAAATATGAAATTTATTGTCAAATTGGTTTCCATACAACACCAATGCTCATCCAGACAGGTGCCCTCCTCAATACCCATCACCCACCCCTCCCTCCCTCCGACACCCCATCAACCCTCAGTTTGTTCTCAGTTTTTAATAGTTTCTTATGATTTGGCTCCCTCCGTCCCTAACCTTTCGTTTTTTTTCCTTCCCCTCCCCCATGGTCTTTGGGTAAGTTTCTCAGGATCCACACAAGAGTAAAAACATATGGTATCTGTCTTTCTCTGTATAACTTATTTCACTTAGCATAACACTCTCCAGTTCCATCCATGTTGCTACAAAAGGCCATGTTTCAATCTTTCTCATTGCCAAGCAGTATTCCATTGTGTATATAAACCACAGTTTCCTTATCCATTCATCAGTTGATGGACATTTAGGCTCTTTCCATAATTTGGCTATTGTTAAGAGTGCTGCTACAAACATTGGGGTACAAGTGGCCTTATGCATCAGCACTCCTGTAACCCTTGGGTAAATTCCTAGCAGTGCTATTGTTGGGTCATACAGTAGATCTATTTTTAATTTTTTGAGGAACCTCCACACTGTTTTCCAGAGTGGCTGCATCAGTTTGCATTCCCACCAACAGTGCTAGAGGGTTCCCATTTCTCCACATCCTCTCCAGCATTTATAGTCTCCCGATTTGTTCATTTTAGCCACTCTGACTGGCATGAGGTGGTATCTGAGTGTGGCTTTGATTTGTGTTTCCCTGATGAGGAGCAACATTGAACATCTTTTCATATGCTTGTTGGCCAACTGGATGTCTTCTTTAGAGAAGTGCCTATTCATGATTTCTGCCCATTTCTTCACTGGATTATTTGCTTTCCAGTTGTGGAGTTTGGTGAGCTCTTTATAGATTTTGGATACTAGGCCTTTGTCCGATATGTCATTTGAAAATATCTTTTCCCATTCCATTGGTAAACCTAACCAAACATGTAAAAGATCTGTATGCTGAAAACTATAGAAAGATTATGAAGGAAATTGAAGAAGATATAAAGAAATGGAAAATACATTCTGTGCTCTTAGATTGGAAGAATAAATATTTTTAAAATGTCAATACTACCAAAACCTATCTACACATTCAATGCAATCCCAATAAAAATTGCACCAGCATTCTTCTAGAAGCTAGAACAAGCAATCCTAAAATATGTATGGAACCACAAAAGACCCTGAATAGCCAAATATTGAAGAAGAAGACCAAAGGGGGAAGTATCACAATCTCAGACTTTAGCCTCTACTACCAAGCTGTAATCATCAAGACAGCATGGTATTGGCACAAAAGGAGACACATAGACCAATGGAATAGAATAGAGACCCCAGAATTAGACCCACAAAAGTATGGCCAACTAATCTTTGACAAAGCAGGAAAGAATATCCAATGGAAAAAAAAGACACTCTCTTTAACAAATTGTGCTGGGAGAACTGGACAGCAACATGCAGAAGGATGAAACTAGACCACTTTCTTACACCATTCACAAAAATAAACTCAAAATGAATGAAGGACCTGAATGTGAGACAGGAAACCATCCAAACCCTATAGGAGAAAGCAGGAAAAACCTCTCTGACCTCAGCCACAGCAATTTCTTACTTGACACATCTCCAAAAGCAAGGGAATTAAAATCAAAAATAAACTATTGGGACCTCATCAAGATAAAAAGATTCTGCACTGCAAAGGAAACAATCAACAAAACTAAAAGGCAACCAACGGAATGGGAAAAGATATCTAAGACGTTCTTTTGTCAACTCTCTCACGTTTGGCCTACATGCAGTGTATGAGAACCATAATCTCATCCTTTTCTTTGAGAGATTCTGGTTCTGTGGTTGTTTTCCAATTGCCATTGGTAGTGTTAATGCTCCAGTGCTTCCAAGTTGCTCTCATAGTGGACTGAGCATAAAAGCTCAGTGGAGAAGTCGGAAGATACAGGCACTTGAAGCTGTCTCTATGCATAGGAATTGTTTACATCAGTGTTAAATAAACTCAGAGGTGGACTGAGAGCATATAGGACAGAGAATCAACAGGCTCTTCCATATGTTGCAAACAGAAGTCTTTATATTTTCCCAAGATCTATTTTTTTCAAAAACCTATTTCTTTTTTGCACCCATTATCAGTAAATGGAAAGAAAATCAACAACCAACCGTGCATTTGATTAAATATCAAATCTGAGAGCCATACATTATTCTTTTTTTTCCCTTCTAACCCCATATGCAAACAGCAATTAAGTACTACCAGTTCTATGTAAGTATCCTGAATCCATTTCAACTACAATACAATACCTTTGTGGACTCCATTATCTTTCACTAAATTTATTGTACTAATTTTTAGTTTGTTCCCTTCTGATTTGTGTTCCATATTATACCTCAAGTGATTTTCCTGAAATGTAGATTTGATTATATATGTCATCAGTTTAAAACCTTTCCAGATTTTTTATTACATGTGCCTATGTGATTTGACTTCTATTTCTTCCTCCAGCCTTGTCTTTTATCACTCTCTACCTTAAACATTACACTGTAAGGATACTAAATATGTTTAGTTTTCTACACATACTGTGTACTATTTTTTGCATCTTAGTCTTTGCATATGCTAGTATTTCTGCTTGAAACACGCTTCTCCAAACTCTGCTCTCTTACCTGGTTAATTACAAGTTGTCCTTCAGACATAAGGTAAATAAGTAAACTATATGTTCCACTTTTCCTGTAATAATATGATTTTCCCTCTACGGTCTTGGTGTAACTATTAATGATACACTTTTCAGTCTCAAATGTATCCTAGTAAGGGTGATTAATTTAACAGCTTCTTTTAACATAGAGATCTCTTCCTTCATAAAAACTTCCATGATTTTCCCATTGGTTGAAACCATTATTATGCAAAACTGTGGATATTTGTAGTTGCCTCTGTGTCTACTAATTGTCTGTCTTATTTCTTAGAACTTTGAACTCCATAACTACAGAAACGATGTCTGTTTGATTCACTTCAGCACCCATCTTTATGTCTTGTCCATAGGTACTTAAATATATTTATACAATGAATATAAATGGAAAACATTTTTTTGTTGATTGATGAAATTTCTAGACATCAGATAATATGAACATCAGTAAATCACTGTGCAGGCCTGTGAATGTACATGCAGGTAAACAAAACAAAATAAAACAAAATGAAAAATGTATGGTGCACTGAGAATACAACCTAGCAGTTACTTCATTACAAAGATTCCTGGTATCAATTTATTTTTATGCAACACAAATAGTATAGTATCATGTTTAAAAGTGTGGACATTGCTGAATACATAGAATCAGAGAATCAAAAGGTGGTTATTAGGGCAGGGAATTGGGGAAAATGGGGGCCACGTTGGCCAAAGCATACAAAATTGAAATTATATAGAATGAATAATGGTAGAGATATTAATGTCCAATATGATGACTACAGTTAATAATACTGTATTCAATACTGGAAATTTGCTAATAGAGTATATTTCAGGTGTTTCCATCACACACATGCACACACACAAACACAGAAAAGTAACTGTTTGAGAAGATATGTTAATTACCATTACAGTAGTAATCATTTCACTGTGTATAGGTATATCAAATTGGTATGTTCATCTTAAATATATAACATTTTTATTAAAAAAATATAGACTTTACAACTGAAAATTTCATATATTTCTGGAGGCAGTATAAATTGATACAACCACTTTGGGAAAATATTTGGTGGTATCTACTAAATCTTTTTTTAATGTTTACTTATTTTTGAGAGAGAGAGAGAGAGACAGAGAGACAGAGAGACAGAGTGTGAGTGGAGAAGGGGCAGAGAGAAAGGGAGACACAGAATCGGAAGCAGGCTCCAGGCTCTGAGTTGTCAGCACAGAGAGCCCAATGTGAGGCTCGAACTCATGGACCATGAGATCATGACCAGAGCCAAATTCTGACATTTAACCGAGCCACCCAGGTGCCCCTAGTATCTACTAAATCTTAACATAAACATAACCCATGACCTAGAAATTCTACTCTCATGTTATATACCTGAGGGGAAATGAAAGCTCATGTCCAACAAAAGGTTAATATAAAAATTTTCTTGACAGTTTAATTCATAGTGTCAGCAAAGTGGAAAAATCTCAAATTTCTAAAAATAGAATATATAAGTAAATAGCATAATATATTCATATATTGAGATACTCAAAACAATGAAAAAATACTCATGATACATGCAAGAGAATGGATGAATACCAAAATATTGTTCGCAGAAGGAGAAACAAAGGAGTACACAGTGTGGGTTTTCATTTATAGGAATTTCAAGAACATGTAAAGGCAAATCAGTATTTAGTGTTGCCATCTCTGGAGAAATATTGATTGTGAAGGGACATAGGGAGAAATTTTAATGTCCTGGAAATATTCTTTATCTTGAAATGGGCGGTGGTTCCATAGATTCACACACACACACACACACACACACACACACACACACACACGTATGTATATACATGAATATATATAATTATCCTATACACTTATGATTATGATGTTTTCTTCCATTTACATTATAAAAATATCTCAATAAAAAGTAAAGCACAAGCACATGCATACACATACACAAACACACAGAGTGTGTGGTTATTTGCATTAGAATCAGGTAACTGTCATGTAGTAGTATACATGTATGATGCTGGAAAAGTTACTTAATAGTGTTGAGCCTCAGTTTCATAATAATATCCATCTAATAAACACTTTTGAAAAATAAAACAATATCACATATGTAAAACACTTATAATACTGTCTATTCCTGTAAGTATACACTATTCTTATTTATATTCAATTCCCAACTCAAATTCCAATCAATGGGGGGGGGGGTTAACTAGGCTTGCATTTTTAAATGGAAGTTTGATTACAATGAGATATCACTTCACACCTGTAAGAATGGCTAAATTCAGCAACACAAGAAACAACCGGTGTTGGCAAGGATGTGGAGAAAGAGGAACCTTCATGCACTGTTGATGGGAATGCAAACTGATGCAGCCACTGTAGAAAACAGTATAGAGGTTCCTCAAAAGATTATAAAAAAATAGAATTCCTGGGGCGCCTGGGTGGCGCAGTCAGTTAAGCATCTGACTTCAGCCAGGTCACGATCTCGCGGTCCGTGAGTTCAAGCCCCGCGTCAGGCTCTGGGCTGATGGCTCAGAGCCTGGAGCCTGTTTCCGATTCTGTGTCTCCCTCTCTCTCTGCCCCTCCCCCGTTCATGCTCTGTCTCTCTCTGTCCCAAAAATAAATAAACGTTGAAAAAAAAATTTTTAAAAAAAAGCCTTTGATATAAAGCAAGCCATTCTAGATTTCTTTCTAATTCAGCATGACTGTACATAAACTTTGTTTAAACCAAAAGCCTGATTTATGGTCCCCAAGCATACATTGTACACTTGCTTTGTAAATGAGTTGCCCCAAAGAAAATCATCTTGTCCTTAAGATATCAATCAATATGGGGTGCCTGAGTGGCTCAGTCAGTTGAGCGTCTGACTTCAGCTCAGGTCATGTTCTCAGGGTTAGTGAGTTCCAGCCCCGCAATGGGCTTTATGCAGACAGCTCAGAGCCTGGAGCCTGCTTCGGATTTTGTGTCTCCCTCTCTCTGTGTCCCTCACCCATTCACAGTCTGTCTCTGTCTCTCTCAAAAATAAACATTTTTTTTTTTTTAAAATATATCAATCAATGCTCCTACTCCCTGCATTCCTTGACATTAAAACTTGTGATTCCTGCCTATGTTAATCTATAATCTTTTGACCTTTTACAACATGTAAAAACGTGCATAATCCTACAGAGCACTTTCTTCCCTGTGAAGTGTATGTTTCCCAGGCAGCTGCCCTAACTTGAGTTTGAATAAAACTCTTTTTCTTACTTTTAGAAATTCTAAAAGGTTTGCTCATTTTGTGTTGACAAGTAAACCTTGAGTGTAGACTAAAATAACCTTTAGCCCAATCTGCCCCTCTGTGCTTGCAGTGGATCTCACATTGTTTCTGCATTCAGGAATGACACTTAGCTAGCTGATCTTCCAACAGCTATTGTAAGGCAGTCCCTCCATACTTCTATATTCCAATCTGTTAATCTGCTGGTCATCACAGCAACAATTTTCAACATCATTCCAAAACTCATGCTATTTCTTAAACATCCAAAAAGCCTAAAACATTACTGAAATCTACCTGGAAAAAGGTATATAATGCTTGAATACCTGTATTTCACACACACACAAAAATAAAGCAGGGAATGAATACCCATCTAGCATATAAAAATAATGCTTTATATTATTGAAGTCCTAGTGAAATTGACAACAAATGATGTTGTGGAATACTTTGCATTTTACAAATTCCTTTGTTATAATTGATTAATTGTATCAGAGATACATGTACCTTGTTTCAAAAACCACTGGGTTAGATTATTTTAGTGATTTTAATTCCAAAACTTTGTGAGTCTACAAGATCTGTAAGTCTTACATAATGGTAAATCCACAGTTGTTGAAGTGTAAATTGTCATTAGTATTACTGTTATCTTTATTTTCATGATTAAATTCTTCATGGACTCACCCTTTAAAACATACTATCTCATGTTATATCCATAGATAATCACAGGACAGCTTAATACATAGCTCAAATGCAAGGTCCCATGAAATTAGACAAAATTTGGATTACGTCAGTTATTCAAGTTTAAAAGAACCTTGATGGGGTGAGATTGTGTTTATTAGTATTGTCAGAATTCTAGAGATCTGTCAGATTTTTTTCATTTCAAACTAAAGTCATTTTACATTTACCTAAAACATGGAAAGATAAATGGTAAGGAGCATAAATAAATAAATAAAAATATGAGATGGATTTAGTAAATGGTAATTTCAAACACACATTCTACAACCTTAAATATCAGTGAATACAACATTCAAAGTTTCTCTATGACAAAAAGCTGAGAGGAAATGAAAGCAGTGGCTATGGATAATTCCAGAATGGGGAAAAATTGTCAACAAATACTTCTGATACTTTTCCTTTGCTTGTGCTTATATTACAAAAGTGTTCTCAAAAGCATATATGAAGATGTTTATAGATATACTGCCATTGATGGACGGTATAACCCAAACTCTAATGTCTCTATAAGAAGCAAAAAGGAGGGCTGCCTGGGTGACTTATTTGGTTGAGCATCGTACACTTGAGTTCAGGTCTTGATCTCAAGGTCATGAATTCAGGTCCTGTGTTGGGCTCCACACTGGGCATGGAGACTACTCAAAAATAAAAATAAAAAAGGAGAAGCATAGAAAAACTAATAGCATCTTTCTGATATATACATATATATGATAAATATATAATGCCTGGTCTTTGAGTCCAGAACTTTATTCAGGATTCTTAACTTTGAAAGCCTATATCAGTTAAATGGAAAGATGTGCCCCATACATTTTTCTTGAAATTTAGTATATTTTAGAGAAAGTAATATTTATTTTGCTCCATTTATTTACTCATCAGAGAGACACAAGAGGAATTCATCAAACTGTCTTCTGTGGAATAACCAAATAAAACCCAACATAAGTGTCTTTCACACTTTTAAAACGTAAAAAGAGTAACACTATTTTGAGACTTTCATCTACGGTGAGTCTTTTACATTATTCTTATGCATAAGGCCTAGAGTGTGCCTCAATGCCTAATGCTTACAATAGTAAGCATAACATCAATATTTTGTGAAAGATCTTTATATTTCATTTATACTCAACTAGTCTATAAATTATCTTAAAATACTTGATTAAAGTATGATTTATACACAAAAAAGTTACACATATTTAATATATAGAACTTGATGAGTTTGGAAATAGGCATACATCTATGCAACCATCACCGTATTTAATGCCATAGACATGTCCATCACCTCCAAAAGTTTTCTTCTTGTCTTTGTGGGTGTGTAATAAAAACACTTAACATAAGATCTACTCTCTTAGCAAATGTTTGTTCATTTATTTATTTATTTTTGAGAGAGAGAGAGAGAGAGAGAGAGAGAGCGAGCATGAGTGGGGGAGAGGCAGAGAGAAAGGGAAACACACAATCTGAAGCAGGATCCAGGCTCTGACCTGTTAGCACAGAGCCCAATGGGGGGGTTCAAACCCTCAAGCCATGAGATCATAACCTGGGCCAAAGTCGGACGCTTAACTACGCCACCCAGGCATCCAAGGAAATGTTTAAATGTACAATATAGTATTGTTAACCATTGGCACTATGTTATACAGTAGGTCTCTAGGACTCATTCGTGTTGCATAACTGAAACTTCGCATGCTTTGACCAATACCACCTCATTTCCCTCACCTTCTAAATCCTGGTAACCACTACACTACTCTCAGCTTTTATGAGTTTGACTATTTTAAATTTCTGATAGAAGGGATATCATAAGGTTGCCTGGGTGGCTCAGTCAGTTAAGCGTCTGACTATGGCCCAGGTCATGATCTCATGGTTCGTGAGTTCGAGCCCTGCCT
This sequence comes from Acinonyx jubatus, assembly GCF_027475565.1. Lineage (NCBI taxonomy): Eukaryota > Metazoa > Chordata > Mammalia > Carnivora > Felidae > Acinonyx > Acinonyx jubatus. The sequence goes on along the minus strand of NC_069389.1, from coordinate 70,603,099 downwards.
CAGGTTCTGTGCTGACAGCTTGGAGCCTGGATCCTGCTCCAGATTCTGTGTCTCCCTCTCTCTCTATGATCTCCCCGGATCATGCTCAGACTCTGTGTCTGTCACAAATAAATAAACTTAAAAAAAAGAAGTGATATCATAAAGTATTTTGTTCTTCTTTGTCAGACTTATTTCACTTAACATAATATTCTGGTGTATCCATAGTGTCACACATGGGAGGACTTATATCTTTTTCTGAGGGTGGATAATGTTCCATTTTATGTATATACCACACTTTTTTATTCACATTGAAAAAAAGCAAAAATGTTTTCCAAAAGTGAAAACGTAGATAGCCCTCTGTTTAAAGAACTGGCTGCCATATGTTTGTTCTACTCTTAATCAAAGAAAAAGATTCTCATGGGACATAAGTTTCTGCTAACAAAACTAGCTTGCTGAACATATGTTTTTGGACAAGCTAGAAACTGGCCACCTACTGTGATGTATTTGATTGAAACAAATAATTTAATAGTTTTGAGACCACTTCCTTTGAGACATTGTACTCATATTGAAAAGAAAACAAAATTAATAATAAAAAATAAGTATTAAATTTTAGTACTTATCTGAAATTTTCTTAAATGCTTTAAATGTATTATTCCATTTAATATTCACAACATCTTAAAACAAGAGCTCCATTATTATCAGAGAGAAGTTAAATGACTTGTTCAAGTTTATTTTATTTATTTTTTTAATATGAAATATATTGTCAAATTGTTCCCATATAACACCCAGTGCTAACCCCAACAGGTGCCCTCCTCAATGCCCATCATCCACTTTCCCTTCCCTCCCACACCCCATCAACCCTCAGTTTATTCTCAGTTTTTAAGAGTCCCTTATGGTTTGACTCCTTCCCTCTCTGTAACTTTTTCCCCCTTCACCTCCCCCATGGTTATCTGTTCAGTTTCTCAGGATCCACATAAGAATGAAAACATGGTATCTTTCTCTGTATGACTCATTTCACTTAGCATCACACTCTCCAGTTCCGTCCATGTTGCTACAAAAGGCCATATTTCATTCTTTCTCATTGCCAAGTAGTATTCCATTGTATATATAAAGCACAACTTCTTGATCCATTCATCAGTTGATGGACACATAGTCTCTTTCCATGATTTGGCTATTGTTAAAAGTGCTGCTATAAACATTGGAGCACAAGTGCCCCTATGCATCAGCACTCCTGTATCACTTGGGTAAATTCCTAGCAGTGCTATTGTTGGGTCATAGGGTAGACCTATTTTTAATTTTTTGAGGAAACTCCAAACTGTTTTCCAGAGTGGCAAACCAGTTTGCATTCCCACCAACAGTGCAAGAGGGTTCCCGTTTTTCCACATCTTTTCCAGCATCTATAGTCTCCTGAATTGTTCATTTTAGCCACTCCGACTGGTGTGAGGTGATATCTCAGTGTGGTTTTGATTTGTATTTCCCTGAGGAGGAGTGACGAGCATCTTTTCATGTGCTTTTTGCCATCTGAATGTCTTCTTTAGAGAAGTGCCTATTCATGTCTTCTGCCCATTTCTTCACTGGATTATTTGTTTTTTAGGTGTGGAGTTTTGAGAGTTCTTTATAGATTTTGGATAATAGCCCTTTGTATGATATGTCATTTGCAAATATCTTTTCCCATTCCATCAGTTGCCTTTTAATTTTGTTGATTGTTTCCTTTGCAGTGCAGAAGGTTTTTTATCTTCATGAGGTCCCAATAGTTCATTTTTTATTTTAATTCCCTTTCCTTTGGAGAGGTGTCAAGGAAGAAATTGCTACGGCTGAGGTCAGAGAGGTTTTTTCCTGCTTTCTCCTCTAAGGTGTTGATGGTTTCCTGTCTCACATTCAGGTCCTTTATCCATTTTGAGTTGCTTTTTATGAATGGTGTAAGAAAGTGGTCTAGTTTCATTCTTCTGCATGTTGCTGTCCAGTTCTCCCAGATACATTTGTTAAAGAGACTGTCTTTTTTTCCGTTGAATATTCTTTCCTGCTTTGTCAAAGATTAGTTGCCTATACTTTTGTGGGTTGAATTCTGGGGTCTCTTTTCTATTCCATTGGCCTATGTGTCTGTTTTTGTGCCAATACCATGCTGTCTTGATGATTACAGCTTTGTAGTAGAGGCTAATGTCTGGGATTGTGATGCCTCCTGCTTTGGTCTTCTTCAATATTACTTTGGCTATTTGGGTTTTTTGTGGTTCCATACAAATTTTAGGACTGCTTGTTCTAACTTTGGGAAGAATGCTGGTGCAATTTTGATTGGGATTGCATTGAATGTGTAGACAGCTTTGGGTAGTATTGACATTTTAACAATATTTATTCTTCCAATCCGTGAGCATGGAATGTTTTTCCATTTCTTTGTATCTTCTTCAATTTCCTTCATAAGCTTTCTATAGTTTTCAGCATACAGATCTTTTGCATCTTTGGTTAGATTTATTCCTAGGTATTTTATGATTAGTGGTGCAATTGTGAATGGGATCAGTTTCTTTATTTGTCTTTCTGTTGCTTCATTATTGGTGGATAAGAATGCAACTGATATCTGTGCATTAATTTTGTATCCTGCGACTTTGCTGAATTCATGTATCAGTTCTAGCAGACTTTTGGTGGAGTCTGTCGGGTTTTCCATGTATAATATCATGTCATCTGCAAAAAGTGAAAGCTTGACTTCATCTTTGCCAATTTTGATGCCTTTGATTTCCTTTTGTTGTCTGATCGCTGATGCTAGCACTTCCAACACTATGTTAAACAACAGCGGTGAGAGTGGGCATCCCTGTCGTGTTCCTGATCTCAGGGGGAAAGCTCTCAGTTTTTCCCCATTGGGGATGATATTAGCTGTGGTCTTTTCATAAATGGCTTTTATGATGTTTAAGTATGTTCCTTGTATCCTGACTTTCTCGACGGTTTTTATTAAGAAAGGATGCTCAATTGTGTCAAATGCTTTTTTCTGTGGTTGATTTCAAGTTTCATAGCATTGTGGTCTGGAAGTGTGCCTGGAATGATCTCAATTCTTTTATACTTATGGAGGGCTGTTTTGTGACCCAGTATGTGATCTATCTTGGAGAATGTTCCATGTGCACTCAAGAAGAAAGTATATTCTGTTGCTTTGAGATGCAGAGTTCTAAATATATCTGTCAAGTCCATCTGTTCCAATGTGTCATTCAGGGCCCTTGTTTCTTTATTGAGTCTGTGTCTAGATGATGTATCCATTGTTGTAAGTGAGGTATTAAAGTCCCCTGAAATTACTACATTCTTATCAATAAGGTTGCTTATGCTTGTGATTAATTGTTTTATATATTTTGGGCCCTCAGTATTTGGTTCATAGACATTTATAATTGTTAGCTCTCCCTGATGGGAAGAGCTGTAATCTTCCTGTAATTATTTTATAATGTCCGTCTTCATCTCTTGTTACAGCCTTATTTTAAAGTCTAGTTTGTCTGATATAAGGATGGATACTCCAGCATTCTTTTAACTTCCAGTAGCATGATAGATAGTTCTCCATCCCCTCACTTTCAATCTGAAGGTGTCCTCAGGTCTAAAATGGGTGTCTTGTAGACAGCAAATAGATGGGTCTTGTTTTTTTGTTTGTTTTTTTTTATTATCCAATCTGGTACCCTATGTCTTTTGATTGGAGCATTTAGTCCATTTACATTCAGTGTTATTATTGAAAGATATAGGTTTAGAGGTCATTGTGATGTCTGTAGGTTCCATGCTTGTAGTGATGTTTCTGGTACTTTGTGGTCCTTGCAGCATTTTACTCAAAGAATCCCCCTATAGATCTGGTTGTAGGTCTGGTTTAGTGGTGATGAATTCGTTCAGCATTTGTTTGGGAAGACCTTTATCTCCCCTTCTATTCTGAATGACAGACTTGGTGGATAAAGGATTCCCGACTACATATTTTTCTCTGTTCCTCACATCAAATATTTCCTGCCATTTCTTTCTGGTCTGCCAAGTTTCAGTAGAGAGTTCCATCACTAGTATTATCAGTCTCCCTTTATATGTTAGAGCACGTTTATCCCTAGCTGCTGTCAGAATTTTCTCTTTATCTTTGTATTTTGCCAGTTTCACTATGATATGTCATGCAGAAGATCGATTCAAGGTACATCTGAAGGGAGTTCTCTGCACCTCTTGGATTTCAATGCATTTTTCCTTCCCCAGATCAGGGAAGTTCTCAACTATGATTTGTTCAAGTACACCTTCAGCCCCTTTCTCTCTCTCTCTTCCTCTTCTGGAATTCCTATGATATAGATTTTTTTTCCATTTGATTGCATCACTTTATTCTCTAATTCTCCCCTCATACTCCTGGATTTTTTTTTTATCTCTCTTTTTCTAAGCTTTCTCTTTTTCCCTAATTTTATCTTCTAATCCATCTATTCTCTCTTCTGCCTCTTCAATCCATGCTATGGTCGCCTCCATTTTATTTTGCACCTCAATTACAACATTTTTTAGTTTCTCATGACTATTTCTTAGTCCCTTGATCTCTGTAATAATAGATTCTCTGCTGTCCTCTATGCTTTTTTCAAGCCCAGCGATTAATTTTAAGACTATTATTCTAAATTCTTGTTCTGTTATAATGCTTAAATCGGTTTTGATGAATTCGTTAGCTTTCGTTACTTCTTGGAGTTTCCTTTGAGGAGACTTCTTCCCTTTCATCATTTTGGGTAGTCCCTGTGATAGCTCCAAACTGCAGGGCACTTCCCATGTGCTGTCAGGAGTAACTTGTGTTGGTGGGCGGGGATGCAGTCAGACCTGATTTCTGCCCCCAGCCCATTGCTGGGGCCACAGTCAGACTGGTGTGTACCTTATCTTCCCATGTCCCAGCAGCAGGACTCACTGTGGAGTGGTGTGGCTAGTGTCTGGGCTACTTGCACATGGCCAGTTTGTGGTGCGCTTCCATGGGATGTGGCCAGGGGCATATTAGCTGGAGTGGATCCCTATGTGCACAGGGATGGGAGGGGCAGGCTTAGCTATCTTTGCCATCAGTGGTCCGCTGCAGCACCAGGAGAGTGGTATGTCCATCGGAGATATGGATCCACAGAAGCACAGTGTTGGGCTTTTGCGTGGTGTAAGCAAGTTCGGTGATGGGAACTAGGTCCCTTTGGAATTTTGGCTGGGGAATGGGAGAAGGAAATGGCATTTGCCAGTGTCTTTCTTCCCCCACCTAGCTGAACTCTGTCTTCCAGGGCTCAATAACTCTCCCTCCAGTATCCTCTCACCCTCCCCGCTCTCCAAGAGGAGAACTGTTGACTTCTAAAATTCCAGATGTTAAGTTCTGATGGCTGTCAGAACTCATGGAGTCCACCCCTCCGCTTTTGCAAGCCAGACTTTGGGGGCTCTGCCTTGTGGGGAGAGCTGCCCCTCCACAACCCCGGCTCCCTCCTGCCAGTCTGTGTAGCATGCACTACCTCTCTGCCCTTCCTACCCTCTTCTGTGGGCCTCTTGTCTATGCTTGGCTCCTGAGAGTCCATTCTGCTACTCTTCTGGTGGTTTTCTGGGGTACTTAGGCAAATGTGGGTGGAATTTAAGTGATCAGCAGGACGAGGTGAACCCAGCATCCTCCTACACCGCCATCTTCCTGGAAGTCCCCTGGGCAAGGCATTTACTTTCCAATTTGGAGACTCCCAAGACATAAAACTTACACATAAATATCCAATGGAAATTTATGGCATCCCATATCCCAAAACTACGCAGCTAGATTTCTTATGAGGATTTTTTAAATTTCTAATTCCTCCAATTAGTAATAATAATAATGCTGACTTTGTGGTGTCAATTCTGTATTTATTTTGTATTTTAATTGAAAGTCAAATGGAACATATGAATGTTAATATAAAAAATATAATATTTATATAGTATATAACTTTATTACATATAATATATAAAAATTTATATAAAATACTTACATTAAATATTTTCTGTATAATATATAATTTTATATAATATCTGTAATTTGTATATTTATAAATTTCATTTTTATATTTTATATATGTACACATCCAATTCTACCATATATTTCAAATCAATGTGAACTTTTAGTATATCCACTATAATCATTGTTGAACAGTTTTTGACAAATTTCTAATTACTTCTCCTTATATAACTAAATGTTATTTAATAGTAATCCCTTCCACTCTGCATAGCTAAGTCTTACTCACCCATCAAGTCTTAGTCAAATGTCATTTCCTTTGAAAATTATTCCATGGCAACAAATCTAATATTGATGCCACCTAATTTTTTTTTTAATTTTAATTCTCAAGTTAGTTAACATACAGTGTAGTCTTGGCTTCAGGGTAGAACCCAGTGATTCATCTCTTACATATGACACCCAGTGCTCATCCAAAAAGGGTCCTCCTTAATGCCTGTCATCCAGTTAATCCATCCCCCCACCCACCTACCCTCCAGCAACCATCAGCGTGTTCTCTATTTTTAAGGGTTCTCTTGGTGCGCCTGGTTGGCTCTGTCAGTTAAGCGTCCGACATCAGCTCAGGTCATGATCTCACGCATGGTTTGTGAGTTCCAGCCCCACGTAGGGCTCTGTGCTGAAAGCTGGGAGCCTGGATCCTGCTTCGGATTCTGTGTCTCCCTCTCTCTCTGCCCCTCCCCTACTTTCACTCTTTCTCTCCCTCAAAAATAAATTAAAATTAAAAAAATTAAAAATATGTATATATAAGAGTCTCTTATGGTTTGCATCCCTCTCTGTTTTTATCTTATTTTTCCTTCCCTTCCCCTATGTTCATCTGTTGTGTTTCTTAAATTCCACATATGAGTGAAATCATAAGGTATTTGTCTTTCTCTGACTGACTTGTTTTGCTTAGCATAATGCCCTCCAGTTCCATCCATGTTATTGCAAATGGCAAGATTTCATTCTTTTTCATCACCAAATAGCATTCAATTGTAAATATGTATACCACATTTTCTTAATCCATTCATCATTTAATGGACATTTGATCTCTTCCCATAATTTGGCTATTGTTAACAGCACTGTTATACACATTTGGGTGCATGTGCTCCTTTGAATTAGCATGTTTGTATCATTTTGATAAATACCTAGTAGTGCAATTGCTGGGTCATAGAGGAATTCTATTTCTAATTTTTTGATAAACCTCTATACTGTTTTCCAGACTGACTGCACCAGTTTTTATTCCCACCAAAAGTGCAAAAGTGTTTTCATTTCTCCACATCCTCCCCAACATCTGTTGTTTCTTGAGTTGTTAGTTTTAGCCATTCTTACTGGTATGAGGTGGTAACTCATTGTGGTTTGATTTGTAGTTCCCTGATAATGAGCAATGGTGAGCCTCATTTCATGTGTCTGTCTGCCATTCAGATATCTTTTATGGAAAAGTGTCTATTCTTCTGCCCATTTCTTCACTCGATAATTTGTTTTTCTGGTGTGGAGTTTGGTGAGTTCTTTATAGATTTTGGATACTAACCCTTTATCCTATATGCCATTTGCAAATATCTTCTCCCATTCTGTTGGTTGCTTTTTAGTTTTATTGATTGATTTCTTTGCTGTGCACAAGCGTTTTATCTTGATGAACTCCCAATAGTTCATTTTTGTTTTTATTTCCCTGGCATTTGGTGATGTGTCTAGTAAGAAGTTGTTGCTGCTGAGTTCAAAGTGGCTGTTGCCTATTTTCTCCTGTAGGGTTTTGATGGTTTCCTGTCTCACATTAGGTCCTTCATCCATTTTGAATTTATTTTTGTGTATGGTGTAAGAAAGTGGTCCAGTGTCATTCTTCTGCATGTTGCTGTCCAGTTCTCCCAGCACAATTTGTTAAAGAGAGTGTCTTTTTTCACATTGGATACATTATCCTGCTTTGTCAAAGATTAGTTGGTCTTATGTTTGTGGGTCCATTTCTGGGTTCTCTATTCTATTCATTGATCTATGTATCTGTTTCTGTGCCAATACCATACTGTCTTGATGATTACAGCTTTGTAATACAGCTTAATGTCTGGATTGTGATACCTCCAGCTTTGATTCTTTTTCAACAAAAGAAAAAGAATACTTTGGCTATTCAGGGTCTTTTGTAGTTCCATACAAATTTTAGGATTGTTTGTTCTAGCTCTGTGAAGAATTGAGATACTGTTTTGATAGGGATTGCATTGAATGTGTAGATTGCTTTGAGTATTATCTACATTTTAACCATATTTGTTCTTCCAATCCATGAAGATGGAATGATGTTCCATTTCTTTACATCTTCTTCAATTTCTTTCATAAGCTTTCTATAGTTGTAAGTGTACAGATCTTTTCACATCTTTGGCTAGATTTATTCATAAATATTTTATGAGTTTTAGTGTAATTGTAAGCGGGATTGATTCCTTGATATCTCTTTTTGTTGCTTCCTTATTGATGTATAGAAATGCAACCAATTTCTTTACATCAATTTTATATTCTATGACTTTGCTGAATTCATATATAAGCTCTAGCAGTTTTTGGGTGGAGTCTTTTGGAGTTTTCATGTAGAGTATCATGTCATTTAGGAAGAGTGAAAGTTTGATACTTTCTTTGCCAATTTGTATGTCTTTTATTATGTTTTTTGTATGATTTCAGAGGTTAGGTTTCCAACACTATGTTGAACAAAAATGATGAGAGTGGGCATCCCTATCATGTTCCTGATATCAGGGGGAAAGCTCTGTTTTTCCCCATTGAAGATGATATTAGCTGTGGGCTTTACATAAATGGCCTTTAAGATGTTAAGGTATGTTTCTTCTATCCCAACTTTCTTGAGGGTTTTTATCAAGAAAGGATGCTGTATTTTTCCAAATGCTTTTTATGCATCTATTCACAGAATTTTATGTTTCTTATCCTTTCTTGTGTTAATGTGGTTTATCACGTTGATTGATTTGGGAATATTGAACCAGCCCTGCAGCCTAAGAATGAATTCCACTTAATCACGGTGAATGATTCTTTTGAATGTACTGTTGAATTTGATTTGCTGCTATCTTGTTGAGAATTTTTGCATCCATATTTTTCAGGGATATTGGCCTGTTATTTTCCTTTTTAGTGGGGTCTTTTTCTGGTTATGGAATCAAGATAATGCTGGCCTTATAGAAAGAGTTTGGAAGCTTTCTTTCCATTTCTAAGTTTTAGAACAGTTTGGAACAAATAAGTATTAACTGTTTTAAATGTCTGGTGGAGATCCCCTGGAAGCCATCTGGCCCAGGACTCTTATTTGTTGGGAGATTCTTGGTAACTGATTTTATTTCTTTGCTGGTGATGGGTCTGTTCAAAGTTTCTATTTATTTCTGTTTCAGTTTTGGTAGTGTGTGAGTGTCTAAGAATTTGTCCATTACTTCCATGTTGTCAAGTTTGTTAACATATAATTTTTCATAGTATTCTCATAATTGTTTGTATTTCTGTGGTGTTTATTGTGACCTCTCCTCTTTCTTTCATGATATTATCTATTTGGTCATCTCTCTTTTCTTCCTGAAAAGTATGGGTGGGGGTGTGTAAATTTGGTTTATTCTTAAAAAAAAAACTTCTTAGCTTCATTGACCTCTTCTACTGCTTTCTAAAAACTTTCTATCATTTATTTTTTCTCTAATCTTTATTATTTTCCATCTTTTGTTGGATTTGGATTTTATATGCTGGTGCTTTTCTAGCTCTTTTAGGAGGAAGTTTAGGTTATGCATTTGGGACCTTTCTTACTTTTTTGAGATAGCCCTGAATTGCAATGAATTCTCCTCTTAGGATGCCTTTATTGCATCTCAAAGGGTCTGGTCTATTGTGTTTTCATTTTTTTTTGCTTCAATGTATTTATTATTTTTTTCTTTAATTTCCTGGTTAACCCATTCATTCTTTAGTAGGATGTTCTTTAACCTCCATTATTTGGGGGCTTTCCAATTTTTTTTCATGATTTATATTTTCATAGCTTTGTGATTTGAAAAAATGCATGTTATGATCTCATTTTTTTTGTATCTGTTGAGGGCTGTTTTTTGACCCTTTATATAATCCATTTTGGAGAATATTCCATGTGCACTAGAGAAGAATGTGTATTCTGCTGCTTTAGGGTGAAATGTTCTGAACATATCTGTTAAATCCATCTGGTCCATTGTGTCATTCAGAGCCATTGTTTCCTTATTGATTTTATGTCTAGATGATCTGTCAATTGCTCCAAGTGGAGTATTAAAGTCTCATACAATTACAATATTATTATCAAGAAGCTTGCTTATGTTTCTGATTAATTGATGTATTTGGGTGTGCCAATTTGGGGGCATAAATATTTATAATTGTTATCTCTTCTTGATGGATAGACCTTGTAATTATTATATAATGCCTTTCTTCATCTCTTGGTACAGCCTTTAATTTAAAGTGTGGTTTGTCTGATATAAGTATGGTTACTCCAGCTTTCTTATGACATCCTGTATCATGATAGATGGTTCTCTATCCCCTCACTTTCAATCTGCATGTCTCCTCGGGTCTAGAATGAATTTCTGGTAAGCAGCATATAAATGGATCTTATTTTTTTAATTCATTCTGATACCCTATGTCTTTTGATTGGGGTATTTAGTCCATTTAAATTCATAGTTATTATTGAAATATATGGATTTAGTGCCATTGTGTTATTTGTAGGTTTCATGTTTGTGGTGATTAATTGGTCCTTTGTAGTCTGCTGCTTTCCGCTTACTGAGTCCCCTTTAGGATCTCTTGCAGGGCTGGTTTAGTTGTAAAAAATTCCTTTACTTTTTGTATGTCTTTGAAAGCCTTTATTTTTCTTTCTACTCTGAATGACAGCCTTGCTGGATAAAGGATTTGGCTGCATATTTTTCTTATTCAGCACATTGAATATTCCTGCCACTCCCTTCTGTTCTGCCAAGTTTCATTGGACAGGTCTGCTACTCACCTTATGTGTCTACCATTGTTGGTTGAGGATGGTTTGTCCTCTATTTGCTTTCAGAACTCTCTCTTTATCTTTGTATTTTGCCAGGTTCCATATGATGTGTCATGGTGTTGACCTATTTTTGTTGAATTTGAAGGGATTTATCTGTGCCTCTTGAGCTTGGATGCCTGTTTCCCTCCCCAGATTAGGGAAGTTCTAAGCTACAATTTGTTCAAATAAGCCTTCTTCCCCTTTCTGTCTATCTTCCTCTTCTGGGTCTCCTATGATATAGTTATTGTTTCATTTCATGGAATAATGTAGTTGTCTAATTCTCTCCTCATGATCCAGTAATTTATTTTCTCTTTTTTCCCCTTATCTTCCTCCATTATCTTCTGTTAAGTTTTCCAAGATTCACATATGAGTGAAAACTTATGATATCTGTCTTTCTCTGGCTGACTTATTTCACTCAGTGTACCTTCCAGGTCCACCAACGTTGCAGCTAATGGCATGATTTCATTCTCTTTCATTGCCAACTAGTATTGCATTGTATACATAAACCACATCTTTATATATACGTCATTTGATGGACATTTAGAATCTTTCTGTAATTTGGCTATTGTTGAAACACTTGGGGTACATGTGTCCTATGAATCAGCACTCCTGTATCCTTTGGATAAGTTCTGAGTAGTGCTATTGCTCGGTCATAAGATAGTTCTATTTTTAATTTTATTTAGGAACCTTCACACTGTTTTCCAGAGAAGCTGCATTCCCGCCAACAATGCAAGAGGGTTCCTGTTTCTCCACATCATCACCAACATCTGTTGTTTCCTGAGTTGTTAATTTTAGCCACCCTGACCGGTGTGAGGTGGTATCTCAATGTGGCTTTGATTTGATTTCTGTGATGATAAGTGATGTTGAGCACCTTTTCATTTGTTTGTTTGCCATACAAGTGTCTTCTATGAAAAGTGTCTATTCATGTCTTATGCCAAGTACTTCACTGGATTATTTGTTTTTTGGGTGTTGCGTTTGGTAAGTTCTTTATAGATTTTGGATACTAACTCTTTACCCAATATTTCATTTGCAAATATCTTCTCCCATTTCATCGGTTGCCTTTTAGTTTTGTTGATTGTTTCCTTTGCTGTGCAGAAGCTTTTTATCTTGATGAGGTCCCAACAATTCATTTTTGCTTTTATTTCCCTTGCTTTTGGAGATATGTAGAGCAAGAAATTGCTGTGGCTGAGGTCAAAGTGTTTGTTACCTGTTTCCTCCTCTATGGTTTTGATTGTTTCCTGTCTCACATTTAGGTCTTTCATCCATTTTGACTCTATTTTTGTGTATGGTGTAAGAAAGCAGTCCAGTGTCATTCTTCTGCATGTTGCTGTCCAATTCTCCCAGCACCATTTGCTAAAGATACTGTCGTTTTTCCATTGGATACTTTTTCCTGCTTTGTCAAGATTAGTTGGCCATACATTTGTGGGTCCAATTCTGGGTTCTCCATTCTATTCCATTGGTCTATATGTTTGTTCTTGTGACAGTACCATACTCTCTTTATGATTAATTAAACAAAATTGATAATCCTCTAGCCAGAATTCTCAAAAAGAAAAGAGAGAGGACTCAAATAGATAAAATCACAAATGAAAGTGGATATATCACAGCCAATCCCTCAGAAATACAAGCAATTATCAGAGAATACTATAAAAAAACTATATGCCAACAAACAGGACAACCTGGGAGAAATGGACAATTTCCTAGACACCCACGCACTACCAAACTCAAATAGGAAGAAATAGAAAATTTGAACAGACCCATAACCAGCAAAGAAATTGAATCAGTTACCAAAAATATCCCAACAAATAAGAGTCCTGGGCCAGATGGCTTCCTAGGGGATTTCTACCAAAGATTTAAAGCAAAGTTAATACCTATTCTTCTCAAGCTGTCCAAAAAATAGAAACAGAAGGAAGGCTTCCAGACGTATTCTATTAAGCCAGCATTACCTTGATTCTCAAAGCAGACAGAGACCCCACTAAAAAGGAAAGTTACAGGGCAATATCCCTGATGAACATGGATGCAAAAATTCTCAACAAGATACTAGCGAATTAAATTCAACAGTATATTAAAAGAATTATTCAGCACAACCAAGTGGGATTTATTCACAGGCTGCAAGGTTGGTTCAATATTCCCAAATCAATCAATATGATACATCACATTAATAGAAGAAACTTTGAGAACCACATGATCCTGTCAATAGATGCAGAAAATGGATTTGACAAAGACAGTGTCTTTTTTTAATAAAAACCCTCAAGAAAGTCAGGATAGAAGGAACATACATTAACATCATAAAAGCCATATATGAAAGAGCCACAGCTAACATCATCCTCAATGGAGGAAAACTGAGAAATTTCCCTCTGAGATCAGGAACACGATAGGGATGTCCACTCTCGTTCTTTTAAATATAGTGTCTTCTCAACTTCATGGCACAACTGGAAGCAGGATAGTTTTTTCATAGTTAGGAAGATACATGATACTTTTAGCTTCAAAATACTATATTTGATACATCAGATGTGATCTCCTTTGAGATCTAGATAAGAAGGCTTTCAAGTGTAAACTCAGGAAGCCAAAATACTTCCCAATATTGTTGCACATTCTTGGGTTTACTTTTTCAGGATCATTTCCATCGCAGAATTTATTTGTGTGGAGAAAGATAAGAGAAAGGGATTTACATTACAGAGATTTAAAAAATATATATATCCTCTACTCTTTGTTTACCTCAATACCTTTGTTTACCTCAATAGTTTGTTTACCACGAACTTTTTACTAGCCCATTTAAGTCTTCAAAGGCCCAAGTTTTTTGGGCCATTCTTTCCACTCCATTTTTTCTATTCCCCTACCAATCTTTACTTGTTTTAAGTGCCCAGATTGGGTTATCATCTTTATAATGTCTGCTTCTACTCCATGTCCTCAATGTTTCACTATCCCTTAAAACAACATAGAAAGCTATTTCTGAAACAAATGTAGCTTCTTCTACATGGAAGTTTGATGCTAATTGTTAAAATAATAGAATTTCACCTTGAAACATTTTAAATGCTAGTTCTCATTTCTGAGAATTATACAAGGTAAGTCTATTTTGCATGCCTGAAAAAAAAAACCTGTTAAAATTTTAAGTCTTCATCCCCACATCACAGAAATATTTTATTTCAACTCCAGATAATATATGTATCCCTCTGTTTCTCAAATAAAACCTCTTTCCATCTTCTTTGTCCTCCAAGTATTTATGTAAATCTTTTAAAAATTGAGGCATAGGTTTAAATATTGATAGTATTAAAACAGTTTCAATTTTCATCAAGTCATATTGCACACTTGAAACTAATGTAAAATTGAGTGTTCATTATACTTCAATAAAATATATATGCAAACACTATCAAGTTTACTATGATTGCTCATATATACAATTTTTTCTTCAGATGTTAGTTTTTCTGTTTGTGAGTTACCCACTTGTGACAGTTGCAATATTCTGTCAACAGGGGAAAAAACTCATCTGTATATTGTCTTACTAACTTTAACAGAACACACTGCATTTTGACTAGGGAATTTTGTGACTTTTCTTCTTACATTGCTAATCTAAGTTTATACATTATTCTTTTTTCATATATTTAGCCAAAATTTCACTCATACTTAAAATAATATAAGATGAATAAAAATATAAATACCATGGTAGACTTATTGGATGAGAATCTTTTTTTAATATGAAATTTATTGTTAAATTGGTTTCCATGCAATGCCCAGTGCTCATCCCAACAGGTGCCCTCCTCAATGCCCATCACCAACTTTCCCTTCCCTACCACCCCACATCAACCCTCAGTTTATTCTCAGTTTTTTAAGAGTCTCTCATGGTTTGGCTCCCTCCCTCTCTAATTTTTTTTCCTTCCCCTCCCCATGGTCTCCTGTTAAGTTTCTCAGGATCCATATAAGAGTGAAAATATATGGTATCTGTCTTTCTTTGTATGACTTATTTCACTTAGCATAACACTCTCCACTTCCATCCACGTTGCTACAAAAGGTCATATTTCATTCTTTCTCATTGCCAAGTAATATTCCATTGTGTATATAAACCACAATTTTCTTATCCATTCATCAGTTGATGGACATTTAGGCTCTTTCCATAATTTGGCTACTGTTGAAAGTGCTGCTATAAACATTGGGGTACAAGTGCCCCTATGCATCAGCACTCCTGTAACCCTTGGGTAAATTCCTAGCAGTGCTATTGTTGGGTCATACGGTAGATCTATTTTTAATTTTTTGAGGAACCTTCACACTGTTTTCTAGAGTGGCTGCACCAGTTTGCATTCCCACCAACAGTGCAAGAGGGTTCCCGTTTCTCCACATCCTTGCCAGCATCTATAGTCTCCTTATTGTTCATTTTGGCCACTCTGACTGGCATGAGGTGATAGCTCAGTGTGGTTTTGATTTGTATTTCCCTGAGGAGGAGCGACGTTGAGCATCTTTTCATGTGCTTTTTGCCATCTGAATGTCTTCTTTAGAGAAGTGTCTATGCATGATTTCTGCCCATTTCTTCACTGGATTATTTGTTTTTTGGGTGTGGAGTTTGGAGAGTTCTTTATAGATTTTGGATAATAGCCTTTTGTCTGATATGTCATTTGCAAATATATTTTCCCATGCCATCAGTTGTATTTTAGTTTTGTTGATTGTTTCCTTTGCAGTGCAGAAGCTTTTTATCTTCATGAGGTCCCAATAGTTCATTTTTTATTTTAATTTCCTTGCCTTTGGACATGTGTCAAGTTAAGGAATTGCTGCGGCTGAGGTCAGAGAGGTTTTTCCTGCTTTCTCCTCTAGGGTTTGATGGTTTCCTATCTCACATTCAGGTCCTTCATCCATTTTGAGTTTATTTTTGTGAATGGTGTAAGAAAGTGGTCTAGTTTCATCCTTCTGCATGTTGCTGTCCAGTTCTCCCAGCACCATTTGTTAAGGAGACTGTCTTTTTTCCGTTGAATATTCTTTCCTGCTTTGTCAAAGATTAGTTGGCCATACTTTTGTGGGTCCAATTCTGGAGTCTCTATTCTATTCCATTGTTCTATGTGTCTATTTTTGTGCCAATACCATGCTGTCTTGATGATTATAGCTTTGTAGTAGAGGCTAAAGTCTGGGATTATGATGCTTCCGGCTTTGGCTGAGAATCTTTTAACAGACATGTTACAACAAACATACAGTGTCATTATGTGGGTATAGCAGAAAGAAGACATATGAGTCCTTTTAAATAATCTGTAAAAATATAACAACTTGGTCATAATACAATTATGTTTCCATACTGACCTATTAAAGCTGTCCACTTAAAGTCCAGCTGGTAAATCCCCCTTTAATAATCTTTTATTTTCAAAGATTAAATTAAAAAAAATAGAATTGTCTCTACTCTCCATGATACAGAAATCATTCTTCAGTGCACTACATTCATAACAATTCAAATTTATTTTAAAGACAGTAAAAGACTTTATCACTACACTGGATTAGAAACCTTAGGCTCATTAGTATTTTTCTCTGGCACATTGAATGGCATAGGCTCTTATTAATAAATATTAATTATGCTTTCTAAAATATGTTTTATTGAAATGTGATCTCATTATTTTGGGTGAAGGAATGAGATGTTTAAGGATTTATAGTCCTATAATATTATGAAAAATTATTATAAAGTATGTGAGGGTAAGGAAAATATGATCACACTCTGGTCAAAACTTTCCTACTTTGTCAGCACCTAAGTCACTTTAAATTCTTCATTTTTTTAAATTTATATTTATGGGGCGCCTGGGTGGCTCAGTTGGTTGAGCGGCCGACTTTGGCTCAGGTCATGATCTCGTGGTCCGTGAGTTTGAGCCCCACGTCAGGCTCTGTGCTGACAGCTTAGAGCCTGGAGCCTGTTTCAGATTCTGTGTCTCCCTCTCTCTCTGACCTTACCCCATTCATGCTCTGTCTCTGTCTCAAAAATGAATAAATGTTAAAAAAATAAAAAAATAAAATAAAATTTATATTTGTATAATTAAATTATAATTATTTAACAAATTATATTTAACATATAAAATATATTTAAATATAAAATATATTTAAAATATAATTTTAAATTCATATTTTAATATATACCATATATATGTATATATATATACATGAAATTTTAATTTATACCAAATATATATATACACATACACACATGAAATTTGTTACCAAGTACAGCACCTCTTTCCTTCTCTTTATACCATTTATTTTTCTTTAGAAGTTGTGACTTTTAACTTGGGCTGAACGTTTTGTTACCTCCATATATCTAAATAACATACATTTATAGCTAATTATCTTTTTTAATGTTTATCTATTTATTTTGAGAGAGAGAGAGAGAGAGAGAGAGAATTAGTGGAGAAGGGACAGAGAGAGAGAGGGAAAAAAGGAGAGAGAGAATCTCAAGCAGGTTTCACGCTGCCATCACAGAGCCCAATGTGGGGCTTGGTCTCATGAACAATGACTCATGAGTTGAAATTAAGAGTTGGACGCACAACAGACTGAGCCACTTAGATGCCCCTATATCTAATTCTTAATTTTTATAGTTTTAAGCATTATCTAAGTTGGCTTTACACTGTTTCCTATATCTTTGAATTTAAAAAAAAAAATTGGAAATATGCTCCAGTTGCTTCCTCAGAAATTGCTTCATTGGAGGTAAACTCTTAAAGTCTTTGCTTGTTTGAAAATATCTTTATGCCACTCTCACAATTAACTGATTGTTTAACTAGGAATAACAATTTTTCTGGGAAATGATTTTCTTTTAAAAGGGTAGGGATATTCCTGCATTGTTTTCTAGAATCCCATTGTTGTTTTTAAGAACTTTGAACACTTCTGATGTTTGATCCTTTATATATAAATCATGATTTTTGCTTAAATCTAAAAGTGTATTGGACATTATTTTTCAGTGGATAAAACATATTTTTTTATCTGTTAATCCATTGATGGACACTTAAGTTTTTCCCACAAATTAGGTATTGTAAATAATGCTGCATCCATCAGATGGGTGCATATATCTTTTCAAATTAGTGTTTTAAATTTCTTTAAGTAAATATACTGTAGTGGAATTACTCGATTGTGTGATATTTCTACTTTTAATTTTCCTAGGAACTCCATACTGTTTTCCATAGAGGGTGTACCAGTTCCTTATTCTCCACATCCTTGCCAACACCTATTTCTTGTCTTTTCTATTCTAGTCACTCTAACAGATGAGAAGTGATATCTCACTGTGGTTCTGATTTGCATTTCCCTGATGAGTAGTATGTTGAGCATCTTTTCTATTGGTCCTCTCTATGCCTTCTTTGGAAAAACACCTATTCATGTCATCTTCCTATTTTAAATTGGATTATCTCTCTTTCTAGTGTTGAGTTGTGCATATTTATATGTTTTATCAGACAAATTTATCAAATAAATATATCAGATATAGTATTTGCAAAGATTTTCTCCCACTCAGCAGGTGGTCTTTTCATTTTGTTCATTAATTCTTTTGCTATGCAGAAACTTTCATAGTTTGATGTAGTCCCATTATCACGAGACTATATCAAGGAGTTCACTACTTACGTTTCCTTGTAGCAGTTTTTTATTTTTTTGAAAGAGAGTGTGAATAGAGGAGGGTCAAGAGAGGGAGGGGGGAGAGAACCTTAAGGATGCTTCTCGCTCAGCATGGAGCCTGATGTGGGGCTTAATCTTGAGATCATGAGATTATGACCTGAGCCAAAATCGAGTTCGACATTTACCCAACTGAGCCACCCAGATGCCCTTCCTTCTAACGGTTTTAAAGAATATTTGATTTTAATAATTTTTATCGATACCAAAATAACAATTGAAATATCTTATAATATTAGTTTTTGTTTTATATTTTAATAAATGTTTTTAATTAAAGAGGGTATTAGTATTTAAATATTCATTGTGAGGGGCGCCTGGGAGGCTCAGTTGGCTGAGCGTCTGACTTCAGCTCAGGTCATGATCTCACAGTTCTTGAGTTCGAGCCCCACGTCGGGCTCTGTGCTGACAGCTCAGATCCTGGAGCCTGCTTCTCATTCTGTGTCTCCCTCTCTGTCTGCCTCTCCCCTGCTCATTCTCTGTCTCTCCCTCTGTCTCAAAATGAATAAACATAAAAATAAATAAATAAAATATTGTGTATTTTATGTATGTCTAATAGGTGCTTACCCATGTAAAAAGAAAAAAATCAGTTGGACATAAATCTGTCATTTTATTTCACTCATTAGACAAAATGGTTGTCAGTGGGAAGGCCAATTATATTACAGGTTACCTATTAAGATAGATAAATTGAGTGAAGCTAGTTATGTTTTAATACTATCCTCAGGAGTCTTTCTAGTGTTCCACATCTGTTCTTAGTTCTTACACATTTACTGTAGTATTTACTTACTTCTGGAGGCTTGCTAACTTTGTTGCCAATATGAAGTATACAGTACAAGGCCCAAACATAAAAAATACAAATTTATTTATCATCTTATCACTGAAATTTGCTTTGCTCTTGGTTCCCTACTTTTACCTTGCCATTTTTCTGCTGACAGCTTCTGTTGAGGAAACTTCCCATCTGACACACAGGCAGTGCAAGACAGATGTTTCAGGGCAGATCAAGGATATTTTCCTATTATTATGGCACATATTGTGGCTCTCCTTTTGATCAATTGTCTTGTCCTAGACTCAGTGGCCCCCTCCATTTAGTTCTCAACATAAAATATCGATTTAGAAGCTCTGCCACTGGGTTCCCTCAAGACAGGCGGTGGTGACACCCTGATAAGCACACTGGCTCACTGTTTTTCTAAACTTGTAAGTCCAATTTATGCACATGAGGAATTCTTTGTACCATCTTCACACAGAATGAGGACTAGGAAAGATTATTGGAATGGGAGAGTAAGGGTGGTTATCTCAGAACCTGAGCATACTGCATTACTATTTCTATTTTATACCAATTTATCTGTTTTGGTATAAAGCACAATAAGAGATACTGATATTTGACCACTCATTATCCAGTCTCCTCTTCTTACCAGAACTTCCAGCTTTATTCACAGTGGTAACATATGCAGTTTTTTTTTAATTTATCAGGCTTTTATGCAACTAGTGTATGTTATGTGTTCTAGTCTTGATCAGTGGAATATAAATTAAAATACGCTGGGAATCTCTTGGTAATTTTGCTGTGGTAGACACAGATGAAACGTCTAGATACCTTTTCAAAAAAAGGATGTTTTGCCTTAGTTATCAGGAAACAACCTCTGGATGTCAGCTCCATCAGGGTTTAACCTAGATAATTGTTATATCAAAATAAAAAGAAGTTGCCTTACCAAAGTACATTATCCTTCTAGGAATGGTCCACAGTCAGTGGCTAATCAAAGTAGTAGGGTCAATTCCTGGCATTTTGTCCAAATATACGTCAACTGATAAACATACACACTACAGAGCTCCCAGTGAGTTTGGTCAATGCTTTATCAGATTGGTATTTCTGTTCATTTTCTTTCTTCCCAATACTGAATCTTCTTCAGTATTCCAAAATTTTATTCCAAGATTTTATCTCTGATGAGGCTCTGCATGCCAAATTCCCTCTCAGCATCTTTTTCCAGAAAATCCAACTTTTTACAGTTGATACCAGGAGTGGTCCAAATAAGGAGGTGATAAGATGGCATTTTGGGGATGGAACACTTGCTGTTCAGCTGCCACTTAAAAAACAGGGCCCTACCACTGGTTTTAGGTAAAACACACACACACACACACATGCACACGCACACACACACACACACACACACACACGCACTAACTCTAACTAGGGCTGAATTGGGATAATGTACTGGTAGAAGGGGGTGTACTAGGCTGAGCAATTTATCAGACATTTGAAAAGTATGAAGCAATAGTAACCATAAAAAAACAATATGTTTGGATGGCTATTGCTTATTTCTACTGATACCCCAGAAAAAGGACAAAAAAAACTGTGGTTAACAAACAGACAATGAAAAGCCAAGTATGAAAATAAAGCGCCTAACTGGTATATTACAAAAACAGTTCTTAGTTCCTCTAGCAATAGGGTCAAAAAAGCTGAGGACCAGGACAAGGAATGAATAAGGTATCTGTACTTCAGAGACACACCTAAGGAAAATCTGTTATGACAAGTTCAAGAACCTGTATGTGAAAAATGGGACCCTGACACTTCATATGGAAGCATCTGTGAGAATGAATCTGAAAATATTGAAAAACCCAGAATCCGGAGCACTTGGGTGGCTCAGTTACTTGAGCATCAAAATCTTGGTTTTGGCTCAGGTCATGATCTCAGGGTCTGGGATTGAGACCTGCATCAGGCTTCACATTGGGCATTGAGCCTGCTTAAGATTCTTTCTCTCTCTCTCTCTCCTCCTCTCTCATAAATAAATACATACATAAATACATAAAAAATATAAAAATCCAGAATCCTCTGAACCTTCTGAGTCTGTGGAAATGGTCCACACCTCCCCTCCCCCATCAAGAGCAAGAATTTCTCTCCCCCTTAGAGACAAAGCCACATTTTTTCCACATGGCAACATATGCCCCTTCAGTATATTCTCTCAATTCCCTTCATAGCTGTTAGGTTAAGAACTAAGGTTAATTTGCAGTGTAACCCAATTAGAGGTATGTTACACCTGAAGAGGAAAGAAAGGGATGATATCCCAAAAGGAGCTGTAAGACCTAGTCAGCATATATCAACAGAGCATGAGGAATTATTGTTTCAAAGGGTGTTGAGGGTACTTGCTCAAGGGGGCTAGAACGATATATTGGATAAAAGATTATTCATTAGTATGGGAACAATCTCCTTAGATAAAAAATTTAACATCCTGGAAAACATCCCAGAATCCTGTGAATTTGCCATTAGAGTGGTTTCTAGTAGTGAAGCATGGAAAAATTAATGACCATCACTAAATGAATTTCACATGCCAGTACTTCCATTTCAAGTATTGGAGGAAGGGATTGAAAGGTTCAGAGATATTGGTGTGCTGAAGTGGATATACTATTTAAAGTTTCAAAACGAACCAGATGATTATGTTTCACCGAAAGAACCAGACAACACACCATTCATCTAGGCCGTAAGGTGAGAGGGGCACTAGAATTACTAAAAATATTCAGTGATGGCTCTCCTCTAAAGTCAAGGCTCAAAGAAGAAGAAAATGTTACTGAACCAGGCTCACCAAGAGCAATGAGGATGATTGGAAGTCAAAACAATAGAGAGCAGGGGGCTAGAACCAGGTAGATGCAATTGTTGTAATGAATGCTATAGAGTGGAAACAAAGGGGTCTTGACCACAGAGAATTATGGATATAGCAAGTAGAATATGGCAATCCTGAGGACAAAAGAGATGGTCAGGCAACTAGGGTACTACTTAGCTTTTACCATCAGAATAAAATCAAAGATGGATGACAGTAACCTGAGAGCAGTCAGTCCAATAAAACAGTCTTTATTCCTTGCCCATTTTCTGGACTTGAGACCATTTTTAGATGTAGTATTCAATAACTAAGGAGGAGGCTGTAACCCCAGGAGGTAGAGGCTTCTAACATAATGACAAGTATACACAATGATTCTCCCATTCTTTCTCCAAAGTGAGCTATGATCACTACTCATGTCACTATACACTGAGGAAAGGGGAATACCCAGACATTTCAGGGACTGTTAGTCATAGGGACCCAAGTGACACTGAGACCCTGAGACTCTATGCTCACGAATCCCTGTTATAAGAATAATGGAATTTGGGAGCTAGGTAGTAAATAAACAACTGCTTTCATCTTACCATAACCAGATTGTATAGTTGTGAAGAGACTCCTTGGCTCACAATGCTGAAAATGTTAATAAAAAATGTTTGTCAACTGCTCATCTAAAGATGCAGGAATTATATATCCCTTTAATTTCCCAGACTGATTCTTACAGAAACCAGGTAGATTCTAGACAATGACAGTAGAACCTTGAAAAAAAATCAACCAAGTAGTGGCTCCATTATAAGAGCTGTGGTGGATATTCTAGTTTTACCAGAGTAAATCAACATGGCTTTAGTACATGCTTATAAGTAATTGATTTGGTGAATACATTTTCTTTTCTGATCATAACTGACGACAACCTACAGTTACAACTTTTCTGTCAAATCCTTCTCCAAAGTACAAGAAAAAACTATTGCATGTTTTAACTGCTGTCACAAATAAAAAGTATAGCACTTGGGGGCGCCTGGGTAGCTCACTCATTTAAGCATCCAACTTCGGCTCAGGTCATGATCTCTCAGTCCATGAGTTTCAGCTCCATGTTGGGCTCTGAGTTGACAGCTAGGAGCCCAAAGCCTATTTCAGATTCTGTGTCTCCCTCTCTCTGCCCCTTCCCTGCTCATGCTCTTTCTCTCCCTGTCCCTCCCTCTCTCTCTGTCTTTCTCTGTCAAAAATAAACATTGTATTTTTTTAAAGTATATCACTTAGTATGTCTCTTTGGGTTCTTGAAGCAAGACATTCTGTACCTAGAAATACGATTCTGGACTATATGTTGCTTGACATGGAAAACTTCCACCTTTGAGTAGGTCCAAGAACAGAAAAATGCTCTATGGCAGGTTGAGGTTGTACAAACAACTCTGTTGTTTGGGCATACTATCTGGTGGGTCCAACAGTATTAGAATTTTAGGAGATAAGGAAAGGGAAAAAGTTACCAACTGGAAATTACATCAAGCCCAATGGAATAATCACAAGGGAGTCCCATAGGATTCTGTTGAAAGTCCATCCCATCAACAGAATAATTACATTTTAGGGGACATGTGTCTTTTGATAAAAGATCCTAGTGTGCTACTGGGACATCATAGAGATGGAGATCCTAAAAATGGGACATCAAATAAACTTGCATATGGGACTGCCTCTCATGAGCTAGTTTCTGTCAGAGTCACCAATCATAAGGTCAGGCAGGCCTAGAAACAAGTAATCATATGATGGGAATAATAAACTTAGGAATGAACACAAGGAAGACTAGAGGGAATAATTAGGCTACATAAACAATTCTTACCCTATCCAAAACTATTATTCTAAGGTTCTATAGTAAATTAGGAATTACATATGACAAAATTGTGAAAGAAAAAAAAATCAAGGTATTAATTTTTCTATAGGTCATTGGTTTGGCATGTGGGTACAAGCCGAAAATGAGCAGCATTGCACCACAAACTTACTGAGAAGTGTTCTTGAAAAATGACAAGGGGAACATTTCCTTTTTTTATATATGATATTTATTGTCAAATTAGTTTCCATACAACACCCAGTGCTCATCCCAAAAGATGCCCTCTTCAATGCTCATCACCTACTCTCCCCTCCCTCCCACCCCCCATCAACCCTTAGTTTGTTCTTAGTTTTTAAGAGTCTCTTATGCTTTGGCTCTCTCTCCCACTCTAACCTCTTTTTTTTTCTTTTTTTTTCCTTCCCCTCCACCATGGGTTTCTAATAAGTTTCTCAGGATCCACATAAGAGTGAAAACATATGGTATCTGTCTTTCTCTGTATGGCTTATTTCACATAGCATCACATTCTCCAGTTCCATCCACGTTGCTACAAAGGGCCTTATTTCATTCTTTCTCATTGCTACGTAGTACTCCATTCTGTATATACACTACAATTTCTTTATCCATTCATCAGTTGATGGACATTTAGGCTTTTTCCACAATTTGGCTATCGTTGAGGTTGCTGCTATAAACATTGGGGTACAAGTGCCCCTATGCATCAGTACTCCTGTATCACTTTGGTAAATTTTTGGCCGTGCTATTGCTGGGTCATAGGGTAGGTCTATTTTTAATTTTTTGAGGAACCTCCACACTGTCTTCCAGAGTGGCTTCACAAGTTTGCATTCCTACCAACAGTGCAAGAGGGTTCCCGTTTCTCCACATCCTCTCCAGCATCTATAGTCTCCTGATTTGCTGATTTTGGCCACTCTGACTGGCGTGAGGTGGTATCTGAGTGTGGTTTTGATTTGTATTTCTCTGATGAGGAGCGATGTTGAGCATCTTTTCATGTGCCTGTTGCCCATCTGGATGTCTTCTTTAGAGAAGTGTCTATTCATGTATTCAGCCCATTTCTTCACTGGATTATTTGTTTTTTGGGTGTGGAGGTTGGTGAGCTCTTATAAATTTTGGATACTAGTCCTTTGTCCGATATGTCACTTGCAAATATCTTTTCCCATTCCATCGGTTGTCTTTTAGTTTTTTTGATTGTTTCCTTTGTTGTGCTGAAGCTTTTTATCTTCATGAGGTCCCAATAGTTCATTTTTGCTTTTAATTCCCTGGCCTTTGGGGATGTGTCAAGTAAGCAATTGCTGCGGCTGAGGTCAGAAAGGTCTTTTCCAGCTTCCTCCTCTAGGGTTTTGATGGTTTCCTGTCTAACATTCAAGTCCTTTATCCGTTTGAGTTAATTTTTGTGAATGGTGTGAGAAAGTGGTCTAGTTTCAACCTTCTGCATGTTGCTGTCCAGTTCTCCCAGCACCATTTGTTAAAGAGACTGTCTTTTTTCCATTGGATATTCTTTCCTGCTTTGTCAAAGATGAGTTGGTCATCTTTTTGTGGGTCTAGTTCTGGGGTTTCTATTGTGATTGTGTTCCATTGGTCTATGTGTCTGTTTTTGTGCCAATACCATGCTGTCTTGATGATGACAGCTTTGTAGTAGAGGCTAAAGTCTGGGATTGCGATGCCTCCTGCTTTGGTTTTCTTCTTCAAAATTACTTTGGCTATTCAGGTCCCTTTGTGGTTCCATATGAATGTTAGGATTGCTTGTTCTAGCTTTGAGAAGAATGCTGGTGCAATTTAGATTGGGATTGCATTGAATGTGTAGATAGCTTTGGGTAGTATTGACATTTTAACAATATTTATTCTTCCAACCCATGAGCACGGAATGTTTTTCCATCTTTATATCTTCTTCAATTTCCTTCATAAGCTTTCTATAGTTTTCAGCATACAGATCTTGTACATATTTGGTTAGATTTATTCCTAGGTATTTTATGCTTTTTGGTACAATTGTGAATGGGATCAGTTTCTTTATTTGTCTTTCTGTTGCTTCATTATTAGTGTATAAGAATGTAACTGATTTCTGTACATTCATTTTGTATCCTGCGACTTGCTGAATTCATGTATCAATTCTAGCAGATTTTTGGTGGAGTCTATCGGATTTTCCATGTATGATATCATGTCATCTGCAAAAAGTGAAAGCTTGACTTCATCTTGGCCAATTTTGATGCCTTTGATTTCCTTTTGTTGTCTAATTGATGATGCTAGCACTTCCAACACTATGTTAAACAACAGCAGTGAGAGTGGACATCCCTGTCGTGTTCCTAATCTCAGGGGGAAAGCTCTCAGTTTTTCCCCATTGAGGATGATATTAGCTGTGGGCTTTTCATAAATGGCTTTGATGATGTTTAAGTATGTTCCTTCTACCCCGACTTTCTCGAGGGTTTTTATTAAGAAAGGTTGCTGAATTTTGTCAAATGTTTTTTTCTGCATTGATTGACAGGATCATATGGTTCTTATCTTTTCTTTGATTAATGTGATGTTTCACGTTGATTGATTTGCGAATGTTGAACCAGCCCTGCATCCCAGGAATGAATCCCACTTGATCATGGTGAATAATTCTTTTTATATGCTGTTGAATTCTATTTGCTAGTATCTTATTGAGAATTTTTGCATCCATATTCATCAGGGATATTGGCCTGTAGTTCTCTTTCTTTACTGTGTCTCTGGTTTAGGAATCAAAGTAATACTGGCTTCATAGAATGAGTCTGGAAGTTTTTTTCCTTTTCGATTTTTTGGAATAGGTTGAGAAGGATAGGTATTATCTCTGCTTTAAATATGAGGTAGAATTCCACTGGGAAGACTTCTGGGCCAGGACTCTTATTTGTTGGGAGATTTTTGATAACTGATTCAATTTCTTAGCTGGTTATGGGTTTGTTCAAGCTTTCTATTTCCTCCTGTTTGAGTTTTGGAAGAGTGTGGGTGTTTAGGAATTTGTCCATTTCTTCCAGGTTGCCCAATTTATTGGCATATAATGTTTCATAGTATTCCCTGATAATTGCTTGTATCTCTGAGGGATTGGTTGTAATAATTCCATTTTTATTCATGATTTTATCTATTTGGGTCCTCTCCCTTTTCTTTTTGAGAAGCCTGGCTAGAGGTTTATCAATTTTGTTTATTTCTTCAAAAAACCAACTCTTGGTTTCATTGATATGCTCTACAGTTTTTTAGATTCTATATTGTTTATTTCTGCTCTGATCTTTATTATTTCTCTTCTTCTGCTGGGTTTGGGGTGTCTTTGCTGCTCTGCTTCTAGTTCCATTAGGTGTGCTGTTAGATTTTGTATTTGGGATTTTTCTTGTTTCTTGAGATAGGCCTGGATTGCAATATATTTTCCTCTCAGGACTGCCTTTGCTGCATCCCAAAGCGTTTGGATTGCTGTCTTTTCATTTTCTTTTCTTTCCATATATTTTTTAATTTCTTCCTTAATTGCCTGGTTTACCCATTCATTCTTTAGTAGGGTGTTCTTTAACCTCCATACTTTTGGATGTTTTCCAGACTTTTTCCTGTGATTGATTTCAACCTTCATAGCATTGTGGTCTGAAAGTATACATGGTATGATCTCAATTCCTGTATACTTGTGAAGGGATGTTTTGTGACCCAGTATGTGATCTTTGTTGGAGAATGTTACATGTGCACTCAAGAAGAAAGTATATTCTGTTGCTTTGGGATGCCGAGTTCTAAATATATCTGTCAAGTCCATCTGATCCAATTCAGGGCCCTTGTTTCTTTATTGACCGTGTGTCTAGATGATCTATCCATTTCTGTAAGTGGAGTGTTAAAGTCCCCTGCAATTACCACATTCTTATCAATAAGGTTGCTTATGTTTGTGAGTAATTGTTTTATATATTTGGAGGCTTCCGTGTTTGGTGCTTAGACATTGTTAATAGTTATTTCTTCTTGATGGATAGACCCTGTAATTATTATATAATGCCCTTCTTCATCTCTTGTTACAGCTTTTAATTTAAAGTCTAGTTTTTCTGATATATGTATGGCTACTCCAGCTTTCTTTTGACTTCCAGTAGCATGATAAATAGTTCTCCTTCCCCTCACTTTCAATTTGAAGGTGTCCTCAGGTCTAAAATGAGTCTCTTGTAGACAGCAAATAGGTGGGTCTTGTTTTTTTATCCATTCTGATACCCTATGTCTTTTGGTTGGCACATTTAGTCCATTTACGTTCACTGTTATTATAGAGAGATATGGGTTTAGAGTCCTTGTGATGTTTGTAGGTTTCATGCTTATAGTGATGTCTCTGGTACTTTGTCTCACAGGATCCCCCTTAGGATTTCTTGTAGGGATGGTTTAGTGGTGACGAATTCCTTCAGTTTTTGTTTGTTTGGGAAGGCCTTTACTCTCTTTCTATTCTAAATGACAGACTTGCTGGATAAAGGATTCTCGGCTGCATATTGTCTGTTCATCATATTGAAGATCTCCTTGCATTCCTTTCTGGACTGCCAAGTTTCAGTAGAGAGATCTGACACGAGTCTTATAGGTCTCCCTTTATATGTTACAGCACGTTTAGCTGCTTTCAGAATTTTCTCTTTATCCTTGTATTTTGCCAGTTTCCCTATGATATGTCGTGCAGATCGATTCAAGTTACATCTGAAGGGAGTTCTCTGTGACTCGTGGATTTCAGTGCCTTTTTCCTTCCCTGGATACGGGAAGTTCTCAGCTATTATTTCTTCAAGTACACCTTCAGCACCTTTCCCTCTCTCTTCCTCCTCTAGAATACCAATTATGCATAGATTATTTCTCTTTAGTGTACCACTTTTTTCTCTAATTTTCCCCTCATACTCCTGGATTTTTTTTATCTTTTTCTCAGCTTCTTCTTTTTCCATAATTTTATCTTCTAGTTCACTTATTCTCTCCTCTGCCTCTTCAATCTGAGCTGTGGTCATCTCCATTTTATTTTGCAGCTCATTAATAGCATTTTTTAGCTCCTCCTGGCTGTTCTTTAGTCCCTTGATATCTGTAGCAGTAGATTCTCTGCTGTCCTTTATATTGTCTTCAAGCCCAGCGATTAATTTTATGACTATTATTCTAAATTCACTTTCTGTTATATTGTTTAAATCGTTTTTGATCAGTTAGTTAGTGGTCGTTATTTCCCGGAGGTTTTTTTGAGGGGAATTCTTCTGTTTCGTAATTTTGGATAGTCCCTGGAGTGGTGCAGAACTGCAGGGCACTTCCCCTGTGCTGTCTTGAATAACTTGCATTGGTGGGCGGGGCCGCAGTCAGACCTGATATCTGTCCCCAGCCCACTGCTGGGGCCACAGTCAGACTGGTGTGTACTTTCTCTTCCCCTCTCCTAGGGGCAGGATTCACTGTGGGGTGGTGGGCCCATCTGGGCTACTTGCACATTGCCAGGCTTGTGGTGCTGGGGATCTGGCGTATTAGCTTGGGTGGATTGGCAAGGTGCGCGGGGGTAGGATGGGTAGGCTCAGCTCACTTATCCTTCCGTGATCCACTTCAGGAGGGGCCCTGCAGCACAGGGAGGGATTCAGACCCACTGGAGGGATGGATCCACAGAAGCACAGCATTCCGTGTTTGCGAGGTGCAAGCCAGTTCCCTGGCAGGAACTGGTTCCCTTTGGGATTTTGGCTGGGGGATGGGCGAGGGAGATGATCCTGGCGAGCACCTTAAGGGCAACATTTCTTAAAGGGCAAGTGTTTGGGAGATGGATGTGGTGTTACAGCAGTCTGACTTTGTAATACATATAAACTCATGAGAAGTGGTTAATGGCCTGGTTGGCTGCTTATGGGTTTCTAAGGGAAAGATATTAGCAATGGAATCAAAGAGGTCTGGAGTAGATATTTGTGGATTGACTCATGGGATTGGGCACAAAGTATGATCTTTGTATAATATGCTAATGCTCAACGGAGTTAATCACCATGGAAGTGGCACTGAATCACAAAGGAGACAGAATGATGTATCCAGTTGACATTAGTTAGCCTTTGCCATTGGATAGTCAACTGTTAGAAGTCTAGACACATGAACAGAGTGAGCATGAGAAAGAGAGATGGCTATTCATGGGTTTAACAGAATGGACTTCCACTTAAGGCTGATAATATAACATTTTCTCTGAATACCTAACCTGTTGTTTAGAGATATCAACATTGAGGCCTCAGAGTGTCATCATTCCTCATACAGACCAATTGGTCACTTATGCCAAATTGACTACAGTAGTCTCCTTCTATCTTGAAAGGGCCAGAAGTTTTTGTCTGAGATATAGGCACATATTCCAGATATGAATTTATCCTTCTTTTCCACGGGGCCTCAGTTAAAATCACTATTTCAAGGCTTATGCAGTGTTTGATTTGTTAGCATGATAGCCCACATAACACAGTCAAATCAAGGAACGAACTTTTCAGCAAAGGAGAAATGGGAGTGGGTGCAAGACCATGTGATCCACTGGTTGTATCCTATATTATAAAGGTATTGGCTGGTCTGATAGAAAGTTAAAATGGAGCTGAGATGATAACTATGAAAGTCCTCAAAGAATACAAAGCCATCCTCCAAGATTTAATGTACACATGTAATGAAAGACTTTTATAGAATACTGTATTCCCAATAGGAAGAATACTTGAGTTCAAACACCAAGGGATGAAGGAGAATGGTCATATTTTCTTTCACTCCTGAAAAACCTAGGAAATTTGCCTCTTAAATACCCACAACTCTAGGTTCTATAAGGTTAGAGATCCTGGTCCCCAATGGGGCACTTTTCTCAAGGGGCACAGAAATAATGCCATTGAATTATAACTACAGCTCTCACCTAATCATATTAAGTTCCTTGTGTTCAGCGACTATCATACAAGGGAAGGAGTCAATAATTTGGCAGGGATAGTTTACCTTGATCATTAGGAAAAGATAGCATTAATGTTAATGGAGACAGGAAGAACTATTTGCAATATACAGGTATTCCACTTAGGTGCTTCTTTTATACTCTGTTACCAAATTGTGACAATGAATGGACAAATGGAGCAATACCAGCCTGAGAAAGGTCTGACAACAAGAAGTGTATATCCCCGAGGAATAAATGTGTGAATCATGCCATGAGATAAGCCACTGAGGCCAGTATAAGTGTTATATGAAGCTAAAGGGAATCTGAAATGGATAATGGCATATTTGGAATAACATGGATAAAGCTAGAGAGTATTATGCTGAAAGAAATAAATCAGTCAGAAAGACAAATACCTTATGATTTCATTCATATGTGAAATATTAGAAACATAACAAATAAGCAAATGGTGAAAAAGATAGAGGGTGGGGAAAACCAGGAAACAGACTCTTAACTATAGAAAATGATGTATGGTTACCTGAGGGGAGAAAGGTCAGGGATGTGTTAATAGGTGATGGGGATCAAGGAGTCCACCTGCTGTGATGATCACCAGGTGTTGTATGGAAGTGTTGAATCATTATATTGTACACCTGAAACTTATACTATACTGTATGTTAACTAACTGGAATTTAAATAAAAATTTTAAAAAATAAAATGGGCAGTTGCAGATAAAGACAATGAGAATCAGTTGTGGACTTGAAACTTGTTGAAAGCTGAAATTTGTCCCATTATCTTTTCCTTATAAGTTTATCCTAAGAAGAAAGGATCACAAGAGTCCCAAGATACTCTTTCTCGAATGGATATGAAGAAATAGGTCCAAGTAGGCCAAGGGAGGACAGTAGCAAACATAGAGATGCATCATTCAGATTCCATTTGAGGAAGCAATTATTGCTCCAGCTGCTAACAGCCAGTTTCTACCTGCTAGTTTTCATAGTTTGTGTCTTCAGAGAGTTGCTTTGTACAAGGACCTACCTTTCCTGGGCAAGTCCACAACCAATGACTTATCAAGTGTTGGCTAATTTAGCTCAGTGTGGAAAAACTCTGATGACTATAAACATTCCAGGGGTCTCACTGGCTTGGCCAAATCTTTATATAACCTATATTTCATCTGACATCCCTGAACCCAATCCTGCTTCTTCCTCTTCACTTGCACAGGTGTTGTTCCCTAAATATAATGAAATTTAAACCTTCTATCTCAGGAGTGCTTGACTGGCTCAGTGAGTACAGCATGTGACTCTTGATCTCAGGGTCATGAGTTCAAGCCCCACATTGGGTGTGTAGCCTACTTAAAACAAACAAACTATATTAGTGTTGACTTCTGGAAAACTGGACTTTGGTCATTTTGTTTCCTGATGCAAGTCTTCCCACTTGCTTTCTTATTGCCACCTATAATGTGGTGTCAAACTTATTGCCATCATATGATCATGAGGATAAAATGCTCATGTGCTAAGAATGGTAATACCACCAGATAGAAGACTTCTGGAACTTTGGTGAACTTTTGGAGCTGCTGCAACCAGTCCTGGACTGTTTTTTTCTTTTTTGGATTTCTTGATACAGAATCAAAATAAACACATATTTTGCTAAGTCACTATAGTTACCCTTTCATACAACTAAGTGATGTCCCAAATTAATGCAATAACCCTGAAAAGCTATTTTTTGTTCACGGAGTTGTTGTAATATGAGAGACAAACATCTTTTTGCTTTTAATGTAACAAGCCTATCTGGCTGGTGATTCTATCCTCTTGGCCCACTCAGATTTCAACCTAAGGAGTGTGCCAGAGAGTAGTATCTGTCCCACCAAGTTTAGATGTTTTTTTTTCCTTTCCCAATTTTCTCAAAGCTTCCATTTATTCATCCTTATAAAGTAATAGAAACATGAGTTTTATATCATCTTACATTCCTACCCATTTGGCTATTATAATATAGATTTTATTATCTGAATGTTCCAGCCTTTGGCTTTTAAAAATTGAAGTCAAGTGTTTGGATTGCAAAACCATTTCCTCTCATTGGTGTCTGGCTCTAACAATTGAAGACCATGACTTTCAACGTGATGGGCTCTGAAATAAATTGATACCATTTTACTCAGTAGTTTAAATTTTTTTTACTCAGTGCATTGATTTTTTAATTTTATGCCTATATTATTGTTGGATTATGGGAGAAGTATTCTGAGTAATACTGGAAAAGAGTGTGAATGAGATTGTGTTTATTATTGTCATTTTTATTATAAGTTCCATATAGTGTGAACGAATCCTTTGAAAAGCTGAATGTTGCAATAAAATCTAACTGTTCCTCCTTCCCAACTTCATTTGTTTTTAAAGATGTTTTTGTACAGCATTAATTGTCTTGTCCTAATGAATATGTATAGGAATCAGGCTAGGATAAATCAAGAGAGCTTCTTGCTGACACATGTAGTGATATTCAAATGGAGCTATGCCAAGTAAGTATGTATAATGTAATTTTAATGTTTTTTGGGGGGAAAATATGAAGGTGAATACCAAAAATATAATGGTAGAAAGTAAGAGGTTTTCTAGTAAAGGATTACATATGAATTAAATCTAACTGTTCCCCCATTCTTGTTCATGACCCAGGTAAGAAGCTCACTAATTTAAGACTCTTCTAACTGTTTTCAAGAAGCAAGGGATTGAAGGCATAAAGTCCTAAATTCAAAGACAAACAATCAAGGCCATCTGACTTGCTGGCTGTCAGTAATGTAAAAGCCTCTAACTCAAAATTTTCTCCACTCTCCCATGCCTTGCCTTACATATTTAGTGCAATAATTCAGCAATGGCAAGGGATCAAGGTAAATACAAAACAGCACCTGCCACATTTTGGTTTTTGGCAGATCTATGCCATATGAAACATCCTACCCTTGGACAGAGGAGTATGAAATAGAAGAGGTGGAATGTATATCACATTTTCTTTCTGGCCACTTAATCCTGTATAAATCTCTTTTTGTTTTGGAAGCCTAGATTTTGAATATTAACTTAAATGATCCATGAAGTGTGCTAGTGAAGTTTAGCATAAATTGTTACTACTAATAATCAATCCATCTCATTGTGCTCTCTCTTAAGTCCTAGAGAGTTATATAACCCTGAAAGTATAGAACCATAAGAAATTTAAGCCCAATCTCAATTTTTTTTTTTTACCACAGAAAGAAACCCAGAACTTCCAGAAGCAAGAATTTTAGTTCCTATGAGTTACTAATTAAACCAGTATTATATTATTGATAGGAGGTAAAACAGATAAATTTTTGAGTTTCTCATAGGTATGCTTTTACAGTCTGTTGAGAAGTATACTATATCAACTTGTATTCTCAAGAAAAATATTTTTCTAATTCAGTATTTAATCTTATCATTTCCAGAATGAAGATCTGAAGAAATTTCCAGAATGAAGATATCATTGTTCTTTATAGTCAAAAATATAAACACATTTTAATTTTTTCAGATACTAGTATTAAAACAACAGAAAATTCATTACATTTTATGCATGAAACTAATGTAACATTGTGTGTCACCCCCCCACACACACAAAAAAACTACAGAAAATGAGACCACATAATTATTAAAAGTCATCTTACCATGATTGATATTTAAACTCAGAATGTCTAGGTTAATACTTTTACCGATTGTTAGCTGTGTGACTTTGTGTAAGTTCCTGAACATTTACGTGTAATAACAGGGGAAGAAGTTAACCTAGTATCTGATAACTAGTAACTACTCAACATATGTTAGTTGTTTCTACTATTAATGCTTACAAATACTTTGTAAGAGAAACACTAGTTCATAAAATCTGCCTACAGTTTTACTTAAAAAATATTTAAAAATCAAGCTCTGATAAACTGAGCTCATCTGAAAAACTGTGCAGCTGTGTTGATTTTATTGACTATCTCCACAATGTATTAGCTGTGAAACTTTGGACAAATTATTTACTGTGTCTGCAGCTCACTTCCCTTCAGTTTAAAATGGGAACAATATTTACCAAATGGACTTAGATAATGAGACTGTATTAAGGAATAAGGATGATAATATACATAAAATTCTCAATATAGCACCCAGAGCCTTGTACATACTAAAAATAAAAGCCTGTATCTTTAAAAATTGCAGTAATAACAATAATGAAACAAAAGATATGAAGTAGAAGAAGGAGGAGGGATAAAGGAAAGAGAAAGAAGATAAAAGAGGAGAATAAGGATGAGAAAAATAGAGGAAGAGGAGAAAGAAGGTGAATGGGGATAAAAATAATTTTCCCACTTTTTTACTTAGAATGATAATTGCAATTAAGTTGTAAATAAAAAATAGATTGTTTAAAATATTAGGAAAACAATTGGAAATAATGATTTCACACCAAACTAAAGTGCCCAAATAAAGAAAGAAAAATAACATTAGCTTAAAGTATGATACTTTGTTTCTGAGATGAAATTTTTTTCCATGTAGAATAATTAGTGCTTTTGCAGGCAATATATATTTCCTTTCAACTGAAATGAAGCCTGTATTTGCATAATATCAGGACATAAGATTTTTTTGAACAATGAAAATTAGAGAAAACTCTATTGCATTCTTCTATAATCAAGACCAACTTTGGGGTGCCTGGTTGGCTCAGTCAGTTAAGTGTATGACTTTGGCTTAGGTCATGATCTCATAGTTTGTGACTTCGAGCCCCGCATCAGGCTCTGTGCTGATGGCTCAGAGCCTGGAGCCTGCTTTGAAGTCTATGTCTCCCTCTCTCTCTGCCCCTTCTCTGCTCATTCTCTCTCTCTCTCTCTCTGTCTCTCTCTCTCTCTCTGTCTGTCTCTCTCTTTCTCTCAAAAATAAACATTTAAAAAAAATTTTAAAAGACTTACTTTCTTCTTTTTACCTAAATAATTTATTGCTAGTGTATTTTTATCTGCACATGAAAACTGTCAATTTCATACAATGATTAAATTATTTGAAGATGTATGTATGTGTGTGTGTGTGTGTGTGTGTATATATATATATATTCAGCTGCATTGTGATACAAAATTGTTATTATTCCCTAGTGAAGAATTAAGCACTAGCTTTAGACAGTTGATTTGATGAAAGAGCCTCTATTCTGAAGATCTTTCAGTGTGGATTACTCCTTGCATAGTCCCGCAAAATAAGAATACTGAGGAACATGATCCAAACAAAAGAACAAGACAACACCTCAGAAAAAGTTCTTAATGAAACAAAGATAAGCATTCAACCTGACAAAGAGTTCAAAATAGTGGTCATAAAGATGTTCACCAAAGTCAGGAGAAGAATACATGAGTACAGTGAGAACTTCAAGAAAGAGCTAGAAAATATAATAATGTATCAAATGCAAGTTACAGAACTGAAGAATACAAAAACTAAACTGAAAAATACACTAGAGAGAATCAATAGCAGACTTGATGAAGAAGAATGAGTTAGTGAGCTGGAAGACAAAGAAATGAAACACACAGAAAGAGCAGAAAAAAAGAAAGAAGTATTGAAAATGTGAAAGTATCTATGGGACCTTAGGGATAATATAAAGAAAAATAATATTTGCATTATAGGGGTCCAAGAATGAGAAGAGATGGAAAGAATGGGCCAGAAAAAATATTTAAATAAATAATAACTGAAAACATTCTTAATCTGAGGAGAAAAATACATATCCAGGTCCAAGAAGTCCAGAGATTTCCAAATAAGGTGAACCCAAAGAAATTCACACCAAGACATTATAAATAAAATGATAAAAGTTAAAGATAAAAAGAAGATCTTAAAAGCAGCAAGAGAAAAACATCTTCTTATACACAATGAAATTTCCATAAGACTATCAACAGATTCTTCAGAAGAAATTTTGCAGGCCACAAGGAATGTTATGACATATTCAAAGTGATGCAAAGAAAAAAAAAAACTTCCAACGAAAAATTCTTTACCAAGCAAGGTTGTCCTTAAGAAATGGGGAGATTAAGAGCTTTACAGAAAAAATAATCCAAAGGAATTAATCATAGTAGTCTGGACTTACAAGAGATGTTAAGTTGTTAAAAAAAAGTGGCACTAATAGCAATAAAACATACAAAATTTAAAAT
Organism: Acinonyx jubatus; assembly: GCF_027475565.1. NCBI lineage: Eukaryota > Metazoa > Chordata > Mammalia > Carnivora > Felidae > Acinonyx > Acinonyx jubatus. Next base: position 70,566,291 of record NC_069389.1, on the reverse strand, counting down.
CTCACTAAAAAATGTAACTATATAGTAAAGATAGTGGATCACTTACAAAGCCAGTATGAAGGTTAAAAGACAATACTAGTAATAAAATTAACTTAAACCACCATAACTAGTTAAGGAATACTAAAATAAAAGGATGTAAAATATGATATCAAAAATATCAAACATAGGGGAAGGAGGAAAAATATAGTTTTAAAATTTGTACAAATTTAAGCTCCTATCAGCTTAAAACTGGCCTTTATATATATATATATATATATATATATATATATATATATATATATATATAAATTTATACATATCTATCTATCTATCTATCTATCTATCTTATTTTTATGCTACCTATGAGATTGACTTCAGAAGTAAGGACACACACAGACTTAAAGCTAAGTGATTAGAAAAGACATTTCATGCAAATGAAAATTTAAAGAAAACTGTCATAGCTATGCATGTATCAGACAAAATAGACTTTAAAACAAAGACCATATTACATAATGATAAAGACGTCAATTCAGCAAGAACATGTAGCATTTATAAATACATATATCCCCAAAATAAAGCACCAAAATATGTAAGGATAACATTATAAAACCTATAGAGAGAAATTGACAGAAGTACAGTAATCGTAGGTGGCTTCAACACCCCACTTACATCAATGGACAAATAATACAGACAGAAAATTAATAAGGAAATATTGGGCTTAAATGACACATTATACCAGATGGAATCAATTGACATGTACTGAACATTCCACCCAAAAGCAGCAGAATTCACATTCTTCTTATGTGCACATGAAACACTCTCCAGGATATATCAGTGTGAGGCCCAAATGAGTCTCAATAAATCCAAGAAAATTGAAATTACATCCAACAATAATATAAAACTAGAAATCAATTACAAGAAAAACCAAAGGATAAATCAAAAAATGCCAGAGAGAAATGAAAAGAGAAATATGACACACCAAATACTATTGGATGCAGCAATAGTTCTTCTAAGAGAGAAGTTCATAGCAATACAAGCCTACCTCAAGAAACAAAAAATCTCAAAAAAAATTACACTTAGAAAACCAAGAAAAAAGAAAAGTTACTATAAAAAAGGAAATAATAACAATCAGAGCAGAAATAAATAAGAGATTAAAATGTTATAGAAAAGGTTGATGAAACTAAAAGCTGGTTCTTTGAAAGATAAAAAAAAAGGACATACCTTTAGCAAGACACCAACATAAAAAGAAAGACAGCTCAAATAAATAAAATTAAGAAATGAAAGAGAAGTTACAAATGATACCAAAGAAATAAGGAGGATCAAAAGAAGCTGTTATAAACAATTATAGGCCAACACGTTGGACAACCTGGAAGAAATGGATAAATTCTTCGAAACACAATATTTCAAGACTAAATCCTGAAGAAATATACAATGTGAAGAGACTAATTTCTAATAGATATCAAATAAATAATAAAAAAATCTCAACAAACAAAAGTCCAAGACCAGACAGTTTCAGTGATGAATTCCACCAACATTCAAAGATTTAATACCTATTAGTCTTAAACGTTGCATGATATATTCAAAGGACTGAATGTGAAAAATATTCAGCCAATAATTGTCTAGCAAGGCTATCAGTCAGAATACAAGAAGTGATAAAGAGTGTCCCAGACAAAGTCTAAACAAGTCCATGACCACTAAGCTAGCCCTGCAAGAAATATTAAAGGGTACACTTGGAGTGTAAAGGAGAGACCAAAAGTGACAAAGATAAGAAAAGATCAGAGAAAATCTCCAGAAACAACAGCAAAATAAATAATAAAATCCACTAAATACATATTCTTCAATAATTGATGTGAATATAAATGGATTAAATGCTCTAATCAAAACACATAGGGTGACAGTATGGATAAAATAACAAGACCCCTCTATATGCTGCCTACAAGAAACTCATTTTTTTTTTACCTAAAGACACCTATAGATTTAAAGGGAGGGATGGAGAACCATTTATCATGCAAATGGATACCAAAAGAAAGCCAGATTAACAACACTTATATCAGACAAACTAGACTTTAAGACAAAGACTTTAACAAGAGACCAAAATGGGGACTATATAACAATAGAGGGGAAAACCCAACAAGAAGATGTAAAGATTATAAATATTTACGCACCCAAAATGGAAGCATCCAAATACATAAAACAATTAAAAACAAAGATAAAGGAGCTAATTGATAATATCAATATATAGAGAGAACATACCTTAACATTACAAAGTCCATATATGAAAAATGCAGAGCTAATATCATCCTTAATGGGGAAAAACTTAGAGATTTCTATTTTAGGTCAGGAACAAGACAGGGCTTTCCAGTCTCACCACTTTTATTTAACATAACACTAGAAGTCCTAGTTACAACAATCAGACAAACCAAAGGAAAAAAAATCATCCAAATCAGTAAAGAAGAAGTCAAACTTCCACTATTTGCAGATGACATTATACTCGATATAGATAACCTGAAAGACTCCACCAAAAAACTTCTAGAACTGATAAGTGAATTCAGTGGTCAGAGTATACAAAATCAATGTAAAGAAATCTGTTGCATTTCTATACACCATTCCTGAAACAGCAGAAAAAGTAATCAGGGAATCAATCCCACTTACAATGACACCAAAAGAAATAAAATACATAGGAACAAACCCAACCAAAGAGGTGAAAGACCTGTACTCTGAAAACTGTAAAACGTTGATGAAAGAAATTGAATATGACACATAGAA